>NC_136934.1:40982251-40992251 GCF_949987615.1 Pollachius pollachius
CAGCTGTCTGAACGCCATTTTGGGTAAAATCGGGAAACAATGAGGACAAAAGATCACGCCTTATTTAATTTGTTATGGAATCATCGCAACAATTTGGCATCATTAAGTTCTGTGAGTCAAGCGTTGCTAGCTCGCTGGATTCTGATGTTGTGCCGTTACAGCACAGATACACAGCATACTTTCAACACCATATCACTATCCATTTTAATATCCTGTTCCCCCTCAGAAGCCCCTGCTCAAATTGCACCATATGACAATGATCTCTCTTGCCAAAATCACAAATTAACTTTCACTTCAGTCATGATCTCTCTCTCTCTCTCTCTCTCTCTCTCTCTCTCTCTCAAACTCTGACCTCTACTGAGATTTTGACGGCTGCACGTGTCACACCAGTTCTACACCAATGTCTCTGAGCCTCTCGCTCTGAGGGCTGACAAATGGCCTTTCTGGAGAGCTGTGTTAATAGTCTAGTCGCACCTCAATAACGCTATGCATGCAGTCATAAACGGCCCATTGTGATAGAGACCACATGTATATGGAATCATGCACAATGGACCTATTGCTTTGTCAAAATTGGCTTTTTATATCATTTACAGCATCTCTTGTACAGAGACCCTGAGTATGGTCCATTGCTTAATAAAATGCAGCTTGATTCATTCGATTGCAACAATAGATGCCGCTTCAAACTTCTGACTGTGCTTGCCAATGCTGACCTGCGCCAGCCCGCATGTGTTTGTGTGTATGTGTGTATATGTGTGTGCGTGTGAGTGAGTGAGTGAGTGAGTGAGTGAGTGAGTGAGTGAGTGAGTGAGTGTGGGTGTGAGAGGGAGTGAGTGAGTGAGTGAGTGCGTGAGACTCACAGCACTCGATGGCGTTGGAGGTGGCCTGTAGGGAGACGGTGCGGCCGTTGGGCTGGGTGATGTGCACGCGGAATACCATCCTCACGCGCGTGTTCTTGCGGCCGATGTCCGTTTCTCCCTTGCGCAGCTCGATGTCTGAGTTGCGCAGCTTCAGGATCCCCGCGCAGTCGATTCTGGAGGGAGGGAATATTATTGCAATAATATTTTATGATTTTCTTTACGATTTTTTAGTTTCTGTGAATATTAATTTAAATATCCCAATGCGCACACAAATTGATTGTTTTCCCACCGTATCCCCACTATATATGAAAAGATGAAAGATGCCGTTGAATAACTGTAGAAAAGGTACTAAAGTGAGAATATTTCTATTTGAGGTCAACCCTCTAAGAGGCTTTCAATCGTTATCATCCGACCGACATAGCATTGGACATTTTATGTGGCACGGCAGAGATGTAAAGGAAATATAAATAAACATGGCTCATATGAAGGGCTTGAATTGGCAGACCCAGTCTACTGCTACCATCCAGAGAGCGTCTCTTTCCATTCAAAGAACGTTGGCGGAGGAAGCCATTTTCACAGTCACTTTATTACAACCTAACTGCTTATCCTGTCTATTCCTATTAGATCCATCTAAACTCACACTTTTAATGTTTCCAATATCTCGCTTGGTTTATTTGTTTTAATACGTCATAGTTCATTGCAGAACAAAACATAGAAATAAGCGCTTAAAACTTGTTTTGCCAACACACTTTTGGAGAACCAAAGATTTTAATTGATCTCCTTGAGTTTGGCTGAACACTCACACTCACCGGTCTTCAACACACTCTTTACAGGTTCTGCATGACGCAAGCGTTCTGTCACCCGATTGTGGTTGTTTAAACAAACGCAACACACAGCACTGTTTTAACATTGTCAAACGGCGACCTTGCAGCCTTGCAAACTGTCGATGTATGATGAGATGTTGTACTACACAGCTTAGGAAAGCCTATTTATATTCGTCGAGAGCTGTGGGTTTAAATGGCACCAATGCAATAATCAAGGTGAAGTGCCGACAGCTCAAAATATACACCGGGTGCTTGGTAACTGTAGGGAACGCTGTCAAACCAAATGACCCGACGAACACGGTGCCATTGGTGTTATCATTGCGAACACTGTATTATGGAATGGAATCAACTAGATGATGAAGGATTGACCATTATTCGCGTTAAGCGTTTCGTCACGTCTCAAACCAATGTTGAGTCCACTTTAGAGAGTTTGAGAGTTCGACCAACCAAACTTTGACCTAGACCCTCTGGCGCCCCCCCCGCCCCCTCCCACATGTAGAGGAAGAAGGTGCTGGCAGGAGAGCAAGATGAGATGGATGCAGTGTTATCGAAACGGACTGTTATACAGCTTAGTGGAAGGGGTCCATCGAAGCCCCTCCTCAGAGCGGGACATTTCGAGGGAGTGAGGCTGGGCTGGGGAGGGGTGGGCTGGGGATGGCTAGCCAATGCAACCCCTGAAAGGTACGGAAGAATAGTGGCCAAGCTCGAAAAATAAAGGAAGGAAACCTTCGCCTATACTAGAACTGATTAAATCAAAATGGCACTATAAGGCAGTCGGATGTTAAAGCAATCTTACTCAAAACCGCGAAAGATCCGTTTGCGGTCAAAAGTCTCATATGTCCCATAACATTTGCCAGATATCACCACTTCCCCCAAAATATTTGGACCGGACTCATGCACATATACATTCGAAACAAACGTAAAAATTAATGTGAGAGCACCAGAAATTGGAGATCGATTCTAGACCCGCACAAAAAACAAAATGAAAATGAATACATCCAAGGATTTCTGAAGAAAAACTAACAACACACACGTTTTCATAGAAACACATCACAAAGCCATCATCAACTCAACACCGTATTGCGATCGAGCGAGAGCCCCGAGTGTTCTGAGAGGAACCCCATGCAGCCCAGGAGACAATACGCCACTAACGGTGGTGTTGGTGAACCTGCACAGCTCCGATCAACGGCTCGGCTCAATTTGGATAGCCCAGGCCAAATGGCACAGGTGCCGAAGGAGAGAAAAGTGTTTGTGTACATGATCGCGTGATCTATGCCCGCATAGGGGATGGCAGCAGGGGAGGAGGTGGGGGGGTTGGGCTACTCACATGGCTCTCATGTTGTTCTCTGGGAGCAGGGGGATCTCCAACACCTTGGTGTTGGACTGCAGGACCTCGTGGCTTGCGGTGGACACGGTCTTGCCGGTGATGCGGTGGACCTGGTAGAAGGCGTGGGGGCGCAGCAGGCGGTCGTCCGCGGTGCCGATGAAGAGCTGCAGGGTGAGCGGCTCGTTCTCCATGTAGCCATAGAGCTGGAGGACCAGGGGGGAGAGCGGGGTGGGTGGGGGGGGGGGGGGGGAAAACGGGGGAGACAGGGAGTGAGATGAGGGCCATGGTGCAGGTTTTAGTGGGGAGGCTCAGTGATGGACTCAAACAACAGCACCATCTGCAACATAAGAATGAAACTAACATTTGATAGGTTATATTTCAGCCCAAGGAGGTAAATCTTTTGTTTACCTATTTTATGGGGTTGGAGATCCCCACTATTTTACGACTCTGATAGCTGTGATTTAAAAACGCGGTCTAGATCTCTATCAGACTCTTGAGAATGAATTCCCAGGATCAAGGGACACAGTAGATATATGGCTCTATAACCTCCATTTTCATTCTATTCTAAAATATTTTTATGTAAAGAGCAATAACAAACAGGCAAGCAGTCAACACGGTGACTCAATGGAAAGCGATTAAGCAGTAAGCATGGAAATAATTCCTGGCCTCTCTCAAGGGACAATAAACATATTTTACATGGCTTTTGACAAAAGATTAATAGGGGAGCTGCATTTTTCCAAGAAACAGGTGAAGCAAATCACAAGGAAGATATTTGTAAATCTTGCTTGAAAATAATACTTGCCGCCAACGCCCAAGACAAAAAACGTTTGAATTATTGAGTCATGTTTTATACGGTCAGGCCATTGGAAACACGAGCACACGGCAAACTCACCGAATAATTCAATATCATCTCTTACACAATATCAAAAATTCCCATCCGAAAATAGAAACCACACAAATGTGTAAAATGTGAGTCAGACATGGCACACTTCATGTTTCTACCCAAACACTCAATAAAACCATGTGCAACACAATGGAAGAACAAATGAAAAATATTATTTTAGAAATCAAAGCAGGTTTTGCGTGGCACCGCGGCCTACAGCGGTGCTTAGGCAGCAGACTGGAAGCCCTGCCCTCAGCCTCTCAGTTATGAACACGCATTATGATCTTTATGAAGGCTGACAGACAGTGTCCCGCTGTGATGAAAGAGACGGCTGTATCGGAACCCCCGCTTCAAACAACAACTGCCTCTTCCGCTACACCGCCATTAGCCACCGCTACTCGCTAATAAAAGTAGCAATGTTGAAAAAACCAAAAACAACATGCATTTAAGAGCTGCTTTGGCCCCACACAGCACAATGTATACAATCTTCACCTCGCCACTTGACTGTTCTTAAGAATTACAGTCTTAACTGGGGAATGAGTGAAAGAAACTGACACATATTCAAGTTCTAAAAGTTTATTTTGTGATAAGGGATGAGCAATATATATTTTTGTCCAACCAACGTAATTTGCCTAGCAAATGTGGTTCGTATTTGGCCCCAGCTAGACAGACGTGAAGACCTCCCAGGATCCCCCTGCTCTCCTCAGCTGGTTATATTTGTACATGGGTGTTTTCAGAAGAATGGAAGAATGTGGACAGGCCGTCTGTGGTCGCAGGGAACCGTTGCTCTGCAAACCCCGAGTCCTCTAAGTCCACGCTGACCGACCGAGGGAATACCTCTGGTGGAGACGGAGACGGGGCTCCGCGGGCGGATTAAGTCAGAGCCCGGAGCATAACCACACATAAAGTAACCAGGAGTGTGTGATCGTCACACAGATCACACGTCCAAGCAAAATCAACGGCCCATCTGCATCGCCCCGCAAAATGGTAAATTATCTTTCATAAACACAAACACACATGCACGCATGCACACACGCACACACACACACACACACACACACACACCCACACACACACACACACACACACACACACACACACACACACACACACTTATTCCGGGGGCCTATTTTTTTTAGAGTTCCATCCGAAAAAAAACAGTGAATCTGTCAAACGCAATACGGTTGCTCTGTTTACCTAAGTCTGAGCCGTAAACCAGAAGGCAGGCCATGTGTACCTTATGACATAATCTGATTAATGGCTTTATAATTACTTTTCTGAGAGGGGTCAAGGTGGTTGGAAGGATGGGGGGAGGTTGGTTGGTGCGGGGGAGACCAAATTACATCATTGAAAGTTAGTCTTGGTAATTAGTGAGGTGTCAGGGACATGTTGGTGTTTATAGTCTAAAAGCAAATGTGTGTTGGCAATGGACACTAAGCTTTTCTTGCCCAATAATAAACACAGGTGGCTCTCTTGAATTTGATGATAAACTGTTGCGAAAATATAATATAAATGGCCGCATTACACCGTGAGTTTGTTTTCCTTACAATAAAAATAACTGTCATAATTCATTAGGACAAAATCGGACACCCATTGGGTGTCAGATCATGGATTGCGCCTCCACAATATTTAGTTATCTAAATCCAATGGATTATTCATCTTTGTGCCGTATTGAATCCCTCTGTATAAATATATATATATTTATATGTATGTCTCCTTCCATTTGTAGGCAGTCATCCCCGGATTACACCAGGGAGTGGTAAAGCCAGGCTGTCATGCATCTCCCCTTCCACCGTCGCATATCTTTAAACTTTTCATTTTTTTCATTGTGTGGGTGTCCGGGTCGTACGCGTAGTGTCTCTAGCAGCTGCCCGTCTCCGGTGAGCTAGCCACACATGCTAGTCATCAGTGAGCTATAGGCAAGGGGTCAGGAGCTTCTTGAAGTTCTCTCGTGTTTCCCGGGAGACCACTTCATCCCTGGCGGTGATCTCACCCGCGGACCCCAGCTCCGCTTGTTATATTTTAACTTGCGGTGTCACCGAGAGGCAATTATCCATAGCTGCACATGCTACCAGTTACTTCCACGCGGACAAATGGGAGCGAGAGTTGGGGAAGGGGGGGGGAACCGAAGGAGAAAAACAACAACTCGACAACTGCGGGGGGAATAGAATAAACATGAAGGATGATGTTTCTATTGCGCACTGAATGAAACGCAGGCAGGCAGGCTCCATCGCTGGGGGCACTGGCCGTCTTGTCGGGCTTTTACTCGGGGTCCCTGCCCTCACGCATCCTCTCACCAGATTACAGTCTAAGGTCTCTGTGCCCCCTCTGGCCATTACCTCAGCCTGTGCCACGGCCGCAAGCGAGAGGCCCGGTCGCCATTATCTCCCACCCACCCACCCACCCACGCCATGGTCGTCATCCTGCGGTAGCGCACACAGTGTTTGTGGTGGCGTCTTCGGTCGAGGCTCCGGTGACCTCATGGGGAAGAGGAAATGATTAATGGGGGTCAAGAAGCCCTCCCCCCCCACCCCCCCCACCCCCCCCCTCCCCGCCTGATCCACACTGGCCTCCGCAGGCCGCAAGAAGAGAGAGAAAAAAAAAATACGCTTGGTTGCCCACGACCTCCCCTGAATCATTCGCCATGTGTGACCCCTGACCTTCCTCCTCCGGGGGCTCCCTGTGCTCCCCTCGCTTAGCCGCCTGCCGTGGTCCTCTCCTCGCCACTCTTCGCCAGTCGAAACAGAACTTCATTCTACCCCCATCGGTGTAATAACAAGGTTGGGAAGAGGGGAGCGCAAAGATGACTCCCTGTGTCAGTGACAGAGGCTTCACGCATGCACACACACTCACGCACTCACACACACAAACACACACACATACAAACACACACACACACACACAGACACACACACACACCTGTCTGTGAACTCGACGTTGTCCACTTTTGTCTATGACCTGCTAAGCCAGATGAGGCTGGCCCTAATTTTGACCAGATGAGGCTGCTCCAGCTGTAAGGTCCAGCCTGTGTGCGGTATGTGCTTATTTATCCTTGAAAAAGATGTGAGAGCAATTTCAAATCAGAGGGGAGGGAGGGAGAGGAGGGAGGTTGACTGAGGCTAATTTCATTTAATTTTCACCCCCTCCTGCCGCGATCCAGTGCAGTGCGGCGCAGCAGCACGTGTCCTTCCTCATAGCCCAGGATCAGCTGCGACGCACAGGGCACGGTCACTCAGGCAATAATTGTGTAATTGCGTGCAGCTGTGCAGTCCGGGGTCCTTCCTGATGATGGAGAGGGATCTGAGGGCTAAAGGGCCAAGAGGAGCCAACCTGGTCCACTTTCCACCATCCGTCTCCCAGTCTCCTTTGGACCACAGCAGATTCATCATCACCAACGCTGACTTTAGACTCTCTTTAGTGCATGTGTGTGTGTCTCTCTCACTCTCTCAACCTCTCTCCCTCTCTCTCTCTCTCTCTCTCGGGCTCGCTCCCTTTCAAAGTCCAATGGAACCCAAATCTGAAGAACATAAAATCAGTTTTGCCTTTGTTGCATCAGTGCAAATAATGTATTACACCGTATAATGCAATGTGAAATGCGTAGAAAGAATTTTTGACTTCTTCTATTCCGGGCCAATTTTCTATGACATTTGCAAATTCGTTCTGCATGCAATTGCACTAAATAGGCGGAGGCCTTTAATAACAGTGACACATTCGCTGCTGCCTACAGTGGCCACAAGAATTGAAGAAATTGGAAGCGTGTAATCTCTAATAACGACCAACGAGCGGTAAGCAGATCCGTCTGGAGAGGCCTGGCTGGAAAGAGAGCGTAAACGAACGCTGCGGCCCCAAACGTCCTGCCTTCTATCTCCTCGCAGTGATTTCATCAGGAGCCCTGGAATAAAATGTCACAACTCATATGGTCCTCGTGGAGCGCTGAAGGAAAGAGAGAGGAGAGCAAGGACAGATGACTTCAGGGACCGGGGAGGAGGAAGAAGAGGGAGACGCATGAGACGGTGGGGAGCTGGGGGGGGGGGGGGGCAGCAGACATTTCAAGATTTTTGACATTATGGCGCTTCTCTCCCCCTGCGCTGTGCACACAGTCACCGAGCCAGCCACTTGCTGTAATCCATTAAAACTACACTTATCCAAGGAGTCTCCCTTACCAGACTCAACCCCTCCTCCCAAACCACCACAGCTACTTTCCCCCAAACCTCCCTTTTTCTCCACTCTGCAGTGCCAAAGTATATGAACGTATATGAGATACATATGCATGCCTTTCATGTGTCAGGCTTTCTAGAACTCCAAACGAACCTCCATTTTATGAGAAGCTTAACAGCCACATCCATCCCAACGCTTATTTTGAACGGGGCACACCACCAGCGTTATGTCATCGGGAGGGGGTAGGGGGGCAGACCAGGCAAATGCCAGACCAGTGTCTAGACCGGCGAGGGGTCCAAATTCCATATTAAAGGAATGGATACGCTGCTCTCTCTGCGTGCCATGTGGCACAGCCTTGCTAACCCACAGTTGGGTGGGCAGAGCGATGCGGGCAGGGATGGCTCTGCCCACCGATAGCGTAGCGGCAGCAGCAGCAGCAGCCATCGCGCTAAACGTCTCCCCCCATAAATCAGAGGCTTCGGCGGTCGTCACCCTCCCGCTCAGACCCTACGCTCAAATGATGTCCGTTTAGTGCCGTTTTTCATTCCGCATGGGTAACGCGTTTGTAATTAGTGGTGGGCAGACGCAAGGCCCGGGGAAACCCTGCGGACGCAGAGAACGGCGCTGCCCTAATGGCTGGTGTGAAGACTCCTCAGGGCAAAAGAATAACAACCCTGGCTCAACCTTTAACAGCACGGCGGGGCGCCCGGCAGCCTTTCAAATATCAAACAAGAAGTGGCAACACGTTTAATGAGCAACAAATTAGCGGCTAGGGTATAGGGAAGTTGTGTACATAGGAGAGCTCTCTGCTCCTTTTTTCTTTTTCCCCGAGACTTATTACACAGCCAGGAACCTCCCCGACCAGACAAGCCCCACATGTGGAGGGAGACACGGTGCCCAGGTTTTCTGCCTCAAGGTCTTTCATGTTGGCCGTGGTGGTGAAAACACATACAGGGAGTTTTCATGCACATCACATGCAGTTTGTACCGTGGAAGGGGATGGGGGGGATATGAAGTCACGCACACGCTAATGGAGATGGCGGGCCACATCCTGCAAGAAATTGCACCATGTCTGCTGCTGCTTTAGAGCTAATGAGAGGGAGCGAGAGGCTCAGAGAGAGACTGAGACAGTGAGAGATCGAGAGCGAGAGAGGCTGAGAGAAAGACTGAGGGATCGAGAGAGGGCGAGAGCGAGAGAGAGAGAGAGAGAGAGGGCGAGAGCGCGAGAGAGAGAGAGAGAGAGAGAGAGAGACAGAGACAGAGACAGAGACAGAGACAGAGACCGAGAGAGAGAGAGAGAAGCCGAGGGAGTTTGAGACCAAGAAAGTTTGAGAGAGAGCGAGAGAGAGATAGAGAGAGATACAGACATTTAGCGAAAGTGTAGAGAGCGAGAGAGAGGGACAGAGAAAAGGGAGCCACAACATCCTATATTATAGTCTTTTCCCTGTACATGTTTCTTGCGGATTACCCATCATTTTATTTTTTACTTTTCACAACAGATTTGATATCTTATGTTGTATCGTGCTTTACTTGTGTGCTTTGGTAATGTGTTCGTATTTTTTTTGGAATAAAGAACAGAGAGACTGGAAGCCTGAGAGACCGAGGATGAGGCAGAGGGTCCTATCGGTGCACGGCCCTACCTCAGCCATCGTATGGATACAATAAAACACTGGTTAAAAAAGTCAACATTGTTTACTTTTCCCTCAAATACTTTTGGGTTTCCATGTTGAGATGTGCGTTGTAAAAACCGAGTATAATGCCGATCTGTCTGGGATCATCTCCCCGGTCAGTGCTTTGAATATAAAAATAACAAAATTATAACTTAATTTGTTACGGCCTGTTGCCATCAGGTCCTGTTGGTGTTGAATAAAAACAACAACCTCAGATTGATTGCCATCCGGCCTGTCGGCCGCACGCGCACATGTGTGTCTGTGTGTGTGTGTGTGTGTGTG
>NC_136934.1:40997251-41019751 GCF_949987615.1 Pollachius pollachius
GCCTGGCCAGGGCATGACATCACACTGGGACCAGCCGAGAAAGACAGGCCTCTGGCGCGACAGGGCTGCGGAGCAGGCGAGCTGATTAGCCCGCAGACGGCTTCCCTTCAGTCGCTTCTGTCACCATCGCTTCCTGCTGTTCCCTATCTTAATCCAACACTTGATTTCCAACAGGAAAGGGTGCCATTGGTAAAGGGAAGGGGGGGGGGGGGGGGGGGGGGGAGCTGAACTCAAGGAAATTGGCTTAGAAGTCATAAATCAATGTGACATATTGTGCTTCATGCCGTTTGTGTATCTGTTTTTGTGTCAGTGTTGTCATGGCAATACGGGCACTAGTAGAGCGTATCCCTTAATGAATTTGATTCATCATTTGCTTTTTTAATCTTCAAAGCAAAGTGGATTGGCCGGCACACAATTGTGGATTTCTGCCTCTTACAATGGCCTTTCAAAAGGTAGAAAATAAAACTCTAATGTCCTCTCCAAATATAAACAACACTAAGTTTGGATATGAAAAGATAACAACGGAAAAGGTAGCATTGGATGGCTGTTTTCCTAATTGGGCTATCTGGAAAACTGGGCCTGGATCTAAAAGATCATAAATCAGTCTCAGTGAATCAGTAAATATGTACATGCACTTTATTGTCTCTCGCTAGGCAGTTCAAAAGCACAAGTGCAGTATTGTTTAATAATCTGCATGGATGGAGTGGCATGGCTAATCATCGCATATGTCAATCTGCACCATGAAACTATTTAGACAAAGCCAACAGCGGATTATGTCTAAAATAGTAAAAATCCTCAACTGGCTCATTCATCACAGGGATGCATCTCTCTATTAATCAATTTGGTTCTTAGAGAAATAGGCAGGAAAATCACATTTGGCAAGAAAATAAATGGCTTCAGTGAAAGAAAGTCATATAGTGCAGGATCAGTACTTTCCTGGGTACAGTACAATTGTACAAACTACAAACAGCTAAATTAGTTACACCCACCTGAGGTAAGGCTTGGGCTTGGACCAGGAGTAGGATTGCTTCGGGACGTCCAGGAAACCCCCGCAGTAGTTCTCCTTCTTGAAGGCCATGCGGGAGGCATAGTCCTCATGGCAGAACTCATGGTCAGGACCCAGGTCCTCTCCCCGGGGCTCCAGCTTCATGCTCACATTGGGGCTGTGGTCCAGCATGGTCTTGCGGGCTTTGACGGGGATGCCCTCCCCCATGTCCACCACTCCGTCCGTTGTCAGGGCATTGATGGCGGCCACAATGGCGGAGTTGGTGTACTGGTTGGTGTTGGCCAGCCAGCTTTCATCCGTGACGTTGAGCCTTGGGGAGCCATGCGGGGAAGGTATGGGGGACTGGTTGGGCGAGCAGGATGTTTGGCAGAAGGGGGCACCATTGAAACTGTACTTCCTCTTGCCCATACCACCACCACCGCTGCCACCACCACCACCGCTGCCACCACCGCCGCCACCACCACCTCCACCTCCGTGGCCACTTCCACCGCTGCCGCTTCCGCCGCCGCCGCAGGAAGGGGAATTGGGCCTGGATCCGCGATGATGCCCAGCCCAGCTTTCTTCGGCTACTGCCCCTATCTGGGGCGAGGAGGAGGGAGAATGGTGGGGGGAGATTGCAGGCCCGCCGGCGTGCGGGCAAGACAGCAGCGCCGGGGATCCCTTGGGGGAGACGCAGGGGGACTGCCAGGGAGAGTTCTGCGGGGAGTGGTCGTAGTTGTAGAAGCCGGACTCGTAGGACGAGGCGTCCGAGTTGCAGCTGCGCGACGAGATGCTGCTGGCAGGGCTCAGGCAGCTGGGGTCGCGGTAGCCGTCGGCGTTGGGGAGGGTCAGCGTCACCACGGAGTTGACCCCGCGCTTGGTGATGAGGTCCATGTGGCTGCTTTCCTCCACCTCCTCCTCGGGGAAGGGGCTGTAGGCGGTGATCTCAATACGGGGGCTTTCCAGAGCCGGTGCCCCATTGGGTCTGTAGCCGTGGGGCTGGTAGTATCCCCCCACCACCTGGTTGTCGCTCTGGAGGCCGAAGCCCCCCTGCTGGCACGAGGAGATAACCGGACTGGGCTGCAGAGTGTGGTATTGGGTAACCAGGCAGGGGTTCCCCATGCCCAGCGGAAGAGACAGGCTGACGTTTGGGGTATAGCTGTATGCATCTGAAAAAGACATTGGAAACAAAATGTATTATTTACCTGCTGGTACTATCCTAGAAGCATGAATCGAATCCTACATTCTGCATTCATGTATGCTCTGAAGGATTCGCAGCTAGAGTGGTGATGAACAATCAATTTGATTGATCGCATCAGTCGCCGGATGAATTAGTCCCCTCCCCCGAGTCTAACTGACAGCGCTGTCTTGCGTCACGCCGGGCCTCAGACGAGGTACTAGAGGAGCGTTTACAGCTGACGTGTCACTAACAGGTGTACACAGAAATAATTGGCGCACATGTGTCTCCCGTAGGCTCACACAGCCACCTACACAAACAACAATGTTCAGATTTGATGGACTACAATTGGGCAATGCAAACACTGTCAATCACACAAAGCGACACTATGTGTTCATGATAGGTAGCCTACATCTTTACCATCATAGCTACAGTCATGAAAACAGTAAGGAAGGACAGCATTGAAAACAGTTGACCATGAAGTGTCTATAACGTGTCACCATTCCTCTTCCTGGCCAACATCAAACATCAAAATGATGAAGAGTAATACCTACATCCGTACCAAGCTGTTCTGATTACTAAAACAGGGCTTCCTTCTCTAGTCCTTGTGCTATATTGGTGAACCACAACGCTCTGAGTCACATATGATCGTGAAACTGTCATTCATGGTTAGACTTGCTTGAAATAGACTTTCAGAGTCTATTTAAAGAGGGATTGGCATAAAGCATACGACAAGTTGTATAAAAGCCCATGTTGAAATGTGGTGTAGTTTATTCACGCATGGCGCCAAACATGTGCAGTGCACACACAACCCTTTATCAACAGCATATTGAACGATTTGTAATCACATACATTATATCTGACAAGAGCACAGCCAAATGTAAATCATGAAAATCATAATGGTACAAATAGGGCTATGATGTTGTGATAGGCACCCTAGTTCTGCATGTATTATCCTTTCAGACCTATCAATTGCCAATTCACTCACCTTGTTCTTTCCTGTGCTCTACATGACCGTACTCAAACAGATAGTTGAACTCGAGCTCTGCTTCACCGTGCTGAGAACTCATCACTGCTCTAGCGACAACAAAAAGAAACGTAAAGACTAACAAACACTAACCGGGAACCTGAGTTAAACTGAGCATTCAGATAGTTCTGTTTCCATCTGCTTTCACTTGTGTAACGCAGCTCTTCTGCATATCGGCCTGTTCTTGCAGAGAGGATGGGTCTCTGCCCACACAGCCCCCCTACTGCTCACGCACCTCCTCACAACAAGCCTGACTGACTACCCTCAACTGTGGTAGATGGGGTTTTTTCCCTCTCATTTCGTTCCTTGCCAACATTGCCTTGAAGTGCGTGTGCGCGCGCGTGTGTGTGTGTGTGTGTGTGTGTGTGTGTGTGTGTGTGTGTGTGTGTGTGTATGTGTGTTTGCACAACACAAACTGAAACTGAATTTTGGTTTGCCGCCCACCTCACACCTTTCTCGCTCATGTGTTAATTATTAATTTAACAAGATTTAAGAAAATGTAAAAATATAAATTAATTTAACCTGCCTGAAAGACAGGCAGGTTAAATTTAAAATAGGAAAAAAATATATCTACATGTATTTTAAGAAATATGTAATGTTATTAGTGTGTACAATCAGTATACTATACTAGATAACAATCTTATACTCCTCAGACTGTGGGCTGTCCATGCGGAACCTTCCCAATGTGAATGCAGACTGCATGTGTGCCTCCATGTGGACTGTGGTCCAGACTGAGCACAGACAGGGACCTCAGGGAGAGGTGGGCTATAGTATAGGTGGTCAGCCATGGAAGTTATCTACAGCATCTTAAGGCTGCAGGCCACTTATAGCTGACACTTGAAGATGCAAAAACCACACTAGAATACGTTCAGCCTGCTTGTGTGTTTCTAGACAGGGGTTATAGCATTGCAAGTTGGCAGTAGGCTGCTCAAGATACGTCCCAAAAGCCACGGTTCAGAGTATCCCCCCCCCACACACACACACACACACTATCTCTCTCTCCTCATCTCAAGCTTGCAACCGATTCGAATTAGCAGTTTATGAATGAGGGTCTGAAAACTTAAATAAAACAATAAAGTACAATTCCAAATCCATCAAAAGGCATAATGACATCAGCAATTAAAGACTTAATGAATGAATTAACTGACGATAGGCAAACGTTTACTAAAAAAGGGCCAATTTTGTTGTATCCCCCACCCTCCCCAACACAACCCACACAAACCAGCAATAATCTTATATACATCATTTATATATATATATATATATATATAAATGATGCATTAATTGTATTGGCTATTATTCGTATGTGTTATAGATAATTGTATTATTATGGGGAGGGGGGAGTCAACCTGACGTGTCAGCGTCTACCGAAACAGGTAGGTGAGGGAGCCGCTTTGCACCCCCCACCACCCCAAGTCCGTCTGCGTCTTGCGTTGGTGGTGCAACTGCTTTAAAGCTGATAACAACTTAGAAAGTGTGCAGGCGACTTTTAGACTCCGCAGAACCTCAAACGCAGAACAGTTTGCGGAGTGGATCACAAAGCCCAACTCAAAATGACAATCGCTGTGCACCGAACACCCTGGATCAATCGTCAACACCATATCTTAAATGTCACATCATGTATCCAAGAGCGCCTATCCTCGTAGCACAAAAGATGGAGACGCAGACAAAGTTTAGGAGATGTATCATTTCGACTCACCTTCTTCTGCAGACTTCATATTGGAAGCCAGCGACGTAATGAACTGGAGTCCTCTGTCCTTCCTCGGTGATCCAAAGCCGAATTTGGAGCTGACGCGCACGTAGCCTGTATCCTGCATCCAATAAGCTGAACGCCACTCGCTCTTATAAGGTCAGTCAGATGAACGTCAAAAACACCGTTTTGTAAGCGCGTGTTTATTCAATCAACTGTCAAATAAAAACATAATTTGCAGTCCAATCTTAGACCGAATTTGTACTAACACGCACGTCAAATGAATGAAGAAAGTTAAGTCTGCTGAAGGATGAAAATCGAGAATGTGAACGCGCGGAGTAAACAGGCTACCTGCCTCGCAGCACTTGGGGAAGGAAAGGTGTTGTGGTGGTAGGTGGGTTTGACTGTTTAAGGTCGCGATGTATTGTCTCATTAGGATTTCTAGAAACTCCCGGTGCGTGACGCAGCGCGGTTTGTCAAAGGGGCTGGCTTCGCCGTTTTTAAAGCTGGAAAACACCCTCTCCTCCGCGTGCGCCGCCCATACCAGGATGACGTGATTGGTCCTTGCCAGCTCCTCGCTGGAGAGCTGTCAAAGTCCTGGCTCCTCCCGCCAAGGGATTCCATCTGGGAATGTGGAGCGTGGGGGCGGCGGGGGGGTCGTTTGTGTGCGTACTGCGTGTGCGTATGTGTGCGTGTGTGTGTGTGTGTGTGTGTGTGTGTGTGTGTGTGTGTGTGTGTGTGTGTTTGTGAGAGTTTGTGAGAGTTTATGTATGCGTTTGTGTTAGTGTGTGTGTGTGAGTGAGGAGAGAGAGTGTGTGTGAGTGTGTGTGTGTGTGTGTGTGTGTGTGTGTGTGCGTGTGTGTCTGTGTGTTACTTAAGTCTCGTGGAGGTTTATCTACACTTGTATTTTCCATTATTATGTGGAGGTATAAAAGGCTACACACAATGGATGTGGCACATTCGATTTTGTTCTTACTCTTACTGTCTACTTCCACAATACTATGACCATGTTATAGGCATTGTAACCGTTGGAATCGTTAGAAGGTTCGTCTAAAACCGGAATTAATTTATTAGTAGTTATAATAGCCTAATAGTAAGTGCAAAAATAATACAATAAAATCATATACACACCTTTATTTGTGAACACCTCTCAACGCACATTCATAAAAGAGTTAAAAATATTTGATCACATACAATTAACATTAGACAGCATGAAAAGACGTCTACAAGTTGTTTTGATATATTTTGAATTGCAGCCCTAATCATTAATCAGTAGTTGTAGATCAGTCGTATTTTAAAAGATTTTTGAATAAATATGTTACGTAAATGTATTGTATAACTTCAACCTTCCATATGTATATATATATATATATATATATATATATATATATATATATATATATATATATACGGAGAGAGAGAGAGAGAGAGAGAGAGAGAGAGAGAGAGAGAGAGAGAAGGAGATAGAGCCTGTGATCAAGGAGACTTTGAATGGCCTGAAGTTGTTCAAGGTTAGAAAAAAAAGAATACTTCATTTGAAGATTCACAAAATAAATTGAATTGATAGATTGTTTGAGGCCGACACTGATATTTTGGAATGAATAATGTATCAGACGATATTTGATGAGGTTTTTTTTTAAACAAGGATCCCCTTAACCTGGTGATATTAACACGTGTAAACTTTCTAAAATCTCAGCCCTCCACCTTTAGAACTCAGAGTTCTCGACATACACACCGACTATGAATAAAGAAATAACCCTTTTAAGCAAAACACGGATCAATATCATTCATTTTTCATGAATACATTTCAAATGTATGCACTTGCAGCTGCAGAGAGTACAATTAGTACCAACTTCTCTTCTGATCCCAGGATCTCTTGAACAACAGCCAGGTACCAACAAATGAATGCAATAAATAAATCAATAATATCATAAAATCATGCAAATGAAGGGTTGATAGAGGAGCTGCCCCTGAGGTTGAAACCGAGACGTAGGTTTAAGCAGGGGGGTGGGGGACGGGCAGCATCACACATAATCAGAAGCAGAAGTTCCTTCTGGAGGAGAGTGTGGTGGTGGTGGGGGGGAGTGTGTGTGTGTGTGTGTGTGTGTGTGTGTGTGTGTGTGTGTGTGTGTTTGTTTGGGGTGGGGGGGCAAGGTTCCACCAGGAGAGGGTAACTGTACGCCATGTTTTCTTTGTCTATGGTGGCTTGCTCGATTCTGCTGTGGCTTGGATGATGTGAGCCTGAGATGAAGGGTCTTAAGAGAGTCGGTGGTGGTGGTGGTGGTGGGTGTGTGTGTGTGTGTGTGTGTGTGTGTGTGTGTGTGTGTGTGTGTGTGTGTGTGTGTGTGTTTGTGTGTGCGGTGGGTGTGTGTGTGTGTGTGTGTGTGTGTGTGTGTGTGTTTGTGTGTGTGTGTGTGTGTGTGTGTGTTTGTGTGTGCGGTGGGTGTGTGTTGGTGCATGTGTGTGGGTGTATTAGATACTTCATACTTAGGGGCGGCAGGAAAAGAGGTGGGGGGTTGGAGGTGGGGTTGCCAAAAAACACGTGTTGATGGACTAACTGTTGGGGAAGACTTTCTGAATGTCTCGGGCTTGTTTACAAGCCTAACCTGTGGTTATCCAATGGCGGTTTGAATGGTTATTTTGATGGATTCGGTGCCATTGAATTAATGGAGGCTGTTACAGCGTTTAGCCTGTGTGTCACATGGAAATCTGCCCTAATTACTTGTTTAAGTATTAATACCGTTTATAGTGCTCACGTGACATGAAGGAAGACTTCCATGGCAACAGCGGTATTTCTCCTGCGGGCCATTCGTTCTTTCTCCATGCACCAATATGTACAGCAGTTATTTATTCTGTGTCTTTCGGGCGTACCGGGTCTCCGCGATTAGATCGATGTAGCTGTCTAATGAGGGACACACAGGACTGCTTCGCTCTCACAGAGAAGGTACATTTTGTGGGGGAGAAGTAATTGTAATGTCACCGCTGGTCCATCTGGCATCTCAGTACAAGTCTGCGCTCTGCTCTTGGTGTCTGCGGAGAGCATTAGAGTGCGCAACAACATGTCATGGTGTGCACAGATTTATGAGCAGCCCCCTCCTTCCTATTTTCATCGAAAAATGATTATGATGTCTTGTAAACAACCCCTCACTGGTTCGGTGTTTACCTTGGCAGTAGGGTCCATGGAGATAAACTACGTCTACAACAAAGTGCGAACCGGCCCACCACCTCCTTCTTCAATGCACCGGCAGAACAGCGGCATGGGGCTCTTCATAAGCTCTTTGCGTTTCAACTTAACTGTTAACACAATTGCGTGATTTCTTCCATGTCGTTTCAGAATGACTTTCACCAAATTGCCTCGCTGCAATCTTTGTCGCCGCCGAGGGACTTAAAAGCCGTGCCAGCGGTGCTGACGGCATGATAAATGTAAAGAGTGGTTACTGCTGTTTGAGCCCGAGTAGTTAATGCCACAGATCTCTCATGTGTACCACTAGTGGTTTGGCGCAGGACTCTGCGTGCTTCTGGCATGGCCACAGAGTCTTTCTTAGAACTCTCCATTATAAAATAGGAATGACACGTACAACACAGATAAAACCGCACAGAGATGTGTAAATCAAGAACCGAGGAGGGCTTACTGCTGTCATATGTGTTTGTCTAGACATCAGGATTGCTAGCAGTAGGTAGAAAAAAGACTAGTGGTGGCTGCTTAAAATGGACAGTGATTCTAACAAGGATTTGTGCTGGCTTGTTACGAACTCTTTAGTCAGAACAACTCCGGGCAATAAAACTAGCTGTCCCTTTAAAGCTCTACCGTTAATCCTCTACTTTTACATGTAATTCATGTTTGACATATCCAGGGCAGTATATACAGTGGGGCATTTTGCCCGCGACTTATATTTTACATCTGAGTAGATTTATACTAGGCAGCTATGGGCTGTAACTTGAACCAGGCTGCATTTTTAATGCCAACTGTAAACATTCATTAATGGACCGGTGGCACAAGTATGTGCGTTCATTATTCAACCTCACAGTAGGTTTAACCCCTGCCGGTACGGCTGCAGGGTCTATTCCAGCGCGCTCCTGACGCACGTTGGCTCTTAAAGCATCCTCACAACAACACAGTATTTGCAGAAGTTCATAAAAGGCAAGAAAAAAGAAGGCATTCAATGCCTGTAATTAATTTGTTAACTGAGATAATCTAGATAGTGAGCCACAAGCCGAGAGTGGGGGGGCTGTTCACATTCATCACACTTCTCCATTTGTTGTTTGTGGTTGGGCCTCAGGAGTGGCGTACTTGGGTTCATAATGGAGAACTAGCTGGAGCTATCTTGGGCATGTCTGGACACTGCTGTATGTTTAGCTGCCGGCGCTCAGATTCCTCTTATGAATGGGAAGTACAGGACGTGTCTGGCCTGTACACTATAGAACGGCGCTTTGTCATCGCGACACACGTACGTTGACTAAGATTGGCTGTTTGGTGAAATGGGGAAGGAGTGCAGGTAGGACCTGATGCATGCACTCGATACGGTCGTATACATCAGTAGCTGCATGTATTAGTTGGGGCTCATAACAGTAGGGCATTGATCGGTGGGAACACTGGGAGTGATAGGATTGAAAAATGCACAGAACTGTCCCCATATACACAGTTCCTTTGAGCAAGGCACTTGCACCAATAAACCATGGCAGGAGCTGACAGTAGAATGGGGTCTGTGTCAACACACTTCAAACACACAAATACTCTTAAGAGGAAGCTTATCCGGTCTTGATTGACCCTTCAAACAGCCGATGGCTGCCTCCTTGTAGCTGTGGTTTGTTATTGGACAAGTTGGGCTGCTTCTACAAATGTATCTAATCCATAAACTGTGTAAACCTATTTTCAAGAACCGTTTTTTACTCCATATGATGTTTATTTGTATTTGTCCGACATCATGTAAAGCACAGTCAATTTTGAAATGCTGTGGAAGACCACAGTTTAAGACAAGCAGGAATTTATTTAAATTGGACTACATTATTTTTAGTGTATCCATTATGTTGTGCTACAAACCCTCGCTAATTCAATCTGATCAGGGCTTTTGATGGTTTTGTGTTTCTAGCATATGACTGTCACATGAAGATCCGGTGTACTGATTTATAGACAGGCATATATGCCAGGGCAGTTTTAACGACGGGTGCTTTGGCGTGGCTGCAGCACTATAAAAGTACTTTATAAAGTCCAGCAGAGTAAGGGCCCCTGCTTATGTGGACGTAAAAGGGGGTCAGCCCCATTTTGAAGTTAAAGGTGACTGTATACCCTTAAGCACACAGCCTGTGTCTCTTAAAAGGTGATTCTCCTCTTGTATCGGTTAATGGATTGGTGCAGGATAATGTAGGGCTGGTGATGGACTCCAAGCTGAAAGGTCCTGTGTTCAAACTCCATGTCCGCAGCGGGCTACCTGTAGGCTTGGGCAAGATTCCTCACCCTACCTGCTCATTACATGTATCCCAATTAATTAAATTAAAGTCACTTTGCATAGGAGTGTATATGTCCCATCAAATAGGACTAAATACCAAATAGTACTAGAGTACTTGAAGAACTAGTGCTCCTGTAAGCGTTGGTTCAGGTGGTCACAGCCATCACTTCTAGTGGACAAACGATCACACCTGAGGCAGTCGTGCGGCACAGAGAGCAGTACATGTTGAGGCATGATGTTATCTGTCAACTGATGCTATTTTGACACACTCTTGAGAGCTGCACAACAAGATTAACAGGACGACAGGGCAATATGGGCAGTTATTTCAAAGGATACAGAGATTGGGTCAAATATTGCTATTTTGGCACAATACTACTATTCTATTGCTATGGTAGACACTCAAAGAGGGAGGGCGTCTTCATCGTTTTCTTACAGGGACTCTGATCTGTCTTGACCTATCATTAACACATCTCCAAAAGGAGATTCATAATACCTTAGCGCTTGCTGTATAGATCAGCCCCGACAATTCCATAGGCATATCTATCTTAATAATGAATTACTGGCAACCAGCCTAATATTGATGAAGTGTAGCTATGGAGGGAGAGGTTGGAGGAAGAGACAGGAGGGAAGAGGAGGGGAAGGAATCGGAGGGTTGACAGGACAGTCTTGGGCTTTCTCTCTCGTGTTCCTGTCTGTTCTCAATGCCTTCCTTCTTAACAAGTCCTGTGACGGAATCCCCTTGTCTGTTTCCTGCTGTTTGTCTGAGTTACTTGGCAACCACGGCGGCAGCTGTGCAGTTAAAAGGTTTTTTTTGACACTGTAGGGGAGTGTTAAGGGGTCAACATGTGGGTTGGATACTTTACGCTTTCGCAATTCACCCCGCCTGCATGCAGGCGGGGTGAATTGCGATGAACAGCCGAGAAGGGACCCCCAGCAGGGTTTATATTATCGTTATCTGAGGGTTATATGATAGTGATGAGCGCTGATGAAAATGAGTGACAAAATAAATTGTGATCTTCAGACTTGGCAGCAGCTCCACCATGTAACACATGTGAACACATTCCAGGAAGAATTCTGAAAGAAAAGAGGGATTCTCACCAATGTATTAGTCAGCTCATTATCTGAAATTATCTAAAACATCTGGCACTGATATGAGTCAAGCAAAAGAATGGTTTGATCTTAAGAGGAGCTTCTGGTTCCATTGGTGTTGTTCATCTCAACCTTCGACCTCATCGGCGGTGGTGTTATAGTGCACGCTGACACCATGGAGGCCGATAGAATGAACCGACCAACGCCACCGCACGTTTTGTTCTGCCTTCGTCAGAGCCTTATGTACTTTAACACCCCTGAAATACGTTTAAGTATGAGTAGGCGTGTAAGTATAGCAGACACACACAAACACACACACACACACACACACACACACACACACACACACACACACACACACACACACACACACACACACACACACACACACACACAGCCTTAAACATCTATGGGTGTATGTGCAGTCATGCCTACTCAGTCAGGTTTAGGATGTCTGTGTCCGGATGAACGTCTCATCAGGTCAGTTTGACTCACAGGTCGCTGAATTCCATTAACTCACACTCAACAAAACACATGTGCGTAACATATTTAGGCGCAAGTGTGTAGAAAGACATACGCACATCAAGACAATGACACACACAGTCACTGATAAACACACACACACCCTCTTAAACACTCAATGCTGTCGGATATGATTTGTGTTCCCTCATTGTTAGTCAAACCCATGTGATTCCTACACTTTTAGATCCAGGCAGACATAGCAGAGTGCTGCCGAAAGAAATGTGTCCGTGGGGAGAGAGCGTTCCGTGCTACCGAGAATTCATCCAAAGCCTTTCCCTTTGCACCCCGGAGCAAGAAGCTCATACGGAATCTCTGGAAATCTGATCTTGTGGTGTATGTGTGTGTGTATGTGTTTTTTCATGACAACTTGAATGTGAAAGTGGTGTGTTCCCAACCTCAGACAGTGATCCCAATCAAGGCGAATACCCTGATGCTGCAGTTTGAAGCAGCCGTGCTGAAACCAAATAGTTTAATGGTGTAATGAGGGAGCGCTCTCAAGGAAAACAGGAGCCCCGTCAGATCAGTTAGCATTACTCTCAAGTCAACTAACCTGATCAGTTAGCATGATGCACAAATCAACAGACCTGATCAGTTAGCATTACGCTCAAGTCAAGAGACCTGATCAGTTAGCATTACGCTCAAGTCAAGAGACCTGATTAGTTAGAATGTGTCTCATCTCAACAGACCTGATATGTTAACATGACTCTTAAGTCAACAGACCTGATATGTTAACATGACTCTCAAGTAAACATACCTGATCAGTTAGCATGATACACAAGTCAACATAATTATCCGTTAGTGTCACTCAAGTCAACAGACCTGAGCTTTATTCACAAACAAAAATAAACAAGGTTTAAGCAATTCATCCTGAGATGAGAAAGTGATCTCCAGGAACTCTACATGAGTGTTCAGTGTTCTCCTCCGTTCAGATTTCCAATATTACTCATTTGTGCTGCCCGCAGAACAAACCAGCACAGCCAGTAAAACATGGTTGAATTATTTTGTTCCATATTGACTGAAAATGATCACTGGAGTGATTCACAAGTCTTCCATTCTCAACCAATAAGGAAAAACACAGACCAATGTCTGACACCCATAAATTGGATGTGAAGTGTGAAAGTGTTTTCAAAGTACAGCATTGGCAGAACACAATGTTACAGAGACCAAACAGGATGCTGCTCTCCTATGCAAGCAATGGAGTTTATCTAGGATAAGCCCTTTGCCACAGAGACCTTTAAATGCACTGGAGTGGAAGTGGATAGGGCCTGTACTCTCAGTATTGGGTATATGTATTGACAGTGCAATAGGTAGCCGCTCTGTGTTTTAGCAATGACAAAGCTTCCGAGCAAATCCCTTATTCCTCATCATCATCATTATCATCATCATCCTCTCTCTATAGGGGGAGAAGCTGACTTAAAAAGCTGTTGCTTATTTAAGTGAGGGTTAGCTATAGCTTTGTTTAACAATTTCATTGTCAAAAGGTAACACCAGTTACCCTGAGCCCTCAAATGGAGCCAGTGACAAAACACTTGAAAACCCATAGGGAACATAAGGAAACCATCCACAAACACACACACACACACACACACACACACACGCACGCACACACACACACACACACACACACACACACACACACACACACACACACACACACACACACACACACACACACACACACACACACACACACACACTCCCCCACCTCCCCTCACCCCCCAGGAGAGCAATACGTGGTGGTCTGGCTGACATTTTAACAGAAAACACACTCCAGAAGAAATGAGAAAAAATGCAGAAACATTGCCTGCATTAGAATAAGCATGACACACTGCTAAGTTGCACTCAAAGACAAAGTCACTAAGCGTCTGTGATTAACGTTGAGGTGCTTTGGATTCAAATATAGACTTATAGGAGAGAGGAGCCAAGAGATACAGGAAGCTTGAAGCCAGATCAGTTCCAGGCAGGAGGCAGTGCCTGATCACAGGGCAAGGTGTGCCAGCCCCCAGACAGCCAGTCGTCTGGAAGCCTCCAACCCTGCATAACTAATGTTAGGACCATTCGTCAAACGCTGTGCATCTCCACAACCGTAAAACAGGTCCGATTGATGTATTTCCTTTATTTAATTTGTGTCTGTTGCTGCTCCCGTGCATCGGTGTGCATTACCCGGTGTGATGCAGCATGTTTCCTGTCCCAGGTGACGGTGGACGCTATAGCAACAGTCTGTGTTTGCAGACGCGGGGAACGCATGTTTAGCGAGTGTTGTGACACATGTACTCCGGAAGGGCCAGCAAGGAGGTCGGGGGGTAAAGGGGGGAGGATTGTGAAATGAGCCTCATGCCTTCGTGGCTGTGCAGTTTGTCAGAGGCTCTGGCAGACTGTGGTAGGTGGTGTTACTCAGCTGATCCCCTGTGTGTCAGACACTGGCCACGGCGGCCAACGTTACTTCCAGAAGGGGTTCGGGGAAACCGCCCGGACCCCCCTCGTCATCAGCCTCCAGTAAGAGAGGGGGATAAGGGGGTGCAACTGGGCAAGAAGTTGCTTTTTTGGTTCTGGGATGGTGGAGATGTGCGTGGTTTGTCAGGAAAAGCATGCTTGTACAATATGTGTTCACATATTTTCAGCTCTGTGTGCATGTGTTTGTGCGAGGGCACACACACACAATCACACTCAAACACACACACACACACACAAATGCACACACAAATACACACACACACACAAACATACACACATCATCATTCATTTGCACACACACACACACACACACACACACCGCACCACATAGATGCACACATACACCGCACCACACAGATGCACACGTACACATGCACACACACTGGAATGTAGACACGCATGCACACACACACACACACACACACACACAAACACACACACTCAGTTCCATGCAGGCACAAACCCATCATATGCACGCCCACACACAATGCTAAGGTTTTGTCACAGGGAATCCCTTGTAGTCAGCCTGAGAATCCACACACCCAGACACTCAATAATGGCCCTGACGTTCTCCAACAGTCTCAAACTATTTTGACCCAGCACCTCGCGTGACTCACTCCTTCAGATTTCCACACTTCTCGGCAAGGAGCGCCAGTCTAAGAGTGAGGAGAAGACCTCCAGACGTAAGGCAGTTTCACATTCACTGGGCGCTGGATCAGCTCTCTGTCAACAACTGGCCTACGTATCTGTATTTCGGTCTCCGTCTGGGGTGTGTGTATGTGTGTGTGCGTGTGCGTGGGTGTGTGTGCTTGTGAGCGTGTGTGTGAGAGAGAGAGAAAGAGAGAGTGTGTGTGTGGTCGGCATTGCAATCCTGCACTTGGTTTCACGTGTATGGTTGGAATGTGTGTGTGTGTGTGTTTGGTTGTGTCTACGTGTGTCTATTTGTGTATGGGTGTGTTTGTTTGTGTTGTCTGTTTGTGAAATGTCCCTGTGTGTGTGTGTGTGTGCACATGCGTGCGTCTGTATGTCAGTCTGCACACTTGCGTGTGTTTATATTTGTCTGTGTGTGTGTGTGTGTGTGTGTGTGTGTGTGTGTGTGTGTGTGTGTGTGTGTGTGTGTGTGTGTGTGTGTGTGTGTGTGCTTGTATGCATGTGTGTCCTCTTATTGTGTCTTGGTATGGACACATGTGTTTAGCTACTCATAACTGTCTGTCTCTTTGCCTTTCTTTCTGCAACCAGGTCGTCAGGGTAGATCCCAGCCTTAAGAGCTGTGCCAGATCACCTCATACCCAAGTCTCCTGTCCACATTAAACACCCAAGGTAGAAAGAATGCCATGACAACCATTACACAATGCCCAGCGATTATGAAGCACACTCTCACAATCAATTATGGCAGAGATGATTGTGTTTTTTTTCCTGGCCCCACATTACAATCTTAGAGCTATTTTTGGGCAATGATTCACCACACTATTGTGTTTTTCTGTAAGGTTTGGATTCTTTGATGGGAAATTAGTGAACATATGCTGTAATTTACATCAAACAAACAAACACTCGGGCCCGGAGAAGGGAAGACTGTTGTATAGAAAAGAATATAACAACCATATTGGTACATTAAAGGGTACAAGGATGTTTGTGCCTAGTTTTTGAAGTATTCCTAAGGCTCATGAATAGGCAGTATATAATATATACTTGCCAGCGTACAGAGACCCATCCCCTCCACCGCTTCCCCACATCCTACTGCACAGCGTCCTAGCGGGGACATCTATAGTTGAGCCGTTCCATATGAGAGGAAACTGAGAATAGATGAGGGGTATAGAGTATAGAGAATATGGGCCTTTACAAACGTCTCCTCTTGATGTGAACTTGATCAACTCTAGAAATACCAGCTGATAGCACTCAGACGTGTGACACAATGTCTATGCTCTATAATCAAATGTCTCTTTAGATCAGCTTGTGAAAAGATCAACTTGATAGCGCTGATGTCCATTGGCTAGCACTGCTGGACTCAATGTGTGAAGAAGGAGCCCTTTAAGTATAAGGCACAAGGTATTCGGTAAAAGTATAGGGTACTTTGTGCTTTTCTTGAGTGTGCTGTTGACTTGGCCGATTAGATTGGAAATAGAGGGCCTGCTTTACCACCTCATGAAGTGTATTGGACAGTCCCATGACCCTAAAAACTGTTTTAGGATAATACAATAAACAAAAAGAAAAGATCAATGAACAAATTTAGTTGTTTGTTTTTCTTTCATACTGTTTTTAAAAAATCCAACACTGTTTTACGAATTAAACTTCAGGTATGATTTGTATTAATTTGAAACGTATGGAAAGCTATATTGCTGTGTTTCACGAACGACTGCTACCACCTATTGGTAAAATCGTGTACTGCAATTAGATGGCCCGTAGAGTAAAATAAAGGCATTTGTAAACGTCTTACTAGCCTACTGAAGAAATAAGGTAGGTTACCTCTTAAATGAATATCATGTACATGTTAAATTATTGCTATAAAACATATTATGATAAAAAAGTAAGCACATCTGAATGGATTTAATTTTATAACAACAAAAAGGTTATTTGGAGTATAGAGTATAGAGAGTATAGAGAAGCAGAGTAGATCAGTCTTAATGAATTGAAATTTAAGGGAAAATAATAAAATATAAGGATGGCACTGTATGTGCGGACTTTGCAAATTATCCCAATGCCTGCCCGTAGGTGTCATTGGAAGCCTACATTATCTGTTAACGTTTCACGATGTCTCGGATTTCAACACGGGCACAGTGACATCTAGCGGACAGAAACTGTATTACTTCCAACACTTTTTTTTTACAAATATAGGTAGGCCTATAGATCTGTATCTATATATGTTGACTATTCATATCTCCCCTCAAAGCTAATTTGAAGCTGGTCAAAAGATATAGGCCTGAGTAAAACTTTGTAAACAAGGTACTTGAAGTGTGCTGCTTCGTGTGACCCCAGACTTACCTCTGCAGGCCCGTTCTGTCTACTGTGGTTGGGCTGTAATGTTCAGAGACAGGTCCCTCTGTTTGGTACGTAAGAGTAACTTGCATACCTCTGATGCAGTCTGTGTAAAGAAAAGGAAACACGATAGGGATTGAAATCCAAATATTTTGCCCGAATTTCCATTTTTATATTTTTATATTTGTATTAAAAGCAGATATGGATAATGTCGTGCTTGGGAAGCAAGTTTGCTGACCAAGGTCACTGTGTGTGTGTGTGTGTGTGTGTGTGTGTGTGTGTGTGTGTGTGTGTGTGTGTGTGTGTGTGTGTTGGTGGGTGGGTGAAGTGTGGCAAAACCACCCAAAAATATCAGATAGCCAGGTTCAAGATCCATGTTCAAGATCCATGTTGCGTATGCATATCAGGGTAACCTGATGCATTGAGAAACTATCTGGAGAGGGGGTTCAAAAGTGGGACAGGATCACGAACGAGGAACCAACGCTCTTCGCTGATTGTTGGGAACAGTCGCCCTCATAAGGGCCTACCACAACACTTTGTATTGCCTTGTTTCGGCTCTGTTTCTGGTCTGTTTTCAAGGCAACGTGAGGCCTCGACTATTTCTTTCTGTGCTCCGAGATAAGACTTTCGTTGCTCATGTGTCTTTATTTATCTATTTATTTCTGAGGAGGCAGGCGTGTGCCCCCGTGAGTGACATCCCTCACAGGGCGCAGATCGGTCTCCTCTCAAGCAACACTAACGTCTAATGAGTATCCGCGTCCATCAGGTCGCGGCTCTGATACATGACTAATAAACATCCGCGCCCGGTGCTACGTCGAGCTATTTCAGGGCCGATGAATGGAGGCGTTTTGGATGGAAAAATAGGGTCTTTTTCTTGTCCTTCCACCTCTGTGCTCATGTCATTCTCATTAGCGGAACGGTAATGTTTCCTCCCGACGACACGAGCTCATCGGTGTTTAGTCAGATCAACGCTGTCACGTGTTGTCGTTCCTTGCCCGCGCGGGAGTTTGTGTACTCCCACGGGCACACGAGCATCAAAACGTGTGTGTGTGTGTGTGTGTGTGTGTGTGTGTGCGCGTGTGTGTGCGCGTGTGAGCGTGTTTGTGTGCGTAAGTGTGTTTGTGCGTGTGTGTGTGGGTGTGTGTGTGTGTGTGTGTGTGTGTGTGTGTGTGTGTGTGTGTGTGTGTGTGTGTGTGTGTGTGTGTGTGTGTGTGTGTGTGTGTGTGTGCTTGCGTGTGTGTGTGCGTGTGTTTGCGTGTGCTTGTATTTTGCTGCATTGCTGCCACCACCTGGAAAGCGTAAGACATGATGGAGCAAGTAGTAGAATTAGAATCTGGACAGCTTAATACTTTATTGGTAACTTTGTCATCATCATTTTTCAAATGTGTTCCCCAGTTTACTTTAAATAACATTTGGACAATGTTATTTTAAATATGTTCTCAAATATTTTCATGATGTTCTAAATATACATGAATTGGCTGCAGAGGAAACACTTAGATTTGCATTCAAGCAAAGTTTTGTAAAGAATGCACTGAGCCAAAAAAGGTCAAGAAGGAATTGCTCTTAAATATAATCTGTACTTTTAAACATTTTAATTATAATTTCTTGTCTTGAGGGTGCCATTTATCACCCTGTATTGTATATTTATTTGAACCAAAACACATTTATATGTAAATTATATCTAAACAGTGTGCCATAATTAATTATCATCTTTTGTAATAAATTCTAGGTTTGCAGGCCGTCATTTAAAATAACCACTATGAAAAGATCCCTAACCCTTTATTATGGTTGGAATGGGCCGTGAGGGCAGACTAAATGTCAACGTTCATTTAATTGTGTTCTTCATTAAATCCGTGGACAGGACAATGCTTCTGGTATGCTTTTTGAAGATATGAATACCTGAGCTTCAGGCCACTGTTAAGTCGAGCCTGTTTTGGCCTGCTCTGACTGACACAAAATCATCTCCCGAGATGTATTTCCTCTCGTGTAATTGAACAAAACAACACTATTTGTTGTTATGCCTTCTGTGAGTTCATTTTAGGTGTATTTACTGATTATAGCACGCACGCACACGCATCCACAGACACACATATAGGCACACACTCACACACACACACTCAAGCTCACACGCACATGCACTCACACACACCAACAAACATACACGCACGCAAACGAACCCACATACACACAATCACACATACAGGCAGAACATTATTATCGGATATTAAGAGGATAGGTTTAGCACCACTGAAATAATTATGAAATCCATACCAATATTTCTCTTTGCCAAAGCAGCGCAGTCAGGCCGCTACTGTAATTACATAATGTGGCCCCCGGCTCGTATTGATGTACAAATATGGCCAATTCATTTGTCTGCTTGACTGCGTTCAGGCTCACTAATATGTATAAAATATGTATTTAATGTAAGATATAATGTGCATCTATACACGTTAGCTCTTCAATAATTGCATGAGTTAAAGAAGGCCATCATGTACAGAACAGCTTGATAATGACGTGCAGGGAAATTTCTTATTAACATGGCAGGGAAGGCAGTTAGAAACCTCTTTAAGCTTGCTGATTACACATGTGTCCTGTGTTGCATTACAAATGTAAGATAACATAAGGCCGACTTGTTTGGAATTGTTTGTATACAGACTACGGTTTATATGCTTTCATACAGTCTGAGCCCTGGTCTGAGGCTTTAACATAGACAGACAACCCCCTCCCCTCACACACAAACGCTGCAACACACACACACATACACGCCTACATATAAGCATGTGCACACACAGACACACACATATACAAGCAACCATTCACACATGTATGTGCCCACAAAGACACACGCACACACACACACACATGTACATATACAGACACACACACACATACACACACACACACACACACACACACACATACACATGCACTCACATACACATGCACACGCACATGCACACGCACTTACACACACACACACACACAAACATACACCCACACACACAAACAAACATACACACACACACACACACACACACACACCATGCCCCACAATATGGGGCATGGACTTAAAGTAATAGGCTCTCCAGGCTGTTTTTTTATTTATTTTATGTGGCAAACAGCACATTTATACATCCTGTTTGCGTGTCTATGCTTACGCGTGTGTTTGTGTAGACACATCTTAAACTCTGAGAAACAGGATGATCTAATGAGAAAAGAACAAACAATGGCACAAAATTACAGGAAAAGGTTTTCAAGGAGTTTGAGAGCAAACTGGTTCATATTCATTCATTCATATTCAGCGCTCGCTCATGTCTTTAATACTAATCCACAAATGGCTTAGTCTCCAATATGCTTAACCATGGAGCAATTTAATAATACTCTCTTAGCATTCAGCAATAACAACGCAAGCTTAATCACCACGACAAAGCCGTGACGCAGCGCCGAGGGCTGTCCAGTGTCGCCGTGACGATGCACTATTCTTATTAATTGTGTGTGTGCGGATTTATATTGAGGCGACATAGCAGATAGCAGCCCCCCCGACCTCTAGCCAACAGGAAAACTGAAAGGGCATGACAGGGGTCAGATGTCAAACTGCAATTGATGTCACTGTGTTCACATGGCTATCGCTGTTGCATGATTAGTGAGCTATGTACATTTAGATAATGTGTTTGTCCCACTAATCTATCAGGTACGGCTGCCCTTTGCCCCCCCACCCGGACCCCTAATGCACTCCAATGTATTTATGGTGAATAATTAAAATGGAAAAGCATGCATTAAAACCGATCTCTACTTAACAGATCTTAACTAATGAGATTAGGATAATGAATAGGCCACTTTAGCCGCTTGGGCTCTGCGCAATGGCAGCTCTGCTGACGACCGCTGAATATGACAAGGTTAGCATTACAAGCCTCACTGGCCGGGCTTGGCGACGGGGTTTAGCGGGCGACAGATTATAATAGATTATAATTGTTTTCTATGAATGCATTCATTACAGGCGTGAAATACAGTGGACCTTGCCTCACGTCTGACTGCAAGGTGGGGTTGAATCATAACTCTGTTTAAACATTAGCAGTTCTCTTTGGTTTCCGCGTTTACTCCCAATCCGCTCTGTGGTTACACACGCGCACGCAGCCAGCCAGCTGAATTTGCGGTGAAGTCTGTGTTTGGTTCCACACAGGCAGCGGTTGATATGTGGATGTGAAGGGCTGAGGGGTCGGTAGTGTAATGGGCAGCAAGGGGTAACAGTCGTGGGGGGTTTTAGGAAACGTGCTCGGGAACACAGACTCCTCCAGCGGTGCCCCTCCCACCTCTCTGTCTTTTCATCTTTGACTCACCCAACTCACCCCCCCCCCCCCTCCCCTCGCTCAGTAAAAAAAAACGCCTGCCGTGTGTAAACGACATCAGCTGCAGAACATCCAATACCCCTATAAGGTTAATTTTCAATTTGCACAGTGAAAGGTTACCATTACATTTTGACCTGCAAATTGTATCTGCCCGTTTAATACCCTATCATTTCATTTTGGGGTCTCTTTGTAGCGGGGCTATATTTGGTGCTAACCATCTGTTTATTATTTAGACCCCGTCTGGAATATGCAGGAGGAGGGCGTGATCCATACCTATGGCCCTGCACAGAAGCCCCAGCCTCTGTCTCTCAGGACCAATTAAAATGCTGTTCGCTTTGGTACATCCCTGACAAGAACCTGGCCTTTCTTAGATCACCGTAAGTGTGAGAGAGAGAGAGAGAGAGAGAGAGAGAGAGAGAGAGAGAGAGAGAGAGAGAGAGAGAGAGAGAGAGAGAGAGAGAGAAAGAAAGAGAGAGAGAGAGAGGAGAGGGAGAGAGAGAGAGAGAGAGAGAAAGAGAGCGAGAGAGAGAGAGAGAGAGAAAGAGAGAAAGAGAGAGAGACAGAGAGAAGAGGGAGAGAGAGAGAAGAGGGAGAGAGAGAGACAGAGAGAAGAGGGAGAGAGAGAGAGAGAGAAGAGGGAGAGAGAGAGAGCGAATGAGAGAGATTGCAAGAGATATATATATATATATATATATATAGAGAGAGAGAGAGAGAGTGACCCACGCCCACGCCCAAGACAGATAAAGAGAGAGAGAGAGTGTGAGTATGTATAGGACGACTAGGAGGCTAC
>NC_136934.1:41029751-41032251 GCF_949987615.1 Pollachius pollachius
CTGACCACAGAGTGTCGCTGGTTAGGGTTAGGGTCGTGTGTTAGAGTTAGGATTAGGGCCGTGTGTTAGGGTTAGGATTAGGGCCGTGTGTTAGGGTTAGGATTAGGGCCGTGTGTTAGGGTTAGGGTAAGGGCCGTGTGTTAGGGTTAGGGCCGTGTGTTAGGATTAGGGCCGTGTGTTAGGGTTAGGGCCGTGTGTTAGGGTTAGGGTCGTGTGCTAGGGTTAGGGCCGTGTGTTAGGGTTAGGGTTAAGGTTGTGGGTTAGGGTTGGGTTAGGGTTATGCAAACAACTAGGATTAGGGTTAGGGTTAGGGTTAGGGTTAGGGTTCATTATTTAATTAATAATGAAAAAACTATTTACTTGTGCCAAATAGATATTTTAGTAACAATTAACAAATATTAACAAAGGTAATGACAAGTTTGCTATTTATTATGGCACCTTATTATAAAGTGTTTTGCCACGGCTATGCTGTACCTTCAGTTAATATTATAGGTGTGCTTGTATATAGGTGTATTCAACAGGCCTGTCAGACTCAGCTGTGCCGTTTCAAACTCCATAGGGTATATGAGCCGTAGAGAGATAGAGGGCGGAGAGACAGAAAGACCAAGGTAGACAGGGAAGGGATGTTTAATAACTCATGGACACAATAAACCGGTCCAAGCTGCACGTCTCACTGTAAAATGTCTCTCCACTCATGATACCGTGATAATATTTTTACACTTATTGTTTGTCATCATAGCTGCAATAACAGATGCTAGGATGACTAAACAAGCAGCAATCCAAACACTGGCTTATCTGTGTACTTCTCTCTCAATGGTTTACACAATTCCAAAACAAAAACAAGGGTAAAATGGCCATAAAGCGAATGTGATGACACATCACCAAACAGAGTCTCTGTCATGAACATCCTGTTGCCTTTATGTCATCTTCTTTGTTTATTGGGAACAGACAAAGAGACCCGTGGCGAGTCACAGGGCCGACAATGCGTGAGATGCCTTTTCAAAAGCCCAAAGAGAAAATGACAGCAGGACAAGGAAAGAGAGATAAGGAGAATAAGAGAACGAGACTGAATGGGAGACCATGAGAGCTTGTTTACCAAGCGAGTCCCCTTCACCGAATCTTTAGGATTTCCTCTTAGGTGACCCCTCATCTTCCCCTCATCTTCATATGAGCCCCGATTGCAGCTAAAGCTGTTGCTCCCTTGTGTGTAACAAAGTAGAACCAATCCAGACCCCTGATGCAGTCCCTGGCCCACTACCCCCAACCCCCACCCCCAACCCCAGACCCCGCTCCCACCTATCTGCTCCGGAAAAACACATGGGGCAATTTTTCCAGACAATGCAGTTGACCTTTGACCCGCGTCTGCATCATCTCCTTAACGGCCCTCAAGGATCCTAGGTTGTGTTTATATGGCTCAGTGACCAACACGTCAAAGAGGTTAACCCTAACAAACATAACCAGATTCATTTCATATCATTCCCCAATGCCTGTCAGCTCTGGAGATTCTACACCGCAGCAACAAGTACAAAGTCCACATGAAGACAAAGCCCGACCTATAGACCACCAATAGACATACCACAGGGGTTCCCTGCATGTCTGCTCCATCAGTGACAGCCCACCTGACACACCCCCCCCCCCCCCCCCCACACCCTCCCGCTGTCCGACGCGCTCCGGCTTTATGGGTCACGCGCCGATGGACACGGATGCACGTCGCTATGGTAACTTTATTCCCTTCCACCTCCAGGATTCATCCAAGATGAGAACCATCCTCCCCCCCCCCCCCCACCCCCCACTCCACCACCACCACCACCAACACAATCCTCATCATCATCACCTCCACCACCACCACCACCACCACCACCAAACGTCCACCAGCCCAATCAAACCTAATTATACCATATTGCTTTTCTTGTCCAACAATAAAGGAGGGCTACTGGGGAGGAGGGAGGGGGTAGGGGGGAGGGAGAGGGGGAAGGAGGAGGGGGGAGGTGGGGATGCACGGTGGGGGTGGTGGATAAGAAGAGAAGCAGAGATTTAATGTAATTATTGGAACACTTTCTTTCTGCTGGTCGACGCGTGGAGACCAGATGCGCTTTGATGGACGCCGCTTGTCAAAATGCCTATTGATGAAGCGCAAAAAAACCCAATTTGCAGTCATAAGGCAACTACCTTCCAATTATGTTAGTGCCAGAGCATTCCTCAAGCCCAGCAACTCCAATCCTTCTCTCTTCTTTGAGTGGCTAGACCATTGCCCTTGGCAGACAGGTACCAAATGGGTTGCTCTCTGCATGCTGCCTTTAATGTTTTATTGATTTGCTTAGCATACGCCCCGATTCCACTCCCACACTATTGCCCTTTGTACTGGCGCTCTGACCTGCCCCACATGAAAATTACGTTATTGAAATATGTTAAATGTGCCCTCCTTCGCCGGGACCCTCCCCCAACCTCGGCACCACCACCACCACCGCCGCCACCCCACGAATATCTGCGGTATTGATGG
>NC_136934.1:41037251-41109751 GCF_949987615.1 Pollachius pollachius
AAGAAGGTTGTGTGTCCGGGTGGGGGGTGAGAGGGTGAGTGGGTGTGGGGAGCTATTTATTTCCTTGTCGACCAGTCAAAATCGGGAAGGCATGAGATCTGTTGCGGGTGGGTGGGGGGGTTGTGGGGTTGTGTGTGTGTGTGTTGGGGGGGGGGGGGGGGGGGGGTGGTCCTGGGAAAGTGGGGCGATGTAAATGGTCTGGCTGGCGTGACATCCGGCATTCTGCATTGATGGCGGCTACGCTGCGTTAGCTGTCAGCGGCCGTGCGGCCCACGGTGTAAACTCATTTCCAATGGCGTAAAGTACTTATATGTACAATTAGGTTTGCACAAAAAAAAAAACAGTCAAGGGTGCTCAGGCAAGATAAAGGTACAGAAAATCAAACAAAAGCACCCATGCACCGGCACACATACAGACAGCACGCACGCTATACTCAAACAGCCTCAGCCTTCGCAGTTTGAAACGGAAGACGACCACTGCTGTTCCACCGCTTCATAACACACGGCAGAAGCTGAGGATGTAAAAGAAGTGACTCGACTGCAAGTAATTTAGGAGAGAGAAAAAAGAAACCGAAGATTACCAAGAGCAATTTTCTTCATCGCCTTCTTTTTTCTCGATCATTTACACGCCAAGTCTTTTGATGCCAAAGGGCGCCCTGACGCTCTGTGGATCTAGTCCACCGGCCGCTGATATAGAGGACAGTGACGCTCACACCTGAGACACAGCGGCACGCCAGCAGACAGCCGTGTTCCACCAATCCCTCAACAGCAGCAGCAGGTATCAGCTGTCACGGCAAGATCCGATGTTAGCCCGGAGAGAAAAGGATAAAAAAATAGATACAGCATGCCATTTTATTAATAGGGTGAATATAAATATTTGCACAACAAACAACATAAAAAAAAGATATATGCATATGGTCTGTGCGCATCTGAGCTTGAATATTTCAGGATATTTCAAATCTATGACGGGAGAAACAGCATGGAGGATTAGGGATGAGGTGATACTGTGACTCTGGGATTAGGTGTCTCATTAAACTGCGCTCTAAACAAGCCCTGTTCCATTAGTTCATTTCTCCTCTCGCTTAATTAACATCCAGCGCCTGACCTTTCCAAACGATAGGTTGCAACTTTATCTCAGCAGTCGAGGTTAGGAAACTATGTATGCAGACCTGATTGATTGCTGATTACTGGTCAGAATGGAGGAAAGAGTTTGGTTTCGACCGTCACTTCAACTCTAGTGCATCCTGCCTTTCGGAGAAGAGGAGGGAGGAGTGAGCGGGGAGGAGGAGAGGGAAGGGGAGGGGAGAGGAGAGGAGAGAGAGGAGAGGAGAGGAGATGAGAGGAGAGAGAGAAGAGCAAAGACAAGATAAAACAAGAAAGAGCATGAGAGGAAACAAGAAGAGAAGATGCAGAACCCTGTGACAAAAGTAGACGACTAAACGCAAAGGTGTCTTTCACGGTAATACTTCAATGTTCAACGTATATTCATATTCGTATATTCAGACACAGACAAAGACTCTTCTGAACACCCCAGAGGTCTCACCTCTCTTTGTGTCTGTCTTTCTGTGTATCCCTTCTATGTCTCCTCTTCCTACTTGGCCACCTACAAACACCCTTCACCCACCATAGCACCGATGGGGGAAATGAGGAGAAACAGCATGATGCCCTCCTCCTCCTCCTCCTCCTCCTCCTCCTCCTCCTCCTGCTCCTCCTCCTCCTCCTGCCCCTGCTCCTCCTCCTCCTCCTGCTCCTCCTCCTCCTCCTCCTCTTCCTGCTCCTCCTCCTCCTCCTCCTCCACACAGAGCAGCCCTCCTCAGTGCTGCGTTGCCCGGGTCGCTCACAGCCAGGTTAACCGATCCTCATCCATTACGTCAAAAGCATGGCAGGGCCCGTTTCTATTATTGCGCCAGATGTCCAAATCAGCCGTGTTATTACAGCGCTTACTGCAGCCACCCCCACCTCCCCCACCCAGCCCCGACTCCCCCACTCCCCACTCCCTCCCTCTCCCCCCGGCCACCCCTCTCCTTGCCTACTGCTTATTTACGTAGGGGAGAGCGGGCCGACCGTGGGGGGAGTCCCTGCTAATTGTGAGCAGCTGTAATATCACAGGGCCGTCATTAAGGGGCCAACGGCTTTGCGGCGTGCATTCATAATCCGGCCCCCCCAAACGGAATCAGTGGCGGCCCCCGTGGGCCGCTACTGAATTACCAGACTGTTAGTGTGGCCTAATTTTTACACTTTGTTTATGAAAGACTAAACCGCTCAACATGATTAGCACCCGCAACTGAGTGACATTCCTAGGAGTGGCTCTGGGTGGGGAGGGGAGGGAGATGGAGAGAGGTAGAGACAGAGAGACAGAGAGAGAAGAGAGAGAGGGGCCCCCCAAACAGGAACGCTAAAGGGATGCTAAAGCTTTTACCGAGTGATGGAATGCAGTGTCTGCCCTAGCCGCCAGAGCGCTAGCCTTTCCATATGTCGAGCTCACAGGCGCCGTGCAACAGGTGTTCACAGAGCAATTCTATAACGATAATATTAGCAGGCATATGTATCATGTATGTATAGCAAACTATATTTGTGTAGGGAATTACATGGATTTAGATGGAATTAGAAAATTATTTATATAGTGATAAATTATATGTTATTAAATTAAGTTAAAAAAAAAGTTTGATAATTGACTTAGCCCCATGATATTTAGACCAGGTATGCGTAGAACTGGTGTTTTTTATGGGGAAGGGAAATACCGCAGACGTGACAGTGAGGTACAACAAAATAACCCGGGGAGTGGGGGAAAAACTGAGCCACCATGCTTCTTGAATCCTCGATGTTTACAAGAAGAAACCTGAGAGATGAAATACAGACAAACAGTGTCACAATGACTCTGAATTCATTCTGCGTCGTCTGTTTACGCTGAGCACTGGCAGGACGGCCGGTGCCCCGTTGTGTCATATCTCCGTGTTGATGTTGGAATTTGTCATTGCACTGTCGGGACTCACATTTGTTTTCATAATCGGGCTTTATTATAAGCAAGGCGGGCGAATGTTGAAATATGGAGTCAAAGAGGCAACAAGCGCGGCCACCGTGCGGACATCTTCGTCGGACGGCCGGACAGAAGTGGGACCACACACAGTGCTTTTCTGTTCCTGTGAAGCCCCTGCGTTGAAGACCATATTACAATACGAGCAGATCTGCACACACGGCCGTCCCCTGCCTGCTGCCGCATGGTACGCCTCCTGTGTACGCTTGTCCTTTTTGTAAACACAGCAATAACTTACCCATTCCCTCCGACGAGAGGCCTCAGTATGCCATTTTGACGCACACACACACACACACACACACACACACACACACACACACACACACACACACACACACACACACACACCCAAAGATATAGACAGACACACACAAACGCAAACGCACACACGCAAAAAGATATAACTTGAGATTTGCTGAATATCAACACATCCATATCCTGTATAGTAATTTTGTGATTACAAACAGTATGTGTGTACGTGTGTTTATAAACGTGTGTGTATGAGAGAGAGAGTGAGAGAGATTTGGGGGGGGGAAACAAACAGAGAGAAAAAAACAACTATTTAGAAATATATTTCTTTCCTGGGACAAATGCTGTAAATACCAAACGGGTAAACAGCCATCCATCCATTCGCTTTCCTCAGACGTTTGTTCCTGGTTCAGGGTTTGCAAGGGCTAAGTGACTCCGTGCCTCAAGTGAGGTGTCTTTCGGAGGGTACTGCAAATGTCATTTCCCCTCCAGTCGTTACCTTTGTGTTGTTACCTGGGGCTATCGCCGTGGCTACGCTCGAAAGTGAGGTCTCACGCGCTCTCACGCTGCCCGTTTCCGTGTGTGTTTCGTGCGGACACCGAATGCTAATGCAGGCAGACGGCCCGGGATTAATCCTGAGATGGGCCTTCTCGTTTTTCATATGACAAGTAATGCAGATGAATGCTGTTATCCGCTGACCTGATCTCAAGACAGACCCCTTATTACTAAAGGCTTAGCGGTGGAAGGCCCGCCATTAATATTAAATGACATGCTGGGAAGAGGTGGAGAGGGCCCTCTAAGAAGAGGCAGAAAAACAACAGCTCAACAATAGTCCTGACCTACCTTTCCCGTGGACTGGCCATCTGAAAGGTCAGGATGACATGAAAATACTTTGCTAAACAGATGAGGACTTTTGAAACAACAACAAGCAAAGACACTGCAGAAGAAAAATCACATGTAAGCCTTATCCGAATGCAGATGTCGTGTGGATGAAGTACACCAGATTGTGTATCTGTACCAGACTGACCATGTTAAATGAATCCACTTGATGGATTATTTATTTAAGGGTCTCACCTGTACAATCTCTGTTCTGTTTGTGTATCCTCCCTCCCTTGTGTAAGTCCCCTTCCTTCCTTCCTTCCTTCCTTCCCTCCCCCCTGACGGCATGGCAGATCATCAGCCGAACCTTACGTTTCTAGCCGTCCCTGTGTGAGCCATAGTGGCAGACTAAAACATTTAATTTCGTGACTTTGGGCTAAGTGATGCAGCCTGGTGCTGTGATTCCACCCTTTATCTGAGTGGATATACCTTACTGAGATCACGTAAGACAACAACACTGCCCAAACCCTGGGCTTCCCCCGGGGCGGTTCAAGGTCAGGCCAGAAGTTGCAGAGACAAGTGGAGAAGAGATAAATATATATATATATATATACAAGTGTGTGTCTGATTGTGTGCGTGTGTGTGTGTTTGTGCGTATTGTGCGTGCGTACCGTGTGCGTTTGTGTAGTTTGTGTGGGTGTGTGTAGTGTGAAGTGTGTGTGCGTGTGAGCGTGTTCATATTGTGTGTGTGCGTGTGTGTGCGTGTGTGTGTGTGCGTGTGCGTGTGCGTGTGCGTGTGCGTGTGCGTGTGCGTGTGCGTGTGCGTGCGTGTGTGTGTGTGTGTGTGTGTGTGTGTATGGCTTAGGTAAACAGTGAGAGGGACACCTCCTCGGGACCCCCGCCGGCTTGGGTTGCCCGGCCCACGCCCGCTGGGGTTGGAGGAGCCTAGCCACAGATCGATGCTTCCCAGGGCGGGCTCCCTGCAGCGGTATGGGGAGCGACGGGGGGGAGCGGCGGGAGGAGGGAGGAGGGGAGAGAAGAGGAGAACGCCAGTGGTCACAGGCGTGCTGGGACTGAAATGACATAAGCCCAAAAGACGGATGAATGTCCCATTAGCAAGACAGCCGTCCATGTTTTTCTTTTTTCTTCCCCCCCCCCCCCCCCCCAATGCAAGAATCATACGGAAGCTCAGGTGTTTCTTTCTCCGCTTCTATTTAAAGAACATTGATCTCAGTTCGCACGCTCACATTTTCTGGTCTTCCATTTGGACCAAAAGCTTGTTGTGTAGCCGTGGAAAAAGTGCATGGGGTGTGCATGGGGGTTTGACTGAGCATACGTGTCTGTGTATGAAAGTGTGTTTGTGCGTGTGTGTGTGTGTGTGTGTGTGTGTGTGTGCTGATGTGTGTATGAAAGTGTGTGTTTATGTTTGTGTGTGCGTGTGTTTGCATGTGTGTGCTGATGTTTGTGCGTGTGTATGAAACGTGTGTGTGTTCGTAAGTTTGTGTGTGTGTGTGTGTGTGTGTGTGTGTGTGTGTGTGTGTGTGTGTGTGTGTGTGTGTTTACACAGCAGCAGAACTGTATATGTCAGCACGCATACATTTTGCAGCTAAACAAAAAAAAAGACAAAAAATTCTCTGGGACCCCCTTGGCTGCCTGGGCTCTCTCGGTGCTGAACTCGCCAGACGACACGTTTGCGGTCAGAATGTTGCAGACGGTTCCTAAACACGCCGGATGGAGATGACAAAACACGAGGCCACACACAGAGAGAGGCATGAGGGGAAACTCGGGCCCGGAGTTAGAGGGAGGCGAGGCCCCCTTGCGCGTGGCCCTCCCCCCCACCCAGAGTGACTGACGGCCCGGTGGCTCTCAGGGCTCCCCTCCACTGGCACTCTCCCTGCACAAGTGAACATAGATCAGGGCTCCTTTGACACAGGGTTGGGGTCCTCTGATGGTAATGCTGTTCCCCCCTCGCAGGAACACAATGGAGCCCCTTGTTCTTTCTCGCTGTACTGTTAACGGACACGACTCAGCGATGTTAATAATAAAACACAGGGAGGATGCCGGTGTGTCATAAGCGATTGCCTCCCACACGCTTTGAGAATATTTTGCAACGTATCGGATGAAACAAGGGAAGATGAATGGAAGTCGGTTATTCTTATAATTGTGACTGTTATTCTCCAGTTGTTGCAACACCAAGGTGGCTTTATAATTAAACGCACAACGGGCCAAGTGAGTGTGCAATGCGAGAAGGTCAATGAAAGAGAGGTGCACATGTAGGTAAAGGCAGTCCCTTGTCAATTCTGCTTCCTCTTTTTTTGGCGGCAGCGGCGCAAGTTACACAGATGACGGAAGGGTGGGGGGGGGGGGGTCAGGGATGTTAGGGAGGGGGGAGGGGTCGGGGGGGATGAATCAGTACAGGAAATGCTCTCTTGCTAAGGCCTGTGTGTGTCTGTGTGTGTGTGTGTGTGTGTGTGTGTGTGTGTGTGTGTGACCAGGCGCAGAGGCCGTAAACAAAGCTCCTCTTTGTGGCTCCACACACACACCCAAACACACATACACACACACAGCATACTCCTGGCTCTCGACTTCTCTTTCTTTAAATCTCTTTATTACCTTAGATTCTTTCACTCCCTGTCTCTCTCCCCCGCTCTCTCAATCTTTCTCTCTCTAACCCCCACTGTCTCTCCCCCCTTCGTTCTCTCTCTTTCTCTCAACCCCACCCTTTCTCAATATCTCTCTCTCCCCTGCTTTCTCTCCATTTCTCCCCCACTCTCTTTCTCTCTCTCTCTCCAAACTCTCCCCCTGTCTTTCTTTCTAACTCTTTCAATCTCTATCTCTCTCTCTCTTCCTTTCTCTCTCACTCACGCTCTGCCTTCCTCTCTCTGTCTTCCTCCCTTGCTCTCTCTTCTCTCTCTCACAGTGTTCTGCTGCACTGACTGCTCATAAGTCATGGCTGAGGCAGACCACTTTGATGTCGGATGAAATATCGCGACTTCAATCCGCATCCGATTGAGCCTTCCCCGCAAAAACATATTGTACACATATGAAGACAATTTGTCTCATCAATATCTATTTGGGCTTTTCTTTGGTGGATTTTTGTCCAGAACTTTGTGTTCCGAATGCAACCGAGGAAAAATAATATAAAATAAATTAACACAAGGTCAAACTGTGCTGCTATCTCAGTTTGGAGCATGTTAATGACTTGAAGACTTCAGGAATAAAATCTGCTTTTCTCTCATGGTTGTGGGCCACAAATGAGATGATCATTTCAGCATTAAAGCAGTGTAGTGGTGCCACGTGGTTTGCTAGCTGTTTACAGGTATGATTAAGGGTAGAACATATTTCGATTTTCACTATGCTTTCAAATCCATCTCTAGCAGCAGTAAGCAGCCGCAGAGCAGGGTGAGAACACTTCTCACCCACACACTCTCAAACTAGACCAAACCCTGGAACCATCATCCTGTCTCACAGCACTGTCGTTCAAGGACCCCCACTCTCATCTACAGAGACGCTGTAGAACCCTTTTCATGACGTGTCCCTTAACAAGAAAACAAAGAAGAGGAGAAGTAATTCTACTTGTTTCAGTGCATTGAGCACTTCGCTGGGCCGTTGCGGTCATCCTCTCACTCTCTGTAATTGCTACGCAGTGATGTCAGAGTGCCAGGTGAGACTCTGAACGCGAGACAGCGTTGAATAAGCGGTGGTATCAAGAGCACAAAAACGCATCTGAGACACTCTATGGGGTGTCAATTTAATCATGCTTAAACCAGGTATCACATTGCTCCATGATTCTGCCATTGACAAAGAATCCTGTATTGCGCAAAGCAAAGCCAGCGGTTGCAGGACGATAAGGTATCTGTAACCGACACACTACGACACACAAGGAACGACACTGGCACACAGAGTACACATGCTGCGCACATACCTGGCGCATGGGCCTATTGAGATTGACCTCAAAACACCCTCCAGAGCCATATCTGTCCCGGGACAATTTTTATACCTGCGTTTTTTTTTTTTTTTTTTACAAACATGTCATCATCCATGTCGTTGATAAAATGAGCCGGAAGAATCTTGAAGAATTGTAATAATCTCCATGTTTCTCCGCTTAGATTCTCAGCCGACCAATCCCTGCCACCCCCCCCCGCACACCTCCCCTCATGCCTCATGGACAGTTGGCGGGCACACAAGAAATAATTCATATGGTTTCCCACACAGGAGTGGGTGTCTTGTGTCTGCCTCCTCGCTTCATTGCCTGTCTGTTATCACCTGCAATTGAGGTAATCCACGGCCGCTATTATACCGCGGCGTATTGTACTGGTGGCGTACGGTGGCCCCTTGTCACCGGCGAATCATACCGCTGGAAAGCTGACACCCCCCTGCACCATAATACAGTCTCAGACAAGACGTATGACGCGACAGGGGCTACAGATACATTTCCCTACACTTAAGGACGACGTGCCAAGAGAAGGAGGAGGGCTGGGGAGGGGAAGGAGATCATAATTCAGCTGAAATGAACATAACACAGTGGCCACACCGCGTCTAACCAGCTTGTATTGTGTTGCCACAGCGCCAGAGACCGGTGTGTGGTGCAGGGAATTGACAACATTTCTATGATCAGGCTACTGGCCCGTGGTTTAGCAAGGGGTGGGAGTGTGTACGTGTGTGTGTGTGTGTGTGTGTGTGTGTGTGTGTGCGTGTGTGTGTGTGTTTGTGTGTGCGCGTGTGTGTGCGTGTGTGTGTGTGTGTGTGTGTGCGTGCGTGTGTGTAATTAGTGTGTGTGCATGTTCGGTGTATTTGTTGAGGCATGTGTGTCTGTGTGTGTGCAAGTGCTTGTGTGTGTGCCTGTATATGTATGTGTGTCTTTCCTTGTGTGTGTGTGTCTTTATGAGTGAGTTTGCACGTGTGTGTGTGTGTGTGTGTATGTGCCTGTTTGTGTGTGTGTGTTTGTCTATGTGTGTATGACTGTCCACGTGTTTATCTGTGCGTGGACAACTGTGTGTGTGTGTGTGTGTGTGTGTGTGTGTGTGTGTGTGTGTGTGTGCGTGTGTGTGTGTGTGTGTGTGTGTGTGTGTGTGTGTGTGCGTGTGTGCGTGTGTGTGTGTGTGTGTGTGTGTGTGTGTGTGTGTGTGTCTGTGTGTGTGTGTGTGTGCGCGTGTGAGTGGGTTTGGGGAAAGGGGGCGGGGGGACTCAGCGGTATAAAATTGATTGTAAGCGCTGAATAATTCAGCCGGGCCTCCGTTTGAGGAGGTTCCTTGGGTTACGCTCAGAAGAGCTTTCATAGCAAAACAGGAGAGGAGCATCTCCCTCGGAGGCCCCCTGCACAGGCCACAGCTCCTCTCGTTAACCAGACAAAGTGTCTGACGGCCAGACACACAGATACAGACACACGGACCGGTGTCACACATACACGGAGACACGGACATGCTGTGTTTGCACATGCATGTGTGTGTGTGTGTGTGTTTTTGTTTGTGCTTGCATGTATGTGTGTGCGTGTGTGCATGTGTGTTTGTGTGTGTGCATGTGTTTGCATATGTTTGTGTGGTTTGTGCACGCACATGGTGTGTATGTGCTTGTGTGTGTGTGCGCGCGCTTCTACTTGTATGTGTTTGTGCGTCTGTGTGCGTGTGCTTGTGTGGTGTGTGCACGCACATGCAAGTTATGCGTGTGTGTGTTTCTGTGTGTGTGATTGTGTGTGCGTATGCAAGTCTAATGTGCAGTGCACACACTATTATAAACACACAGGAGCTGCTGATGTTGATTTCGAGGGTGCGTCTTCGTTCGCCGGCCGTCTTATTTAATATATCCTGGTAATTCATATCTTAATTGAAACGAGCTGAATTGAATGGGTGAACATTAACACATGTAAATTAGCCTTCAGTTGCTTTAATGCGATTCTCAGTGGTCTTTAAGAGGCAACAGCAAGCCTCTTCAAAAAGATGAATCCCTTGAAACACATTTCTTAAAAAATACTTTGATGGGCTCCATTCACTGGGCTGGGAGGAAGACAATGCACGCATCGAAAAGAGAGAGCGAAAGGGAGACGGAGAGAGATGACAAGCAGCGCCGGCTAATCCTTGGCCTTAAGCTGTTAAGACATCCTTGAGAAACACCCTGGTAACATCTTCATGCAGCGACAAGTCTTCCCCTCGCCTCTTTATTAATAAACAGCATGAAAACAGCAACGGTGACATCATGAGCTCTCCTCTGGCAGTACGGAGGGAACATTTGTTTTACCTTATGCAAAAGGGGTCTTTAAAATATGCCCTTAATTACACCGTGCATCGGCTTTGTTACAAATAAAATAAGCAGGCGTTCCATAAAGCAAATTAAATGTACACGCCGTGCTTCACTGTGCTGCGGACCTGTTCGTACAGTTCAGCCTGCCTGCAATTACGGGAAAATCACAATGACCTCATGGCCAATAGTAAATCCAGCTGATGGCATTAAAATACTAGAGGAGGAGGAGAAGAGGAAGAGGAGGAGGAGGAGGAGGAGGAGGAGGAGGGGGAGGAGGAGTAGGGCATGAAACGTAGCGATCATGAAACTAAATAATAGGCACCGGAATGCCAGAGATATGACTTGCAAAGCCACAGGAAATTCTAGCCTGGCGTGGCCGGGCCCTTCGGCCCCCAGGGCTATCATTAAATGACTCGCTGAAATTTTAATTCTCTGATCACATTAAGTGCTTTGGGAAGACAACAAAATCTGGAGCGGGGATCTGGCCGGTGTCATCTCCACTTAAGCAGAGATGTGAAAGCTCCTGTGGAGGCTGCAGCATGGGTGAGGATGCGCTCTCCTTGGCCCGCGTCTCACACGGGCTAGAGTTACACCTTTTGCATAACGTGGCGGCCGTGGAGATGCACACGCACGTGTGTGCGCATATGTGTGTGTGTGCATCAGAATGTCCGTGAGTGTTGCTTCTGTTCTTCCGTGACTGTCTGTGTCGGAATGTATGTGCGTGGGGTTGTTTGTGGGTGTGTGTTTCTGTGTCGGTCCACATTTGTGTGCGTTTAAATTAGAGTTTGTGTTTGTGCATGTTCCTGTGTGTGTGTGTGTGTGTGTGTGTGTGTGTGTGTGTGTGTATGTGCGTGTATTTCCATCTGTGTCTGAGCGTGTTTTTGCATACAAATGTAGGTGTGTGTGTGTGTCTGCATCAAAGTGTATGTGTGTGTTTGTGTGTGTCTATCTGTATGTGTGTGTTTGTGTATGCATTTATGTGCGTGCAGGTGTATTTGGTGTACACGGCATCTCGTCTTCTCATCCCCCAACAACCCTCCTCCACATTGCTGAGGAGCAGGGGAGATCAAAGTGAGAGAGAGAGAGAGAGAGAGCGAGAGAGAGAGAGAGAGAGAGAGAGAGAGAGCTAGAGAGAGAGAGAGAGAGAGAGAGAGAGAGGGAGTGAGATAGAGAGAGGGAGAGAGAGTCAGAGAGAGAGAGAGAGAGAGAGAGAGAGAGAGAGAGAGAGAGAGAGAGAGAGAGTGAGACGCACAAACACACAAGAGGAAGTTGATAAGTAAGAGATAATGTTTGTCCGAACACCCTGATCTGACGGAGATCATCGGAAGACAGCCATAAGGCAAGCACTTAGAAAAGACAAAATATCTTCTTTATACTCCTCCACTTCAAGTTGAAGTCACAGGTGGTCTGTGGGGGATGGAGAGAATGAAGTGTGAGTTGAATGATCTTTGGTTAGTTGTGGTGAGTAAGGAAAAATTCATAAACATACAGTAATCCTCACTTTTACAAAAAATAAAATAATGGAAGCAAAACGAAATTAATCAACTACAAGACATGACAATCTCAAGTATAAAACCATCAATAATATAAATATTGATATCATCCACAATAAAAAATGGATATGGTTAAACATTTAAAGGGAAAAATGGGACAACATGTGTATGTTTATGTCGTTTACAGTACAATGTACCCCACACACTAAACCAGAAGGTATTTGACTAACTTCTGGACCATATATGGGCCTTATGCTTAGTCATAGGGTCATACAGATACATGGCCCTTCCATGATCCATGCTGACCTTTTCTGTAATTACAGGCCATGCATTATGGGAACTGATTTTGTGATGGAGAGGGTCAATGTCCTGTCAATAATTTTGACATGTTATCACTTAAAGGTCAAACTGCTTTTCCTATACCCTTCACTTTTCCTTCCCATCTTCATTATCCACGGCCCATCGTTACGCTGAGCTTGCTTATGCAAACCCTGTTTTATATTGCTGTTCAAACATGAGAATCTGATATTCTGGTCCTTGTCTTCTATGAATTCCACTGTGATGTCTGCTAATGACAGCCAAACCAAACATAAACACACCAGAGACCTCTCTGGCCTCTGGCTGCATGATGAAAGAGCTCTGTTCACTTTTAGATAGCTATTGTGGTTCCTCATTTTTTCCTTCTTCTTCTCTTTTTTAGTACCAGTTTTGTCCTGTCACAGCCCTCCGGGGAGGTCAAAGGTGATGTTATCCTAAAAGGATCATGTAAATAGGGCCGAACGATGGGAGGGGCCTGCAGCGGGGCACCCTATGAGAAGAAGGGATAGCGGGGGCCACACAAGACGTGTAACAGCGCTGCTCATTGTTCTGGGAGTACAGCGCAGCCGCTGTATCTCGTCCTCTGGTGAAGGATGGATTATAAATGCAAGGGGCCAGGCTGTACAGTAGCTGGTTGAGTAAGTGAGTGAGTTAGTAGGTAGGTGAGTCAGTTAGTAGGTGAGTAAGTCATTGAGTCGGTGACAAAATAAAATTAAAATTAAATAAACACAAAGATGTATACCAATGAATGTGATTTCTTCCTCTTTCTTCTTTCTTTTAAAGATCTATATATTTATGGAAAGGAACAAACATAAATATGAACAAATATGACTAAATGTGATATAGTTGAACATCTTGACTTAATAAAATAATACATGATTTGTTATTCGATTAAAAAACGCCAATGACGAGAACTTACTTTGCTTGGGTGTTGTGACATCGTCATGTGGTTTCACATCCCCTGTCGTATCCAGTGAGGAATATAACCACTGCTGCCTGTATTTTTAGTTTGAGTACATTCTATGAGCAGGAATACGTGAAGCTCTAGATGCGCCTATCGAATTAAATGTCCTTTTTTGGTGTATTGTATTTTTGTAAAATGTGAGAGAAACATGAAGCTAAACCTGTGGGTGCTTTCAGTGCTCACCCTCTCAGTGGTATTATCTGGTTACACTGCTGGCAGCCAAACAATACTCTAGCACAGAGGAGCCGGCACACATGCTCCCACCATGCTGTAGCTGCTAACTGCATTCACTTACCCTGTGCTTCAGAATCACCGATATTAAAACAAACAAGAGTATGCCTTTGTTGATGGAAATTACAATTATAATTGATGTGAAATATATATAGGAGTTTGAGCTACTGCCATCGGGGAGGCGGATTAGACTGCCCAGAACTGACAAACATAGTACAAAAGCTCTTTTATCCCGACAGCCATTAGGGGCTGTGAACTATAGGTTCAAATATGCAGGCTGGAAATTTTTATTTTTGACGAATGCTAACGGTAATTATGAATGTCATTGTTTATCTCACTGGTTTGACTGATCCTCTGTTGTTTGGAACGCATGTTCTCTGAAGCCAAAGACAAGTTTCCATCTCTGTCCTATTTTTCCTTGACTCCTTCTATAGTTATGTGTGTGCACTTAGCAAAAAGAGCAAAGCGTCTGGTTGAACAGCACGCCAGGTGCTGGGATAACTTAAATCTGAGCCGCATGACATGTTTGATTGGTCGAAGCTGGGTGTGTGCCGATCCTCTCTGGTGGCAGTGGTGAGCAAACAATAAATCTTCCTCAACAATCTATTTTCTATCATAGTTATTCACGGGGGACGTCTCAAAGTGGTCTTTACCCTTTCTGTCAATGGCTGCCCTCATCCATCAATTTCATAGAGAATTATACCCCGGATCAATGCAGTTCATGACCGCTGCGCATTTGTCGAGGGCCCCTGAGTACGGCTGCCTGTTGGAGCGGGCCCCGGCGGAGCGGCGCGTGTTCACCACCCACTCATTCTCACATCATTCACACCAGCAACACGCGCACACACAAGGTACTCCGTCACACCAGCGACACGCGCACACACAAGGTACCCCGTCACACCAGCGACACGCGCACACACAAGGTACCCCGTCACACCAGCGACACGCGCACACACAAGGTACCCCTTCACACCAGCAACACGCTCACACACAAGAAACACTTTCACACCAGCAACACGCGCACACACAAGGTACCCCATCACACCAGCAACACACGCACACACAAGGCGGCCTGTCACACCAGCAACACACGCACACACAAGGTACCCCGTCACACCAGCGACACGCGCACACACAAGGTACCCCTTCACACCAGCAACACACTCACACACAAGAAACACTTTCACACCAGCAACACACGCAAGAAACACCATCACATACAACATGTCACACACAAGAAACACTTTCACACCAGGAACAGGCGCACACGCAAGAAACACTGTCACATACAACACGTCACACCAGCAACACCGTCACACACAAGGAACACTGTCACACACAACACTGTCAGAAACATACGCACCCCAGAAACACATCACAACAGCAACACACCGACACCAGTAACACGCACACACACACAAGAAACACCATCACGCGCAACACCATCACACCAGCAACACTCACACACAAGAAACACCGCCACACCAGCATCACGCACACACCAGAAACACTGTCACACCAGCAACACGCACACACACCAGCAACACCATCACACCATCAACACACACACACACATTTCAGAATCACTGTCACACCAGCAACACATGCACACTTCAGAATCACTGTCACCCTATCAACACACACACACACTTCAGAAACATAGTCACACCAGCAACACACACACACTCAAGATCAATGTTTTGCTTGCTGCTGATGATATTTGTCTTACATCATAATGACAAACAAAACAAATAAGGAGAAATCCTGTTCTTCTAATGACTATGCTTAAATTATTTCTTATAATACAAATTTACATTTTTATGTAAATATACAAAAAACATAAATTTATATATATATAAAATATAATATAAACAAATATAACATTGATATCAATAAGCAACGTCACATTTCAGGTAAATAGTAGGTAAGTAAATAGGGCACACATACAAAAACGCCTTCTTGCACTTTGCTTGTGTCCTTGTCATCCACCCCTGTCAAAAGCTATTATTCAATAAAGAACTTAGCAGCGAAGGACAAACTAATCATGAGAGAGGCAAGGTCCTGGTTCAGACATTATGGAATATTTAGCAATGCCATTACACAGCCCTGACAAAGATATTAAGGCCGGATAATAGAGCTATGAAGAGCTTCAGCACAATGCATAATTGCTCCTTCTGAAAGATTGATGAATTAAATTAGGGGGTGGGTGGGATCAAATTCATAAATCAAATTACAGTACCTTTGCTTGTGCATGCTTAAATGGCCAAGGACTCTTTAGGAAGGAGTGTTTAGAAGACAGGGGTTTCAGAGTAAATGAAGTAGGCATAATTATGTGTATCTTCTCACTCTGGCATTGTTTCCAATGAATTTTTTACAAAGGCAACCATTACCTACAAACTAACGCCAGTTAAGCTCCAGCAAAGCTGAATTATTCAATCTGTCAGCCAATATCCCATTACACCTTACTTATGAATAGTTGATTATTTAGTATAATTGACCAGGCTTATCGTACAGCACGGGCTAGGGTTTTGAGATGTTTCGATACGTATGGACAGCCATTACAAAAGGCCAGGTCCTGTCAAGTTAATGTAATGGACCTCCTAGCCGGCTAGTCGGCACAGAACAGCTATGTGAGCTGTCATATCCGTGCCACATCAGCACTGGAGCGCTACGGTTTGGACCTCCTCATCAAATTCCAGAAGGGAAACAGAAGAATATAAAATTAGACCGTAAGTCGTATGGAGGCCAGCAGAGTCCATGCACAACAATAGAGTGACACAGGGGTCATTGGCTACAAAGGAAACAAACGCCACCATGTTTATGTGAGAAAACATGCCCTTGGTCAAAGAGAGCGATGCTATAAACAAAACTATAATAAACTTAAAATAAACAATTGGAGCAATGGTCAAACGTAGTCAGTATATATTAAAAAAATAAAGAAATCACTCAACAAATCCATTGCTATTCATAAACATGCCAATCCCCCACTGACACACACACACACACATACGCGGGAACACAGGAATACACATTCACACACACACACACACACACACACACACACACACACACACACACACACACACACACACACACACACACAGAAGTGCATGCCCACACACACACACACTGGCGCACACACACTTAAGACATTAAGTCCTCAACCTGCGAGGGGCCGTGAGCGGTATTGGCATGTACACGAGATTGATGAAAATTACTTCCAAAGCATTTATTTCTCCTAATACCACTGAAAGAAGAGTGTGCACTCAGGAGATATTTGATCTGAATTAGGGAAACTGATGAAGCAATTGATTAATTGGAATTTAAGCCATCAGTCACCAGAGCCATCAGCAGCATCATTTACATTCCAAACAATCAGCTGATGGCCCAATAGCACGCGTAGAATTAATACAAGGGAGTCAATGTGATACCTTCACGTCACCAGCGGCCCCCTATTGACAAGCACAATGACACTCCTAAACCCGGGCTTGATCAAATTGCATACATTTTGTGGGTTTTTTCCCACAGATTCAATATGTCTTATGAATCTTTTATTGGGTGGGAGGGGCAACGTTGGAGGATTCACTCTGCTTCTCTGTTTTGTTACGCTGCGTCCAAGTGCGTGAGTACTACCGAGGACAAGCAAGAACCAGAGCGGGATTAGTACCTTCCACCTTTAGGGCTCTCTGTGTGCCCTGGGTTCTCAATGGGAAGAGGTTGGCTACTTTAGATCGTATAGTGATACCCTCCTGGTGGTAATTCATGTGCGCTACCTTGGGAAGAATACCAGACACATCAGGTCTGAACATGAGGTTTATTTTTAACATGTTAGATTGCTGGAACCAAGTAGTAATGAGCATTAATTGAAATCCACCAATCTACTTCAGGTTTTGCTGAGGTCCTGACGGTGGCTATGATATCATAATTTGAATGACTATAGTTTTGTAAAGGCAACAATTCAATGGTGATTAAATTGTGGTTTGTGTCTGCATGCAGAGGAAGTCACTCTCCTGCATAAAGAGAACTCAGCAAGTAATGTGGTGCCTGACATTTCCCTCTGCTATTTTTACATGCTACAAATATATTTCCCATCCTTTTTGGCAATTTTACCGAGAAACGCACACACACACACACACACACACATAAATTACATGCCGGACTCATGATTCACAGAAGGCACTGATTGCTCTTGCAAAGTGCCCATTACAGAGACCTATCATTGTGACATCAAACCAAAGCACTCCCTACCATCCATGGTGCTGACGTTCTCTCCCAGGCCCAACCCCCGTACTGACAGCCATGCCAGCAGTAAACCCCCCACCACCATCAACACGACCACAACACCCCCCCCCCCCCAGTTCCTTCTGCTGTTCTTACAATGCTAGGTTTTGCAGAAGAACTCACTCATTAGTTGAAACAGCGGCGGTGTAATGAACTCGACCCGATCCACATCAATAGTGTTTTACTGTTGCCAGTTTGCTCTGTGCGCCAACAACCAAACGAAGAAGTAATAATTTGTTAAGTGGGCAGCGGGACGGGTACGGCTGTACTGAAAGCCGGCTGCCACAACAAGATGGATGGGAGAGGTGCGAGCGATGAGTCCAGCGCCATGCGGATTATATTCCTGTGACATTTAATAAGATAGCTATCATGTGGCCCTGCAAGTCAATCATTCATCCACGCCTCATCACAACACAATGCGTGCATATTTCTCAAGGCCACCCCCCCCCTTCCTGTACCTGTGTTGGCTGGAAAAACCCGAGGAAGTGTTTGACTCTGACTCTGTTCAAACCCTGCCCGCGAAACATTCAACCCCTTCCAAATAAACCAACCACTAAAAACTCAAATCAGGGGACCGAGGGAACGGAGTTATATAGGAGGAGCAGCCGGAACGCGGGTAGACTGGGAACTACAGCGCTACCAGTTAGTGGTGTTGGTGGAGTCGGTGGAGGTGCTGGTGCTGTTGGTGCTGCTGGTGGTGGTGGTGGTGGTGGTGTTGCGGGTGGTGGTGTTGCTGGTGATGCTGGCGGTGGTGGTCGTGATGGTGGTGGTAGAGCGTTGGTGCTGATGGCTGCCTCAGATGAGGCGTCACAATGCCAGCAGCCTGCCTCCCATCAAGTCCCCCACACAGCAATGGGAGGTGAGGCTGAGAAGTGGAAGATTAAAGTCCTCTGGAAGCACTGCTGGCAGCAGCACATGCCCTGAAGATAAACTTTGTCCGACCGCATGTGTGAAACTTTGCAGGAGTCATTCGTCATCTTCTAAAGTAATATGTTTCCAAGTGGCTGGCTGGGCTGCACTGGAAACACAGGGCCACCCCAACGCTGCCTCTACCGCTGTTTAACAGTGTTGGCTACAGCCGGTCGTTAAACACTGCAAAACAATGTTGCTAACGTGACAAATAACCATTTCAATTGTTTATTTGTCATCAATGTCGTAATGGAACAGAATTCTTATCGGGCACCGCGTTGCGTAGTTTGTCTGATAATCTCGATATATCTGCTATGCTTTGACCCATGTAAAATATTTGTTCAAACTTTATTGTTATTGTTAATAGTGTCACGTTGTTAAATTTTGTTTTCTGTGTGCGCATACAGTTATCAACCTGGTTCTGATTTCTGATCAGGCAACTTATATTGTGATCTAGTATTTAGTCGTTTTTAAGTATTTAATATTGTTTATTTTATGTTTATCGTTTGATCTCATGATTTCCAATACTTCTCCATGACAGATAATAAACATGTAATATTATGTTTACAGACATTAGCATAAGCACACTCACACAATCACACACACACACACACACACACACGCACGCACGCACACACACACACACACACACACACACACACACACACACACACACACACACACACACACACACACACACACACACACACACACACACACACACACACACACACACACACACGCACATGCACAAATATCCCAATCCAAATGCAGTGTTTCTGCCAGCCAGCCATCTGGTCAGAACATGATCATCATATGCAATCTGCCCACCCAGGCTGGCAGTGATTCACCACACCAACACTCCAATTACCCTCATCATGCCAGCTTCACAACAGTAAACCAAACAACACACAGTACAAAGGAACCCACCTGGGCAGGGATGGTATCGCTGCTGCAAAATAGGGTGCTTTGAAGGACAGTGTATGACACAAAATTATATGTAACAACATGTGATTGAGAACATTAGCACAAACAAACAAGACTTTGGATGAGCCCCCACTTTAGAAGGTGGAAAACTGAATAGCAAAAGCCTGAGGCCATTCAACATCCAATCATCATTCACTCTTACGGGGATGATCAGGGTACTGTACGTAAAATATAGACATACAGATAGACATGCATGCAGACAGACTCATATAGACATGCACACAGACAAAGACACAGACAGACAGGAAGGCAGAAACGCATGCAGTCAGATAGACATACTTACATACAGACAGATAGACACAGTCAGGCAGGCAGGCAGGCAGACAGACAGACTGGAAGACAGACAGACAGACAGACAGACAGACAGACAGACAGACTGGCAGGCAGCCTCTAAAGGGCAGACACTTGGGGGCAGCGGGGGGTGCTGCCAGCATAGCGGCTGACCATGTGACATCTCTGGCCCCTATCAGATCATAAGCCCACCGGCTCAGTGTGGATCCCTTATCTCTTTTCCCGCAATTTGAATGTTCCCACTCTTAACATATGTTAATTCATTCCCTCTCCTGTATGATCTATGGACCAGAGGCCCCAGCCGCACAGAGTGCCAGGAAGGGTCACTGTCAATTATATCCATTTAATACCCACTTATGTCTGCAACGACATCTCCCCGCCAGGGTCACGCAGACTTCGCCCTGCACTTTATCCAATAATCTCACAGAATATAGGCTTGGATATTCCAAAAGATCAATGCCATTAACAAGAAGACACAGAACGCATTTGATTATGGATGTAATTAGCACCGACTGGCTGGGGGCCCTCACTTCTATGCACAAAGAGGACGAAAATCCATTTAGTATTAAAATTACTTTGAAAATGGACCTCTGCTTTTGGTCATTTCTGCAACTGATCTGTACCATAACACAATCAGTTCCACTAATCACAGTGAATTATGTCCAATATACATAATTTTTAAATTGTGTAGTGGCAGATAAAGATTAATATTTATGCCCTTAGTGCATGACTGGCTGCGGCCAATTATTGTTCAGCTCGATAGATTTGGTTCCATTTGCAAACTGTTTGTGTTGTTTTCTCTGTTGTGTTGCACTCTTGCATAGGGGCAAGTAATATCCCATTAGGAAAGTGTGTGTAAGGGCCTGGGAAATGGGACACTGCGAATGCTTTGTTTAGACGATGAAATGTTAATAATTCTGTCCCAGGGCTAGGGATATATCAGGTCTGAATCACTGAGCCACGATGACCAGACTCTTCTGGGTTTATCTGTGCTTCATCAGGTCAACCACACCTTGCCTTCCTGTGTAGTGTTCCCGTTCAGTATTGGTCCATTTTGATCTTGGCTTATCAGACACTGACTGCTGTTTTTTTCCATGGAGTAACGCGTAAATAATCCTAGGCGTAAAATAAAACACCAACATTTGAAGTGTAATAGTAAAAAAGAATCCCTTTACTCTAAAGATTACCTTTGATCAAACACACCATAGAGGTTCCTGCTGATCGATATAAAGAATGGAAGTTAAAGAAAACGGATATTGTATTTTCTGTTCAATTAGGTCACACATGCATACCTCTTCACTGAGAACATTCTTGGCCTCACTTGGAGACCTGTTGCAAGGGATGTGAAAGGGAACGGACAGGAGTGTTTCTGTGGCTTGTATTGGATTGCATTTCCCTGAAACTCAAGCCGCCTAGGTAACAGTGTACAGCCACTTAAGATGGAGAGATAGCCGCCGTCATGAACAGTTACATTTTTGTATATAATATAATCCATAGGTCATACGTTACATAATGATATGGGCTTTAAAAGTTTAATGGCGTATTCACAGCCAATGTTTATCAAAAAGAAGGGAAAAATAGGACAAAAAAGGACAGAGTGAACACAATAATGTGGTTCGATTTGGTACACAAGTCCGGAGTATGAAATGATATCTTAACACAAACAACAAGGACTTTCTTGTTTGCACAAGAGCAAAAAAAACACTTGTTAAGAGGTGCATCAATGAATGCAGATAACAACTTAAATCAGATATACAGCCATACCCTATATTTAATCAAACTTCCAGTGATTCTCTTTTAACAGGCCTGTATACTTTGTACAGATTACAGGACCAAAGTAAATGATGGGAGTGTGTGTGTGTGTGTGTGTGTGTGTGTGTGTGTGTGTGTGTGTGTCTGTGTGTGTCTGTGTGTGTGTGTGGGGGGGGGCATAAATGGCCTGCATAATGCCGCATGATGTCTAGCCGAACTTACTTCACAGTGCACTCCTCAGCAAACCATAAATGCACACATGCTGAAACCCTTCCCTGCTTTCCATCAGGCTGCTGTGTAGTGGCTATGCTAAATGTTGGTGGTAAGCTCATATATCTAATTATACAATAGCCAAACATTTTTTGTTAATGAAACGGAGGGAGGGTAATTGAAAACTTCAGCATAATTGTTGCTTGGCAAGTGGTTGCCTTTGGAAAATTGCACGTGTAGGAAGAAGATCTCAATGCAGGTTGGGGGAGTTGTTCAGGTTTACGTAGGAATAAATCCTGGTTAGAAATCCTACCGAGACGGACGCATACACAAACACATTAGCATCATCCTTGTTATCACTTCAGGGACAATCAAGTGTGTACATTTAAATGCAACCTGACAGAACGATCCGGCTGTTGTGTTATTTTTACTTAATGGCACAGGAAACTGGGATCATTTTAACGCACCAACCATATATGGTCATTTACTCGTATCTGGTTTGAAGTTCCTTCAAAATAAGTAATTTGTTAAAATATGCATGGCAGTATAGAAGGGGTTGAAGAGGGTAAGGGGTATGATTAGGTTAGAGATGTCAGAGGAGAAGGAGGGGGAGAAGGTGGAGGAGGAGGAGGGGGAGGTGGAGGAGCAGGAGGGGGGGAGGTAGAGGAGGAGGTGGAGGAGGTGGAGAAGGTGGAGGAGGAGGAGGGGGAGGTGGAGGAGGAGGAGGGGGAGGTAGAGGAGGAGGTGGGTAGGAGGAGGGGGAGGTGGAGGAGGAGGTAGAGGAGGAGGTGGATGAGGAGGAGGGGGAGAAGGTGGAGGAGGAGGAGGGGGAGGTGGAGGAGGAGGAGGAGGGGGAGGTAGAGGAGGAGGTGGATGAGGAGGAGGGGGAGGTGGAGGAGGAGGAGGAGGAGGTAGAGGAGGAGGTAGAGGAGGAGGTGGATGAGGAGGAGGGGGAGAAGGTGGAGGAGGAGGAGGGGGAGGTAGAGGAGGAGGTGGATGAGGAGGAGGGGGAGGTGGAGGAGGATGAGGAGGCGGAAGAGGAGGAGGTGGATGAGGAGGAGGGGGAGAAGGTAGAGGAGGAGGTGGAGAAGGTGGAGGAGGAGGAGGAGGAGGTAGAGGAGGAGGTGGAGGAGGTGGAGAAGGTGGAGGAGGAGGAGGAGGAGGTAGAGGAGGAGGTCGAGGAGGTGGAGAAGGTGGAGGAGGAGGAGGGGGAGGGGAGCCGCCAAGGCACATAAAGCCTGGCTGAGACGTCTCGCTAACAATGTTTGTCACAGCTCCACTCTTTCCATCCCAAGCACAAATGAGACAAGTCAGAGAAATATGGGATTACCATGAGTTATTTATGACGGCGAAACCCGAGAGCTCCTTTATATGAAATCATCTTGCTGATTGGCTGCGCCCTCGCCTTTTGTCGCAGCATCTGATATGATTTCAAATAGTTTTACGATCAAAGTCACCCCACGTGAAGTATGAGTAGTTTTGCACACATTCAATCAAATTACTGATCTTTATCGGCTTCACGTCAATTGACACAAGTGTGTTGCTATGATATTGATATCATAGCTGTCATAGTAATCGTAGATTTTTTTTAAGAAAACCTTGCTCTAAGAGTTAGTTTGTGTGTGTGTGTGTGTGTGTGTTTGTTGGATTGGTGGTGGCATATTCTATTTCTTACAAAAATATGACTCACGATCTGGTTTAAAAACAAAAAGGAATAGTCTAAGATGATCCTTAATCTACTTCAAGATGTTGCCTGTTTGTGCATTGGGCAGAAGGGAGTTGAGTCACAGCATAATATATGCCCATTGTAGGAGATTCTGCTGTAACTGTATATTTACGGTATATCTGATGACATTTTCATTACAAGGAGTGGCAGGCACAGAGTCTAATGGATTCTTGCTTTCATTACTGTAGTAATGCAAGGGCTGAGACCTTTAAATGCTGTCTCTAATAGTAGACGATACAAGAGAAAACCTACACCAAGCTTACATATGGATACAATCAATGGCAGTCCATGCTTAATGAACTTTCTGACCTTAAGGAAAATGTACACTACTTAACCAGATTCAGTGCGTTTAATAATTTAGTTGGACAGACAGTTGGATAATAGAGGGCACAAAAAAGCTAAGAATATCTTTGTTGCCTAGAGACAATGGAGGGTATTTCGCTTGTCTGAACCAAAACAAAAAGCAGAACAAATGATGGTTGAACGGACACATTCATCCAAAGTTTATTTTTATTAAAAGAGGGGGCAAAAGGATTACATTGAACGTGAACACTTAGTTTGTTGACTAATGGGAAAATCCATGTAGAAAATTAAAACCCACCATAAGAGCCCATTGTGATCCATTCACACAGGGCCTGTAGTTTATACAGTAGAGTAGATGTGCAAAAGGTCTTTACATCTACAAAAAGCATGAAAAAGACTAAAGCCCATTAGAGAAAAAAAACGGATGAAAGAACATTTGAAGGTAAAATAATGTCTGAGACCAGAGAGTAAGATGTGCCATGGAGATTTAAAGGGTGGTGGATCACAGCTCCATTATTGATGAGGCTTGAGTTTAGGTTTCAGGTCTAGAGGAAATGATAAGGTGTAATGCAATGGTCTGCTGTGATCACAGACAGCTGCTCTGCATATTCCAGGTTCTTGTAGATCAAAGTGAGGCCACACTGAGCCTCCAAACGAAGACGTTGTATGTGCCAAGCACCAAAATAAATAGATTGCTTTGTACTTATTTATGTATATTTTGAGCTTGTTTGTGACTAAACAAATGAAGAGGACTGTGTGAGTCAATGTTGTATTAAATAAAGCATTGAGCAACACAATGAAGAATTTCAAGAAGGGGGAGAAAACATCTGTCTCTTTGCTTGATTGTTATTGCTCAGTGCTTACCATGTTTTCTGGGCCTGCACATGTAATCAATACCTCCAGGCAATTTGAAGCGTGATCAGTTTGGATGGATTATTGCCTGGCAGCAAGGCTTCTGCATTGATTCTCTCATCATGTCAATCATTGACAGTGACATCTTCCAACTCTCCCAAATTCCATACATCAGCAAGAGTAAGGTTTGCCGTTTATCCCATTGTTTCTGGGGTGAAAGACGACCAAGATCTGGTTGTTTTGTCTGACAGGAAAATAACGAATATGTTTTTTTTTTGCGATCGTTTTTAAATTTTATTTTGCATAGGTTTACGGTACCCCATTGTGAAGCATACAATTGAAGCAAAATTTACAAAATGGCGATAGCCAAGTTGTGCTCTGGCCCATTGTAACATGCTGTGGGTCTATTTAGTTTTGCAGTGAATAGCATAGTTTCAATGTCACATACTTAAGGGCTTGAATACCATATACACAGCGCAGGAGCTGTGATACACAGTGTTGGAACTATGAGAGGTTTAACGTGGCGTGCAATGTAATATCCTCAATTTCTTAGAGATGGGGTGATCTGGAAACAAGTAATAGATAGTGTCCATGCATATTTTACGTTTGGTTCCTGATCTCATGTTTCATTACTTGTGAGAAACTCAACAGATTTGACAAAGTAAGATGGTGCAATGTTGAGTATGTGTTGCAGGGTAACCTTTGGAGTTGAGTAACTCCAAAGTTATATATATATTTCACAACAGTTGGGAGTAGTAAATGTTAGATTTTTTTTTTGTCCAAAAACTCATCATATCAAATTGACTTTACAAACCTCATTTACAAAAAATACATGTAATATTAGTTTTTATATGAACTCATAGGTACATGGCAGCGTTGTTGTGCTTCAGACATAAGGATATGCATTCATTCAAGTATTATCATCATTGTGGTTCATGATAGTCATAAAGACATTGCTATTACTGGCAACTCTATAAGCCTGCATACCAATAACACAGTTAAACCAGACGATTTAAGCTAAAACAAGTCAATATTCGTCATTCCGTAACTCAATTGCAAAACTCCATTTAGTCATAATGGCCTCTGATAATGAGGAAGCTCTCTGTGGTCATGTGACACAAGTGGGCCCTAATCATTGGACTGTTACAGTAAGTCATGGCAGTTTATTGGCATAGAATTCCATAATGGCGCAGATCAATACCCGCCCAGGAGGCTTTACTCTCAGCCGGATTTGACACGTTTGAAGAACTACTGGCGAGGGGGGAAACAGGCTCTCGAGATCAACCCATACCTCGATGACCACCCAAACGGCCCTCAACAATGAACATCTACAACTCCCCCAGTGAGTACATGATCGAGACAGACCTTCCCCGTAGACTAGGGTCGTCTTCCAAAGTCCCAGGGACGACCTCGGGCCAAATTAATGTCTGCAAGATGGAGGGGGACAAAGAGCACAAGCAGACTCTTGGCCCCTTGTCAACTCCTCCTACTCCTTATCCTCCTCCTCCTCCCCCCTGCCTTCTCCTCCTCCTCCTCCTGCTCCACCTCCACCTCCTTTGATATCTCTGTGTGAGGAATAATATAGGGCTTTGGGGAGCAGGGCTGTGAGATAAAAGGCCACATCAGAATGATGATCTCTATCGATCGGTAACCTTGGTCACACAGAAGAGGGCCGCCATTTGTCACGTCCAAACCGAACACAATGGCTGATCCACGGCCACTCTGACGAATTAGGCCTGTTCCTGTGACTTTGCTTAATTGATGACTTCTTCCTTTTGAGGTGTACAGCCACTCTGGGATCTCCACAATCATTGATTGGTTGGTTTTTTGTGTTGTTTTTTTGTGTTGAAAAAACATGTTTGTTGAAAACTGCGCAAGATAAGCCCATCCTCACCTTGACTATGAAAATGCTGTTGACCTTGCATAGTTAAAACAAGGATATGGACTCTTTGAAAACTAAAACGCTACATTGGTAAGACTTGAAAAAAAGTCTACGGTACGGTTTATTATTGAACTGACACGGTGTAGTAACCTTTGTCATATTCCCCTGAATATACAATATCTAAAGAGATGCAATCGTCAACGTAATTTGTAAGACTGGTATACAGTATGCGTACAGAAACACACACACACACACACACACACACACACACACACTCAAACAAACAGAGGCTATGTGTCGCACTGATACTGAGCAGAAAAAGTCTTGAGGTATTTTACCTTATTATACCACATGCTTCATCCACCATCCATCCAGCCAATCCATACAGGAAAGAATCTGAACGTGCTAGCCACCCAGTCGTATAGCTAGAGATCTGGAAAACATAACTTTGTCATCTTTACAGGCCTGTTTGAAAACCGACTCCTCGCAGAGCGGCCAAGAAAGCAGCCAAGCAGTAGGTGGGCAGCTCCTTGGCCTTTAAAGGTGAACCCTCGCCAAAAGGGGATTCAAGACCTTCCTGTACAGCCCTTCATTTAAGAGAATGGCAACTATCCCAGCAGGGGTGTACATTCATTTGACAGGTTTTTCTTGGACGCACAATACCATATTTGAATCAGGCACAGTAAAAATTAACAGTTAACTAAATTGGAGGGGTAGATTGTGTTTATTGTAAGAGCAAAGCCCAGAACGTGAAATCATTATTGCTTGTAATATTTTGAGACAGGTAAAGCACAGCCAGTGAAGGAAAGAAATGTGTATTGATTTCAGGCTCAGATAGAGAGAAAGCAGGAGGAAGGGTGGGGGAAGGGGAGGAAAAGAGGAGCAAGAACAACGAAAAGCAAAAGAAGTTGTGCAAAAAAGGATCACTTTTGGATTTAAAGCACCTATCTAAGATCCCAGGGCCTTGAGATTGGGATTGGATTACTGTCGGGTAGATTTACTCCAGTGGCTCTTCACCACTACATCATCGCAGGGCCCCCTGTCTCTGGATCAATGGGGATATTTACTGCGGCTGTTTCTGGGAGACTTTCACAGTAGGCAGGGCATTAAACAAACAGCCCACAGCAACGTCCCCATGCCTGTCTCTGCCGGTTCACGCTGTGCCATTCTCCGAGGACAGGTAGTGCGCTGGTGCAACTGTGTTGGATGTCATAAAAAGTACTTCCATACATGGTCAAGGAACGGGCTTAAGGGAGAATCCGTGGATAAATGACATCCAACTGTATTTACATTTGTTGTACAAAAATGTCTATGAAAGCATGAAACTCTGGAAAAAATAAATGTATTTATAAATTACAAATTTATTAATAAGTCAGTTCATTGTTCTAAATTACCCTGAATTACAAAAGAAATTAACATTATTATTATTATTTTATGGGTTGTAAAATTGTATCATGAAAAATATCTTATTCAGCGTGTTCATGGTTTTGTGTGTGTGTGTGTGTGTGTGTGTGTGTGTGTGTGTATGTCTGTGTGTGTGCGTGTGTGTGTGTGTGTGTGTGTGTATGTGTGTGTGTGTGTGTGTGTGGTTGTGCTATGAGACCACGAGTGCACCCAGACACAATAGTGTCACATAGTTACACACTGCCACAGAATTACTGGAATGCAACTTAGATATGATGTGAAAATAACCACTTATCCAAAATTATCATTGCAGACATATTGGCAGAGTACGTCCTAAGACTTATTGTTGTCAGGACAAACACAGTCCCTATCTCATACGTATTATGATGGTGCCACATGTTCTCAGTTAGGCTACTCAAACAAAGCAATCACTTTTAAAAGTCATCGGGTCCACATTGTCAAATTGTTTGCTGGGTGTAGTTACAGTGGTTATTGTGTCCAAAATGTAATTTGCTCATTACATAACATTACATAACATTAGACCATTGTGGGATGGGGGGTGTATGTATTGCGACTTATGTGGTCACATTCAGGAGGCCAATATTAATTTATTTCTAGAGTAATGGATTTACCATTATCACCATCTCTGTGGCACAGTCCTGCATACACACATACACTTCTACAGGCTCACACATGCAATCTTGTGTTTCTGGAAAGCGAAGCCCATCTCTGGAACAGGTCAACGACAGCCATTTGTCCCCAAAGGTCTTATCTCATTTGACAATTCACATTATTTTCTAGAATATTGTATTTAAATTATATATTTGAAGAACCTTTTATAAACAATGTTTTGTTAAGTTGAACCACCATTTAACATAATTATGTGTTTGTACGTAACAGCCTCTTTTAAATTAATAAATTGAAATAATAACTAATAAAATTGATTCGTAAGAATTCTGTGTGGCTTACTTGTAGCAAAAAAAAAGCTATTCAACAAATTAACTACATATTGTTCACTTCACCAAATGAACAGAACAACAGATTAAACAAAATATATATGGTATATTTATTTGACTATTCTCTGGAAAATTATTTTGATGATGCTGTACTTACATGTAATATGTAATACAAATATGCGAAGAACAATGCACAGAAGGACACGACTAAACATGGGTGACCTGTTGTCTTTTTTTATTTAAGAACGCTTTGATTGTTGGGTTTGCACTCTGGGTGGTACAGATGCAACAACAGACAACCAATTTTGCAAATTGTAGGAGTGGTATGCTGGAAACATTTTTTTTTTTAACAGCACGTGATAGATAGCTCAGTCAAAAGGTTAACGGTAACTCACAGACAAAACGTCTCGTTTTAAAAAGTGCATTCACAAACATGACAAATACTCCCAACTCATGATGTCTATTTTTATGTGATACAAAATATGCATACCTGTTCTTAGATTTGTCTGTATTTCTATACATAGATATTTCTCCAAAGGATATTTTTTCTTCTCTTTTTACAAAGGTTAAAAGCAGGGTTGTGTTCATAGCAGCTTTAGATATCTCTCCCCTTTTACCGTGTACTATGTCTCACATAGTCTCTCTAAAGATATCACAAAAAAAAATAATCAACCTTTTTATCTGTTGAATGACAGGTCATCTTTATTGAAGGAGATATTCATAAGCGAAGCCTGCATTTTAGAAAAAAATGGATCAATAAAATGCCTGGGTCATTAAATATATTTTGTATACCCGCTTTTTTGTCAATATTATAAATACTAAAGACACAGGACAATATTATAAGACAATGCTGGGAGACTAAATGTAAAGATTAAAATAGTTCAAACCTTTTTTTGTTCAAGTTTTCTAGTTTGTGAGAAAAAATTACCAGGCGAACACAGAAACAGTTCATTTCAGTCCTTTCTTCAATTTATCCCTAGCCCTTATTTAAAAAGGAGCAATCGTGTAGCGCTTTCCAAACAGGACTTTAGCATGTAGTCCTTATGCCAAGCTCTCATCCCGCCTGCTTAAGTCCTGTTCAAATATGATGCTTTCTGATCACAAATGAGACAGTATACTGTTTTATTCTTCCTAAAAGCAGTCAAACATACTGATAGAAACCAATGAATACCATGCAAATCTTGCAAGACGACAGACTCTCAAACAAGAGACAAAGTATTTTTCATATGGGCGAAATATCAAGGAGGTGAATGAGGGAAAGGCAAAGACCTCTAATGAATACTAAATACTATATTTCCAAAATCAAACAAAGAAATTACTTCAGCTGTACATAATATAGTACGTATGAGTTCAAACTGTATTAGCAGTTTCTTTTTTCTTTTTACTTTCAGACTTTTCCAAAGCCTACCTTGTAATAACACTGGCAAGTCTTTAATTGATTCCAATTTCTTTGTTCTCCTCCATGAACCTGGAGAAAGGTCGGGTGGATCCCACCTCAAGTCCAGCCTTCTCCATGCCTGTCATCGGAGGGCTACGGTCAGCATGCACCCGGTCCATCCCTCCAGACATCGACCCGAGGGAAGGCATTCCAGTTCCCCCTAGGCTAATGGGAAGCTGGGTGATGCCCCCATTCTGGATCACTGAGATCTCATTGTTTTTCATGGCCAGGCCATTGGTGATGGCGGCCGCATATTGGTTCCAGAAGCCTGGGTCGACGTTCATGGCCCGAGCAGCCAGGTCCTTCTGAAACATCTCGCTGAACTTCATGGCATCGCCACCCAGAAGTGCCATGGGATTCTCCACGGAGAGGCGTCGACCTCTGCGGGCAGGGGCATTGTTCCACATATGTGTCCCCATGTGAACCTGAGGGAAACACCATCAAATATTAAGAACATGTGCAAATATGCATTGTAATGCTGGTTTGTCTGTAAATGTTACATGTCTACTGTCGATGAAGTAAGATAGAAACTATGTACGGTGAAAGTGAGGTGACACTTTCCAATTTTTGAACAATTTTAAAAGTTTTTGTGGCATGCATTCCACTGTAGCCGAACCTACCTTTAGATTGCCTTTTGTGGTGAAAGCCCTTCCACATATCGAACAGCCGAATGGCTTCTCGCCCGTGTGTGTGCGCTCGTGGATCTGCAGGGCACTGGCTGAAGAGAAGTTCTTCCCGCATGAGTGGCAGTTGTGCTGCTTAGGGGTGCGCCGTGGAGGTGGTGGGGCGAGCATTGGCGTGATGCTGGGGCTCATGGTTGTTTGGGGTGCCACAGCTGGAACTTGGATGCCCAGGGGCAGGTGGGAGCTGTCCGTCAGCGACATCGTCTTACCATGTCCGTTCATTTCCATTTTGATCATGTTAGACGCTGTGCTTGCCAGATTTGGAGGATTGAGGCCTGAGGAAAAGATGAGAGTCTCATTAGTTGATATATGCATATAATTAATGTTAAATTGTATAATTCTTCTAAATTGTTAATTTCTAAATGAGTAATTTGTTTTACATTTAATATAGGTTGAATGATGATATATTTTACCACCTCATCATTTGAATGATGAAGTTAACAAATATGTCAATATTTACATTCATTCACAAATGTTGTATGATTTAAGGGAAGTGCTAGATTCTAGAGGTAACTGTTTTGTACATACCTCTGTCTCTACTGAGGAACAGCATGTTGAAGTGGCTCTCATCCTTGATGAAATGCCTGCCAGGTTGAGTGGCAGTCAGGTCCAGAGCCCCTGTGCCTTCAGAGGCAGGGAGCGGAGAGGGAGTCTCCGATTTCTCAGACTTAACTGTTGCCACTGGGATATGGATCTCCTGCCCGTCTTCGGCTGTTGAGGCACCACCGCCATTGTTAATGTGAAGTGTCATGGGGGACTTTGGACGGAGACTCTCTGAATGGCTGTGAGCTGGCGACAGGTGCTGCAAGGAGTCAGAGGACTCCGAGAGGGCCGGACTCCCCAAGCTCTGACCGTCAATAGCTCCTACTCCAGAAAAGTTGTCATGAGAGAAGAAATCCCCCTCCCCTGCAAAGCCATTGCCATTCTGTGAAAGCTTGTGACTGAAAGAGTGGCTCATGTTAGCAGTGGAATCAATCATCTTCATCTGGTTCTCCAAAGCTGCAATGCTGGAGATGACAGAGGTGGGCGGTGAGCAGCCAGGGGAATATGGTTTGGAACTGTCGATGTCTACTCCCCCCAGGTCATCTTCATCATCCATTGCCTGCTCCATCTCATCCAGAAGGTCATCATCATAACTGCTCATTGCGTCCAAGCTCCTCTCATCAAAGGAAAGGTCTGTGTCCATCTCCTGTAGGCTTTCGGGCAGGGGAGTGTTGGGAATCTGCCCACCCATATGCATACGGATGTGCTGCTGAAGCACAACAGCATTGGTGAACTTCTTCTGGCAGATTGGGCAGGAGTGCTGGACACGAAGTGGAGGTTTGGACCTGTGGACACCAAAGTGTGTTTTCAGGTTCCCTTTTGTGGTAAACGCCCTCCCGCATATCTTGCACTTGAAGGGCCTCTCGCCAGTGTGGATCCGGTAATGCATCTTCAGTGCACTCTGACAGCTCAGGACACGATGGCAGATCACACATTGATTTGGGTCTGTCATTTTCTTGTCAATGTTTTCAACCAGTTGCTGCAATTTTGAGGTCTCTGATGTTTGCATAGAATCTAGGAGGCCTCCAAAAGGAAACTTGGCCTTGAACTGATCTGAGAGCATGGGAAGGACTGGGTGGGACACAGGATTAGGATTTGAGATTGTTTCAGGTACCTGACCACTGCTAGACAAGGTGGTAGAGCTGGCATTTGTGGAAAGGTTTACTTGAGTCACGGTGGTGGTCGTGTAGGTGTTCTCCCCAGGTCTTGAGCAAGTTGGGGGAAGGTGAATACCCTCAGGCTTCAGGAGAGGAGGAGGATCACTCCCTAGGCTTGGTTTTGGGGAGGGTGACAAAGTGGTCATGCCAGAGTCAGTGAGGATATTCGGTGAGAGAGATGCACACTCACTTGAGGGTGGAGAAGGTCTTTGAGGTGATCTATTGAGTGGGGTGAGGCTTGGAGACTCACCAAAACCTCCCATCATGCTTGGCAAAGTGGGAGGAAGCTGAAGCCCAACTGAGGTAGGGATGGTGGGCAGGACTGGTTTGCTATCTAGCCATGTGGTAACAGGCTTCTCTGGTGGCAGAGACATGCCATAGGGAATGCCTGAGCTAGTGGGGACATTGTCCAGGTACTCCGGCACAGGGTATGGGTTCATCTGAATGTGGGGATATTTCTCTTTGTGCCTCTGAAAGTGGACTTTGAGGTTGCCCTTGGTAGAAAAGCGGTTGCCACATATGTTACACTTGAAGGGCCTCTCACCAGTATGCGAGCGCAAGTGGATCTGCAGGGCACTGTCACTACCAAACACCTTGGCACAGAATCGACACTTATGCTTGAAAAATGGGTCCTCGGAGCTTGGTTTTGTGTCAAACACAGACACGTTGGGGGGTTTTCCCTTGCGATGCTTCATCAGAGCAGAGAGTGGGTCCAGAGCATTAGCCGTTGCTGCTATGCTGGCAAGCGGGTTGGGGAAGATCACACTGCTGGAAGAGCTGTGAGATATCAGTGGTAGGTTGGAGGCTGAGCTTAGCAGACTGTTGTGGCTTAGTGATGGAGGTGTGGTGGTGTTTCTGGGGAGGGCTGAGCTGCTGCTACTGATTCCACTGACACTTGCGGTCAAACTACTACCATTGTTGATATTATTCGAGCCAGAGGACGAGATGGATGGCAGCAGAGATGAAAGAACGCTGCCATTGGTTGGGGGGAAGGCCGAATTGTTTGAGGAAGTGCTGGGCACTGAAGAGTTGAGAGAGTTGAGAGACGGCTGGCTGCAACTCTGCGGTGTGTGTGACAGCGGCACATCCATTGCTGAGGTCAGAGAGGACGGGCCTTGACCACTGAGAGAGGCTGGCAATCTCATTGGTAGCTGATGGACCGGAGGAGTGATGAAGCTGTGAAGCTGAAGCTGGCTTGGTATCGGCGGACCACCGACAGAGGGAGCGCTTTGGGCCCCAGTATTGGTACTGTGGTGTGTGTGATGGTTGAGAGCCGGCTGGGAGGATGACGGTCTGTTCATCAGCGCCACCTGATTACGTATTTGCTCTATCAGCTGCAGCTGGTGGATCTGCTGCTGCTGGAGGGCCATCAGCTGGTCCAGGATCATGGGAATGGCCATGGTGGAGACGCCACTGCCCACTGCAGCCTTCACGCTCTGTGAGAACTGAGCCACAGCCACCCGAGTGCCGTGCAGCGTCTCCAGGGTGACGTTGGTGCTAGGCATAGCATAGCCTGTGGCAGTGGAGGGGGATGCGTCACTGAGCAGAGGTAGGCAGCCTTCAGGCTCGGGGGACATGTCTTGCTCTTCAGGATCCAAGATTTTCTCAGGAGACAGCTCCACTTCCATGGCGTCGTCCTCCTTCTCCAGGGCGCCGACCCCCTCGAAGCCCGTCAACTCTGGAACCTCATCGATGTCTCCGGCCGGGCTGTGGTTGCCCTCTCCGGGCTCATCGCTGTCCGCTTGTTCGCTGGAGCAGCTGGGTTCAGGGGAGGGCTCGACAGGGTACTCCTGGGGAGGGTCGGGCGTGCCCTCATTCTCATTTACAATGAGCACCAGCGGGTTCTTGGTGCAGCTCTTCAAATGTTCACAGAAGTCGGACCACTTGAAGAACTCAGCGCAGCACTTCTCACACACATGGGTCTCCTCGCTGCCACTGCGGCTCTCGTTTCCACTGTCAGCGTCGTCGAGCACCTCTCCATGGGCTGCGGAGTGACAGAGGTCAGGGAGGAGGGGGAGGGGATGGGGTTCAGGGGGGGAGGGAGGAGAAAAAGAATTCATGAATAATCAACCGTGTGCACACACATATTTTGTAGTGCAGTCCAACAAAGGTTTAACCTCTGTTTTTTCTTTCTTTTAACATAAACAAAATCGATATTTCTTTTCCTTTTTTCACAAGCTGAACAAATTGCCCTAGTTCACCAATTCTCAAGACCCAGTTTTGCGCATTGCCTCCTTCTCCATAGAGCCAGCTAATAATTGTCTTTGTGCAATCCATCAAATTATGAGGGCCTATCAATTGTGGATACTGGGCTTAATGAAATTCCATAGAAGCTATTGATTTCCAATATTTCATACAATTCACAGCCGCCTCATCTGTTGAGTACAAATTAGGTCTTTGATGGCCCCATTAGGATTCCCCTCTGCTATCAAGCCCAGTCATTTCCACCTGAATTTCAAACGTGTTAGTCTCTGCACTTAGTATTAGTAACGTAATATTCAAGCGCAGTATCCAAGAAAGAGAGAAAAAATGAATTCCCCTCCAACCCACCACAACCACACACACACACACACACACACACACACACACACACCTTTTACTTTACAGTATATAAAACCTTAGTTTAATGATTTCATAATATAATTCAAAGTCTATCTCAGACCTGACATCAATGTGATGAGCAAAAGGTATATATACAAAATATATACATTGTGCGGTAGATCAAAACTTTAATTTTACAAAGATCTCTCTCTCGCGCGCTCTCTCTCTCTCGCTCTCTCTCTCTCTCTCTCTCTCTCTCTCTCTCTCTCTCTCTCTCTCTCTCTCTCTCTCTCTCTCTCTCTCTCTAATTCTCTCTTTCTCTCTCTCTCTCCCTATATATTGGTCTCCCCACTCCTCCATATCCTGTCTGGCTGTCTCATGCTCTCTGAAATAAGACTTAACAAATTACATGCTATGCTATGGCAGCTATGTTTCTGATTAGTTGCACATGTATAATCACGGCCGTAGGAAGCCACTTCCTCTTCCAGAATCTACCATCGAGGGCAAAAGAAAAGCCAGAGTGTGACCCGTCTGCCACGATCATGGACCTTGTTTGCACCTGATCAAAATGAAAGAAATTCCCTATTTTGTATATTTATTTGTAGGTGTGCACAGCCATTGCATTTGCTTGTGCGTGTGTGTCTGGATGTGCTGTCTTGTTGGCTTTTGTGTGTGTGTGTGTGTGTGTGTGTGTGTGTGTGTGTGTGTGCGTGCGTGCGTGCGTGTGTGTGTGTGTATGTGTGTGTGTCTGTGTGTGTGTGTTGAGATGTCAGGATAAAACGAAAAGCTAATAAAATAAGATTCTGTCATAGTTTGTTGTATGGTAACTCTTGGTTGACCGTAATATGCTTGCTGTAAGCTTAAATTCAAGTTATTAATGTTATGAAGACTAAAGTCCTGTACAAAAAAAAGACCAAACTGTGCCACCAGTCTAAATTTCCTTTCCAATAATTAACACAGGGCAACTGTCCGCTTGGGAAATGGGAAGTCATTAAGAAGCATGAATCTTAAATATATAGATTTAAATAAATTCCGTAACTCAGTATACAATCTCAAAGGCCAATTACACCGCTGTAATAATTGTAGGCCACTTGAACTATTTTACAAAGATACAACACAAGCAGAGGGATGGATGCCTTGAGTTCCCTACGCGGAGCATCCAAGGCATCCTGCCCTACAGCGTGTCCGTCAGTGGGCCCCTATTTGGGGTTATACAACCAGGGTCCTGTGTCTCAATCAATTAATAATTACCAGCCTGGCAAAAGGCAGACGAAGGGGCAGCTGCACGCCATCAGTCCTCACATCTGCATGGTAGCAGAGAGAGGGGGCAGGGAGGGCCTGAACACGTAATCTAATTGCATTTGTTGAATTATTAAGATCAAAAAATGGGTTTGATTTGTATTTGTGTTGAGGAATTTCATTACTTTTTATCAAGCAATTTATTATTCGCTTTGTTGCTGTCCCCTTCTCGTGTCTTTTTAATCAAGGAAGAAATTTAAGCAAGGTAGTTAAATATTTCCAGCGATTAATTCTACTTTTAAAAAATATTTGTATAAAACTAAAAATAATCCAACTCACACATCCTTAAACAAATCCCAATAAATAACCGGCAGAGTAATGGGACCATGACGGCAGGCCGGAAAATGTCCTTTAACCGGGCAGTGGACAGCCGAGCTCATTTCCATAATTGAGGGTTGAAAGGTCAACACAAATGAGTAGGCATTGAGTTGAGCTGATTAGTTATTAGAATGGTATTACTGTCAATCTCTTTTATTCAGTTGCACAATTACAAGTAGGGTCCTTTGTATGCCTATGACCTCGCGGACGCATGCTCGATTGAATGCGCACATGTAACGCAAAACACAATCAAACGTGCCTGCTCGCTTAAACACATATGTGTCTCTGTTTGACACATTGGGGTTTATACAATCATGGATGTTATATAATATTGATATATATTCTAGTATTTTCTAAACCTCCTTTAGATTTAGAATTTACTGTTTGAGATTTTGTTTTTTTATTAAACTATTGAAAATATATTGCTTAATAGATTTTAAAAATGGATATAAAAATAATAATCTGAATTATAATATACAATTGTACGCTAAAATATTATGACATTATTCTGAAATTATTTTGGGAATTACAAGATACATAACAGTTTACAGATTCTGTATTGATTTATAAGGGCACTAATCAATGTTATAACTTCATTATTAAAATCTATTAAATTACTTTAAAATAATCGCATATATACATCGATAAATATCGTTGGTCAAGTCGTTAAAATAGATCACCAATGTCTAATTATATGGAGTCTACATTTTGTGGCTGTGTGTTTCTGAGCGAGAAAAAGATAGGGAGAAAGGGTGAGGTGTGTGTGTGTTTGTCTGTGTGTGTGTGTGTGTGTGTGTGTGTGTGTGTGTGTGTGTGTGTGTCTGTGTGTCTGTGTGTGTATAAGGGTATTGATTATCCAATGGCACAGGAAAGGAAGGCATGTGAAAATCTGTTTTTCATTTCTTTAAGTCTCTTCTTTTACTCAGATGCAAATACGCAGCTCAACATTGTCAATAGGGCGATTGTGGACTTTGAATGTGCGTATCAGCTATCTTGCTTAACAATCTCTGGCATGCTAACTGAAACCGTTAATCTTACATATTATATCACACAAGGCATTCATGCTTTCCACTGGCAAAGGCACAGAACCATGCATTGAAGAGAAAAAAAAGAGCAATTATGAACGCACAACTCGAAAACAATTTCCAGATACACTTGAGAGGATAAACACACGCAATCACATGCATACACACACACACACACACACACGTAATCACATATGTACAAACACAAAATCACATGGGTTCGCACAAACACACACACACACACATGTATGCATGCATCCATACAGAAACACACCTACACACACACATGGATGGGCACACACATACACACACACACACACACACACACACACACACACACACACACACACACACACACAGACACACAAAGTAAGGTGGAGCGGTGGAGGAAGTCAGGTACTAAGGTTACTAATGACTGTGTTAACAACGCTGATAACAAGAGATGTAAATCAAACAGCAAAAGAAGACAGCATGTTTCTCATCAAACAGCAGGTATGTCAATTAAGTGAAGTGTGCAAAGTATTTGTTTACTCAAAAGCTGTTCAGAGATCATGCGAATTGAATTAGCACCAATCCTGGCATGCTAAAAAATGTCATAAGAAAGCAGACTGTCAGGAACGTTGATTGTTCTTGGCCCAGCCAACTCTATGGGTTCTGTTAGACCTGCAGGCCTGACGTCAGGATCCTAAACAAGGACTGCCATAGGTCCGAGCCCAGCTGTACGAGAGGAGGGGTAGGGTGGAGGGCAAATAAGAAACCCCGCTTGGTTCAACAAAGTACAAATTACGTCGGCCAATTACAATTTTCTTTTTTCACAAGAGTTTTCCTTCATTGCTGAAATTTTGCATTATTTACCAGCTATTGGTCAGGCTAGCATGTCAATATCTTGACGAGAACATCTTTGATTCGGCTGTTGTTTTGCTTTCCTCTCAGGAGCGTCCCCTTATCTTCTATGCTAAGCTCTGTACCCCCCGCTAGAGAGCTTACAGCTGGGTGCAAGCCTCTTCCTCCTCCTCCTTCTCCTCCTTCTCTCCTCCAGCCATCTGACCACAGAGCCACACGCTCTCATCACACCTGCAGGCCCCGAAGAGACGGATTCTCCCGAGCTACGCAGAGCCCCCTCCTCCCCATCCCACCGTCCTAGCAGACACTCAGCCCCCGATGCAGAGCATGGTACAGTCATATCGCTGCGCTAACAGAGGGGTCTTTGTGGCGAGTTCCTCGCAGATGTGCTGCAGCCAAAACATTAATGATTTGTTTGTATACGCAGAACCACAGCGATACAGTATTCAGTGACGCCGTCCTGTCCTGGAGGACCATGGAGATGATGTCTTTGTCTCTCCAGTGATCGCAGTTGCTTTATGTTTTACTTTTGAAATCAAATGGAAAGCCCAGAAACAAGCAGAACGTAACTGCATATGACTTGAAACTACAAGTACATCAGCAACAAAAAAGTATGATTTTGAGGCAAGCAAGTTAGCCAAAAAACACTTTATCCTTGATAGGTTTTAGCATGGTGAAAAAAAAGGATTATGTTATGTTTTAGGGAATGCTTCTCTTGCGAATTGTTTTTAGCTTTTTTTTCTCCACTGTAATTTTTCTCTCACGTTATCTCGTCTGGATGTGTGTTGTGAATTCTGGGTAGCAATTAAGAGCCAGATTTGAATGTTTGGGGATATCTTGAGTATGCCTGTATGGGTGGTCTAGAGACCTCCACTATTGGTGGTGCTGGGGGGATTAAAATAAAAGGCAAACAAAGCCTCACTGGAAGAGGACTAGGGAACCACCGTGTTGTCCCTGTTAGCTACAACCTGCTTACAATATGTCTCCCCGCTGCTCCTCAACAGTCGATACATGTCCGCCTCAGAGTGGGTTTCTGAATGTGCCTCTACAAACTGTTTAGGAAATAGGCTTTAATATGGAGATGTTGAAGAAAATATTGAATGACTGTTGTTCATTTAACAAAATTTGTATGTCATTTTTAATGACATACAAAAGTCTGTGTGTGTGTTTGTGTGTGTGTGTGTGTGTGTGCGTGTGTGTGTGTGTGTGTGTGTGTGTGTGAGTGTCTATAGTGAATGTGTGCATGTGTATTTGATAGAGAAAGGGTGTGTGTGCGTGTGTGTTTTTGTTTGTGTGTGTGCATGCAAGCACTGGATGTGTGTACCGCAGGACAGCTTGCAAATCCTCTGCATGCAAAGTCTGCGTCCATCTTCCCACCAGCAGTGTCCCCAATCCCATCGCCACGACCTCCAACCCACAATCCTCCACCACCACCCCCCCCCCCCCCCACACACACACTTCCCCTCCCTGAGGACCAAGGAGCTCAGAGTGACTAAAGGGAGAGAGAGAGAGAGAGAGAGAGAGAGAGACACACACACACACACGCACCCACACACACACACACACTCACAGAGAGAAAGAGAAAGAAGCAAGTGCCAAAAAAGATGAAAAGCCTGTCACTGTTAACACTTTCCAGGGCACGGGTGCTCTATGCGCGACAAGGTCAACGCCACAGATGTTCCAATTGTACAATGAGCCCGACACAGAGAGGACGGCCTGGACCCGGTCGGGGCAGGCGAAGGTTAAGACAGCGAGGGGTGTAATCGCGCTCCTTTAAGCCTGCCACCCTCTGGGAGAGTGTCCGGGAGCTCCGCGGGGGTCAGGAGAGAAGGGGGAGAAGAGGGTGGCTGGTGGGTGATGGTTTGTTTGGGGGTTGGTGCGGTGGGAGGGGAGGGGGGGCGGGGGGGTGCAGGAGGGGTGGGCTTGTGACAGATGTGTGCTCATTGACACCTCATGCTATTTTGTCTTTTCATGGGAGGTGGCGGGAAAACAAGGGTCCTAATTTGTCTCACTGGACGGCAACAGAGTGTAGAGGAACAAAAAATGGATCGTAAAAAAAGAACCTAACCGGAAAAAAGTAGTACATTTTAGAAAAAATATTACAATAGTAAAATAGTACAAGAAAAGCTTGAATTATACTGTATTATAATATAAACTTGTAATTTCTTCAAATAATCTGTTATTTTTTGTTTAAAAAATCTGTATTTTACCAAAATAAATCTTTCATTCAAGCAGTTTATTACAAATCAGAATTTGTGACAGACACCTGTGCACACGTTAACTCTTGACTCTTGATCATTGCAAAAGGACGTATATCAAACAATGATATCTTGTGCTACAAATATTTTCCCACTAAATGAATGAAAAGCATGTGCCATTGTATAAACTATGCCTGGATCATGTGGATCCCTAAAAAAAAAAAATCTGCATTAGCAGGAGAAGGGCAATATATTTCTACTGCCGTATCACAACGGCAGTAGAAAACACAAAGCACTCTCATCATTTCCTATAGCAATTCATTGAGTTTGGCATTTTTTGAATATCTCCAAGGTAACTTTGAATGAAAGACAGTATTTATTTGAGTGGTCTGTATAGGCATACTGTTCTCTGCCAAAGGCTTTGGATTGTCTTGTTGCAGTGTCTCCCAAGACAACAAGAACGCCAGTATATTCCTTAAAACAAAGATGGGCCAGGCTTCTACTTTACATTCCACATCAACTCAATTTCATTCAAATGTGAATGCATGTCGGCTGTTCTCACACTACTGCTTTTAGCATTGACATTTTTACGTAAGTGCATGTGTGAAGTGAATGTATGTGTGTGTGTGTATGTGTGTGTTTGTGTGTATGCACACATGCACACGTGTGTGAATGTGAATGAGTGTGTGCATGTGTTTCAGCATGTTTACATTTGTTTATTAAACAGATAGCCCTCAAATTCATTCTCTCTTAATGTTGTGTATGCAATTAGAAGAGTACCGTCCCACAGTATAATAAATTAGATTATGAGGTCTTCGATTAGACTTCCATTAAAATGTGTAGCATATGTCTTCAAACTAAATCAAATATGGGATTTCCCCTACAGAAACAGACAATGGGATTTGGTCTGACAGCAACATCTGATTGTCAATAATATTAAAATACAAAATATAACGTAGCAAAACAAAGGCCTCAAACGTAATTCAGCACAGAACCTCGATGTTGTGCAGAGGCATTTAGTTCAGCATAAATCAAATAGAGCGATGCCTCATCCTCATCAGAGCGACCCCTTCTTATACAAACATTTCCTCATGTAAAGAGAACTGCTCCCTTGAGATTACATCATGCCTTTCGGTTCAAAAGAGAGCCCACAAAAGGGCTTGTGTGTGGTGGCCTAAAAGGGCCAAACTTGCATATCATGGCAGTGATTTGTTGAAAATGCACAGCGACTATAGGCACTCAATAAGAGATTTGTAGGCCTGGAACGATTCCATTTAATCCATTTAAAAAAGCAATAGATAATCGTCAATTAATAATATCACACTCAGTATTTAGAGTTTTTTGCCTTACTACAAATTGTTTTAAAACTGGATAGCCTATAAGATACGTTCATTCTTAGTCTTAAAGTCCAATCCGCGTATATTATCTTTCACTGTTTATATCGCAAAACAAAATAAACAATACGACGTAATGACCTAATATACCTAATATGCAACAAAAACGTAGAGATAAAAGAAATGTATAAGATCTTTGCCCAAATTTAAAGACAGTGCACGTGAACTGAGTCAGAGTGCACATTATTTTGGCTCGGCCAACCAAACTTGTAGAAATATCGCAGAACGGAAAGAGTGAGGTGTGTACATCGGTGTAAACAGAAACAATCCCAGGAGAAGAATGAGGTCCGAGGACCTTGCGTGTATTTATCTCCTTCTAGACCCAGAAAGGAGGTTATTGTCCGAGGCGTATTGCGGGCAATAGGCCCTATAATAAAGCCATTATAAAAAATATAATTGTTGCTTACACAAAATATAAATTTTCAGATGTTAGTTAATTCATTCGTAAACGTTTTCTGTAAAATACTTATACACGCTTGTGTTTGTGTGATATTATGGGCGCACGTTATTGGATGAAGACGACAGACTGGTGGAAAAGGGTTCGGAAAACTGTTACCCAATGTATTATTTTAAATCAAATATTTAATTTAAGATGGCTCTCAGACCTGACCAGAATTACTAATTAGATCGTTATAACAAATGCAGTCTAGGCCGGTTTTGTCCTAAATGACTTTAAGTTAATTTAAGTCCAGGTGCATATCGCATCAGCAAGTCTCTTCTATTACCAAGCCGACGCTCTGCGGTGAGTTAAGTTGATTGCGTTGAAAATTATTTTCAATTTGTTTGTAAGTTAGAAAACCATACACGAAAAACTCGAAGCAAAAAAAATAACAGTGTTCACAAAATACACCCCAATGTCACAACACACTGCCATCGCAAAGTCCATACCCTAAAACGCAACTATTTATCCCACTCAAACCAAGGTGTTCGCCCCATCCCAACTGTCCGACCAGCGGACACACTTTAAGCTCCCCCGCACCGGATGAAAGTAAAAAACCAAAACGTGCCTTTAACTAACTTATTCCACATCGCACCACCAAAACACAAAGTCTACTATTTGTTGTGGATAAAAAAAACAACACTCACCATTCTCTGAGAGGACTCCTCCGAGTGCGGGGTCCTCCTCGTCAGACTTGAGGTGCTGCGGCTTGGCTTGCTTGCGACGGGACATGCTGCTGTTGCTGCGCGGCGAGATGTCGCTGCTTTTTGCAGATACATCAGCTGCTGCTGCGAGCGAGTGGTAGAAAAAAATGTTCGCAAATAGTCTGGTAGTAAAAAAAAAAAAAAAATGACGGAAATTAGCTGGTGTTGCTGTTGCCGTGTGGATTGCGCATGTCGCTATATAATTATGATAGTGAATAATGCATCGCGATGAATGGTACCATGTGAGCGAGAGCAGATTGGCCAGAGTCCAGCAAACTCTACATTGGATATGGTAATGAGGGACGGACTAAGCAATTAGGTGCTTCACTCTCACGTCTGAAAGGAGAGGATCTGCCTCTTTTCTCATACCGTCCACCTCCTCCTCCTCCAACACAGCGAACTCGCAGCACTCAGGGAGGGGGGAGTGTGTGTGTGTGTGTGTGTGTGTGTGTGTGGGGGGGGGGGTGTTCAACGCGGAAGGTCAGCTTTTTGTGTGTTTTTATCTCTCTTCTCGCGGTGATGGGCGCTCCAAGGACTACGAGGTCTCACCGTCGCTCCTCTCCCTGCTCCTCTCCATGTTGCTGTAGGCTGTGTGCTCCTTGACTCCCCGATGTGTAGGCTATGTGTTCTCCATCGGCCCGGGCTCCGTTTAAAAATAGATTTTTAGTTAATGTCTCTTACTCTCAGTGTCTCACACTTCTCTTATCTTCATTACATTACTTTTTTTGTGTCCCAAAGTCATCTTCTTCGAATGGATTGTAAAAAAAAACGGGTTCAAGTAAAAAACGATTACAATTTAAAGTTCTTTCGGTATGGACACTCGGAGATGAAGAGATAGGCGACTCGAGCGGATCGGACGAGTAAAGTTGTCTCTGATTGTTGCTCCTCCGCCGGGTCCAGAGTAGCGCAGCGTCCCCTCGCAGCGGCTCCACGGCGCGTCTTCCAAGACGCGGAGTCTCCGCCGAACATATCCGCTACGGCGCGCGGAAAAAAAGTTGATTTGATCGAGTCGAGTCAAAAGGTCCCAATGCCGATTTTGCTTCAGTGTTTTCGGTATGATAACTTGTGGGGGCTGGGGGGGGGGGGGGGGGGGGGGGCGGGTGGGTAAAAGTTATTCCCTTCCCGAGCGTGTTCAGCTCGCCTTGTAGAGACAGGGCGCTGATCGGGGGGCTTTCCCCGTAGTCTCCTTTTGCACAATTCGCAGATTAAATGTCCAAAGAGACGCTCTTCGTTCTGATCTGACCCGCGTGCGAAGACGTCTTCCGTTCAAGGCGCGTTAAAGTTCACGAATGACAAAATGCTGACCCGCCATCATATTCTAGGAGTCTCGGTCCTCCATCGCCAGAGCAATTGTTAGGGGAGGTTGCCCTCGCTGTGGCTCTGGGTGTGTGTGTGTGTGTGTGTGTGTGTGGGGGGGGGGGGGGGGGGGGGGGGGGGGGGGGGACTGCGCCTGTGAGCTAAAGCCCTCCACCATAGGTTCAGCCCATTGCTTTCAGCGACCACTAGGATGTAGCACACCGTTTCTGTTGGAAGGGATAGGATTTGAACGCACCGCTTTGACCTGATCATTTCAACCCAGTGATATATCACTCATAACTATGGGGGCCTTCAGCGTCGAAGTCCTTCCACGGAGGACCCCCAAAAAAGTTAAAAGCGGTTTGTTTTTTTGGCACGTTGTGAAGCCTATTGGGTCTGTCTTGGATATTATTCACATTGTACGCATCTTGGTGAACATGTGATTCGTATATTTTGCGTCGGTTCAAAATGACGGGATATGATTAATAGAATTATATAATTAATGACAAATACTTCCGTAAACATTTGAGCCACCGTGACTCATTCTATGTCTTGTGGAAATCTTGGTAGCATCTTATGGTCGGATAGGCCTATACTTATGTACCCCGATGGGAGCTCATACTTGTTCTGTACTTTTTTGATATTGAATAAACATTGTATAAGCTTACCACTGGGCTTGTTTGTTTGGTCTGCTTGCAGTGGAATCTATTTCAATGGCTGCGTTTGTAGGAATCGGTGCGTGAAGCCAACCGGCTTGAATAAAGCAGTGTATTTTAATTTAGTGACGTTAAGTTAAACCTCCCACACTATGTTATAGGGTTATTTGTGCGTGTGTGTGAGAGAGTGGTGTGTGCGCGCATTTGCATGTGTATGTGAGTGTTCGTTCTTGCTTTTGTGTGGCATAGTCCTATGTTTCCAAAATGTTGTAACATTTATCGCAAAGTTCTATGTTGGGGTCATGTGAAAACACGCCATGCGGAAATCCTACAAACCAAATAAAGACATTAATTTATCAACTAATTAATAAATTGTTTTCTCGTGCGTTGCATGTACAGATTCAATACCCCGTGTGTGTGTGTGTGTGTGTGTGTGTCTGTCCTTCCGTGCGTGTGCGTGTTACCCTCTCTCTCTCTCTCTCTCTCTCTCTCTCTCTCTCTCTCTCTTTACCTGGTGCCTCTGCAAAGCTTGTCCGCGTGGTCATTCGTACTATGGTGTGTGTGTGTGTGTGTGTGTGTGTGTGTGTGTGTGTGTGTGTGTGTGTGTGTGTGTGTGTGTGTGTGTGTGTGTGTGTGTGTGATTTGCGGGGGTGAGGGGGAAGGGGGTATCTATTCCCTAGTGTCTAACAATATGCGAAACAGATCGCTTGACACCAAGGTCGTCTTATAGCCAAACTTTTTTAGTTTTTTGCTGCTCGTGTTTCCACGATCACCCCATCCGAAGTTATGTGTAAAAGCTGTTATTATCTGGTATTAATAGATGCAGCCCCAGGAAGACAAAATCAGCTGTATTGATAATTGCAAGGAGTATACCCCAGCTACTGTATCGATCGGTGTGTCCTCCACTCCCCCTGCTACACAGAGATAAGAAGACAGACTCTTTAGAGCAATATAATTTATTTTGACCTATCTGCCTGCTACAGACTTATGATGAATAGCCGCAGAGGCTCAAGCCCTTTATCAAGAAAGTTACCCCTTGATATAATATTGATTCTTTATAACTAGCCCGCCACACAAAAATCAAACTGTCCAGTTGGCCATCATCATCATCAATATCATCACAAAGGCAATGGGATGAAGACCCTCACGCGTCCTAAAAGAGAGCTTTTCACAATGTCTTCTGTAATCTTTATTTTGCTCATGATGAAAGGAGTGGAAAGAAGAAAACCTGTCGTTTAATCCTACGGTCCCACACGCGCGCGCACTGACGTGGAAGCGCGCGCGCGCTTGCGTGCGCGCGTATGATCAGCTGTGGAAGATCTGATCAGGTTAAAGCCCTTTTACATTTCTGCTTTCCAATGTCAAGATACAATTAAAGTCTTTTAGCCTATACGCTGTTTATCAGAACTTGATGAGTTAAACGTGTGTTTTAATTATAGGCCTATTTATTATTAATAATTGTAATATTAATTTCATAGATAATATATATTTATTTTTGAATTAATTTCTTAATAGTGAGAAGCTATTGTTAGAAAAAATAAACATATTTTTGTCTTAGAACAGTTTTTTTTTTTTTTTTACTTGGCCGTGGTGTGTGTGTCTGCTGGGGGGGGGGGGGGGTAGTGGTTTGGACGCGGGAATGCGAGACAGCCCTGGCGGAAGAGGAGGGAGGGGAAGAACAAGTAACGTGTAATCAAACTACAATTTTATCCATTTCAACCCCTGGATCACTGTCGCAACAAGGTAGGACCAGGGCTGCTCCTTCCTCCTGCTCAGACCTATCTGATCTAGGGTACAACGTCCGCTCCCGGCACCCTGAATGTTCGCATGTCTGCGTGAGAGACCGAGTGTGTGTGTCTCTGTGTGTGTGTGTGTGTGTGTGTGTGTGTGTATGTGTGTGTGTGTATGTGTGTGTGTGTGTGTGTGTGTGTGTGCGTGTGTGTGCGTGCAAGCGTGTTTGTGTGTGTGTGTGTGTGGTGTGTGTGTGTGTGTGTGTGTGTGTGTGTGTGTGTGTGGACTATTTCAGCGAGCAGGGAGTCTTAACGGGACGCAGAAGAAGAGGTAAATGACGTTGTCAAGTTTTAACAACATGTAACAATTAATGTAGCTATATAAATATGATTCAATAATTTTTTGAGCAGCCTTGATGTGCGCGGCACTTAAAGAAGCATCATCATTTTGTGTTTGCGACGCAGTAACTGGTGGTCCGTTTACAACTTATGTTGACACCTATAGGCTAAAGCATCATATGTCGTCATTTCTCTTCCACCAATCAACGACGAGACATTGCAATTTTACGCACTTTCAATATTATGGTGACGTTTTGCAGCTTAATGGTTTGTTGTTCTCTGCAGATGTCCATTTGTGAAAGGGAAAAGGTAATTGTATATGATCCATAGAGAATGTTATTTTTTGCTTTATTTGAACTACAAATCTGTAAACAGTAGGAGTGTAGAACAACAATTTGAATGATTCTAGCATACTGGTGACATTTTCCTGAAGAGGTAAATGGGGTGATCATGTGATTTAAGTGGACTTTTTGTGACACAAGTAGTAAATGATATCCGAGTGATCGGCTAATTGGATTCACACTGAGATGGTAGCGCAACACAAATATTTAGTTACCTCTTTCCAAGGAGTCAAGCTCAGTTAAAATATATTAGATAGCTTGTACCTGAGATGATTCAAATTTGATCTGACTGGGGCAATCTAACTTAATTGAAATGAATTGAATAAACCAATTTATTTGGCTACTGTAATTCAATTAGTAACTGTGGCTTGATTGGACGTTGGGTTCGCACTCTGGAGGAGATGACAAAAACCTTTGCTCGTTGCTCCCTGTACACCACCGTGTGCCAAATTCATTCTGAAAGGCAGAGTGCCATATTCTAAATGACACGTTTGACAGATCCCGTGTTTTGACAGTACTGCTCACAACAATGAGCAGGCATATATGAGTTGACAGGTGACATACGGCGACATCAGAAGAAAGATTTTCATGGTTAATAAGAGTGTCAGATCAGAGTGACCATGATGATGACAGGGTGTGGGGGCGCCACATTTCCCTGCACGCACAAACACTGACGTGAAACTGTGCGTCCTTTCTTTCTTTGCTTTTACCTTTGTGTTTAGAGTTGCAACCGTGAATGCACACAAGCATGTATGTGTGTGTGTGTGCAAATAGGTCTCTTATTTCATTGCTTGAAATGACTTCCTAAATAGGGCGATTATGGGGATAAGTGCAGAGGAGAAGGGGACGAGGTGTTAGGCCTCGGCCTAATGTCATTTCCAAGAACAATTTGCAAAAAACAGGGCTAAAGCCCTGCTGATGACTCTTAATCTGGTTGGAATGCCAGCATTGACCTTGCACAGATATTAGCTTAACAACAAGAAATGCTGTGTGTGTGTGTGTGTGTGTGTGTGTGTGTGTGTGTGTGTGTGTGTGTTTGTGTGTGTGTGTGTGTGTGTGTGTGTGTGTGTGTGTGTGTGTGTGTGTGTGTGTGTGTGTGTGTGTGTGTGCGTGTGTGTGCGTGCAAGCGCGCGTGTCTGTGTGTTTGTGTGTGTGTGTGCGTGTGTGCAAGCATACAGGCGCATGTTCTGTGTTTTGTTTATCTAATTTTGATATTTGCCTTTGCGATGCGTGCCATGAAGTTACCGTGTATTAAACCTGCCATATTGAGTTAATTCCTGTGGACGTTCGTGTGAGAGTATAATTTGGTTGTGGTGGTTGTTTTTTCTGCTGGTTTAACATTAACATCAAGAACCAATCAGTGTGAATAGAGATGGTCACAATGGCCTTCAGGATTATTGAAGAATTATAGAGGAAATACGCATGGAGTGACATACAGACAGACAATCAGACAGACAGAGACAGAGAAAGGTTGTACCTAGGTCTGGAAGCTCTGAGGCCATTGGGCAGAGAGGAACATGGGGCCAGTGATATGTGTGCCACATTGTCTGTTCAATAGAGACCTCTGAATATTTAAACAGCATCAGTTACCTAACACTGTCACTGTTTTGGCACCGTTTGCCTAGCTTAATCCTGGTAAGTGCATATCCGAACAGCATTTATTTTTACTGACAGTGTCGTAGGTGTGTTTACAGTACGAACATTAATAGGCTGAAGTTATGCATTTCATTTTACGTGCATTTTTATTCAAAGCCACTGGAAGTATTGGGATTCTTGACTGGACTATTATAACCATTGTTGTGTATGAGTTTTTAGATAATATGCTCATGAGTTTGTTAGAGAATGTATTTGTGTGTGTGTGTGTGTGCGTGCGTGCGTGCGTGTGTGCGTGCATGCGTGCGTGTGTGTGTGTGTGCATGCACGTGTCTAGGAGGGAGCGATACAGGAAGATTTTATAGAAAATAAATACACTACACACTATAAATCTAAAGGTTGAACGTGTCTTTTAGGACCTCTATTCTAGCGTGAGCTTTTCCCCTCATGTCACCTTATCTATATTTATCTGATTGTCTTTAATGTTAGCCATGCAGTTAAATCCAAACCTTGACTGGCTGCTATGTCTTTTAAACTCACCTTTACTCATCTTTAAACCTTTTTTGTTATTGTTCAATGTGTTACAGCTGTACAATTAAATCTCGAATAGGGGTTTATATCCAATCCTTTATAAAAAAAAGTAGCAATTTTTTGATGGGTTTTTCATTTTTCCTAAACAGCGATGAGTAAATGTTACGTGGTTGTTGTCACTGTGTATTTCCTTCCACTCAGCTGGGTAAATCCCTTTACACCAAAGCATATATAGGATTCTGCATGTGTGTTCGAATGCTCGTGTGTGTGTGGTCATCAAATGCGATAAGACATGAGATTTAAAGATACTATATTTTGTGCGTTTATTTAAAATTCTCTGCTAATATATTGGTAAGTGGACAAAACCAAGGGAGACAATCGTATGGATGGGAGCTATCTTACTGGTGAAGGATAGTTAAACTGATTGGATTACAAAGCTTGTCAACTGGCTTCTAGACTGGTCGCATCCTCCCACCTCTCTCTCCCTTGTTCTCACTCAATGGCGCTCTTTTCCTCCCTTTCCACTCTTCTCCCTCTCGTCTGCATGCAAGGACGAGCAATCAAACAATGAGCAACGGATACTTTAAGGTTACCTACTAATGACTGCTAGATCTTTCCAGACGTTTTAAGAGGCCCCATTTGTATGTGCGTGCATGCATGTGTTTGTGTGTGTCTGTCTTCTTTATTTAATTTGTTGCTGTGATTAAGACCCGCCAAGTAACTACACATACGCACACTGAAATAAAATCTCAAGGTAACCCCCGTGCACCGACATAATCAGACACAAGGTCACCCACACTGCGTTTGTTTTAGTGTTTTTGGTGTGCTTTTGTCGTGAGCACGCACTTTGTCGCTACCTGTCTGCGTGTGCGGTTGGAAGCAGGGCAGCACAGACAGAAAGAGAGGGGAAGAGCACCTATTTTGTGGGAAGGTAATTGCTACACAGTAGCCCTCCCTGATTGCCAGGATCCTTTACTATGGGGGTGGGGATGGTGTGTGTGTGTGTGTGTGTGTGCATGTGTGTGTGTGTGTGTCTTTGTGTCTGTGTATCTGTCTATGTGTGTGTGAGTGTCAGTCGCTTCACCGGCACCGCCTCTTCACGTGCCCCACTGGTCTGATTACAAATCATTTTATTGATTTGATGAGTGCAAGATGTTTGCTAATAACTGCTCTCATACCATCTGTTAATCTTTGTTTGTGATTAAAGAGGTAATCCCAATAGCCACTATTCCCAGAGACAGCCTCTCTCTCTCTATCCCCCCCCCCCGCTGCACAGGGCTGGGGTTGATGCTGGGGGGTGGGGGCGGGGAGGGGGATGAACCTATAGAGGGAAGAAGCTGCTAGGATATCAGTGATCTCCGCTTATAGACGGAGAACCTTTCTGCACGTTCCACATAACAAACACGATACAAGAAGGGGGAAAAAAGAACAGAGCTACGGCACTAACTAAAAATCCATTACCTCGTATAACCACACAAAATGATTTTTTGTTAAATATGATAATAAATCACAGGCTGGATCAATAGTGCCGAGCAACTGCTTGCCGCTGATAACGTATCAATCAATATTTAGTATTTAGATTTTAATTAATACCTTGGCAGGGCCGGCAGCCTGTTAACACTTATAATCTGTGATAAAAAAAATTGACCAAAATACAAGAAGGCGATAAAAAAGAACAAATGCAACCAGGTTTCTATTCCAAAGTTGTTTCTCATATCTGGCACTGATCAGTCAATGGCTGGGTTGTAATTAAGAATCCTTCAAAATCAACCTCACAGTATTTGTATGTGTGTCTGTGTGTGTGCCTGTGTTTGGGGATGTTGGTGTGTGTGGGACTGCAGCATTGTATCATCGATCGTGCTTTACAACAGGATGAGGCCTGTTGTAAAGCACGCCTCATCCTGCTATGCTACACTATAAAGGCAGTGTAGCCTATGCATTTATATATATATGTGTATGTTGCATTAAGAAAGCTACCTAGAATACTACTATAGAAGAACATTCTCTCTTTCTACTTTGTTCTACATAATAAGTGATGTGTTTTCATTCATTGGCTATTGCATGTCTCTGACAGGATCACAGTAAATAGTTAATGTGTGAGAGAGTGATGCATTAAGTCATTGCATCAATGCAGTAGCACGCCATCTCCACTGCGTAATCTTTTCTTAAGGTTTTAACTGCTAAATCTTCCTCTAAACATACGGACCACAATTATAATTATTTATATCCCAAAGCAATTAGCACCAGAGATCTTCAAGTGGAACCAAGTGAAACCATGGCTCCTAAGGCAGGACACAGTTTCATTCATAAACATACAGCGTTACTCAAAATTCATTCAAAATGTAACGCCTTGCACTGGACAGCTCTTTATAACTGCTCATCTCAACCTAAAGCACATGAAGGCATCTCCTGATGTGTGAGAGCAGACTCGATTGCACTTTTTAAGTTAGATCGCCTACTATGTTGAGGACATGCAGCATAAAGACCAATGGAAGATTTTTGTGTTCGGAGCGGTTTTGATTTGACCTGCACCAAGGACATGTCTGTGGGTTTGTGTTGTTTGGGGTTAACTCCAGAGTTTAAGCATGTCTACCCCCTGCTGCGTCGGTCAACAGGATATTAGCTTAAACAAGTGGAGTGTCCTGAGTGCTGTCTCCTCTAAGCTGATCGGACCGTCAAGCCGACACTTCCAGGCACGCAACGTAGTCGCTCGGTCGCCAAACACACACGCATGGTTGACATACAAAATCTGCACGCTGACCAGCTTATCTACACACACAAACACACACACACACACACACACACATACACACACACACACGCACACACACACACACACACACACACACACACACACACGCACACGTGCATGCTCATACTGTCAAACACAAGCACACACAAGCACACTCAAACATAAACAAACAAAACTAATAACTCTTCCCAAAAAATTGAGTGACTGAGCATTGGTTAGTCTACAACTGTACGCAGGAAACCAACAGTGAACTGGCCGGCGTTTGTGTGAACTAGGCACATGGGCTAAGCTTCCTGGTAAGACTCACTCCCCCTGAGACTCCCAGTGATTGGCCAATCCCCAATAATCCCTTCTTACTGTACAAGGGACGATGGACCAAGAGGTGCTGTGTGTGTGTTTGTGTGTGTGGGGCTGGAAATGGTGCTGTAAACAGGGTGAGTCAGCTGCGACCTGCATTAGCCTAATCACGTTAATGTAAAAGGTCAAAACCTGCTCCACAATGGAGGCCTGGTGTGGTCTCAGCCCGTTCCGTTCCATTGCACTACATAAACGCACAACGCCTCCGCAACGTTTGACACATAGAGACATTTAAGCCGTGCAGTGTTCGCCACCGCCACTCACATTATTTTTGTATACTTTAATTGGGTGAGGATACTCTTACCATGCAGCATGTTTAAGTTCCCTTAACTAGACGTGCGTCAAGCAGTGATCGTATCTCGTCGTGTGACCTTAGTGGGTTGGGACAGACGGAGGTGCCCCCTGGTAACCTCTGTCACGCGTCATCTCAGCCTTGAACCAGCAACCTAGTTGCTCACTCCTCCAACTATCCCGTTGACTCATGTAGAAGGGTGATTAAGCGGATGCTACTGAGACTTAAAGTTACTTCCACAATCAAAAACGTGTAAAAACTCCTTAACGGTAAGCCTTTAGCTTTATTTATTCTTTTCAAATTAATATCAATTGTGAATGAGCTGTTTTATTCGGTTTGAATCAGGCCTGATTCTGGGATTTCCTTCCGATTTTATGAGGAAGACTTGATATGTGTGCTTTTGAATGTGTTTAGGTGTCTGCATCCGCACACTTAGAAATGTTTACTCTTCGCTAGGCATGTGTTCGTTTTATAAGTGTGATGGTCAACATGGTTTATGTGCATCCGTGTGTGTGTGTGCGCGTGTGTCCGTGTGTGTGTGTGTGTGTGTGTGTGTTTGTGTGTCTGTGTGTGGGTTTGTCTGTGTATGTGTGTGTGTGTCTGTGTGTGTGTGTGTTTGTGTGTATGTGTGTGTGTGTTTGTGTCTGTGAGTGTGTTTGTGTGTATGTGTGTGTGTGATGTGCGTTTGAGGGGGGGGGGGTGTGGGGTTGGTGCTAGGGTCTTTCAACACTCCATTGAAATGGACCATTCACAGACGAGATGAAGAAATCCTGAAATAAAAAGAGGGGGGGGGGGTGAAGATGGCGGCAGAAGGATGACTGTCAGACGGTCGGGGAGATACTCATTAAGTTTGCGTCATTGGCTGAGGGGTGTCCATTGGAAACCATTATATTATGGCTTTAATCCACTATATCCAGCCTATTCTACCACATCTCTCTCTCTCTCTCTCTCTCTCTCTCTCTCTCTCTCTCTCTCTCTCTCTCTCTCATTCTCTCTCTCTCACTCTCTCTCTCCCTCCCCCCACTGGTTCAGCACTCTCACCCAGCCCTGGAGAAGTTGTATGGATTTTTTTTTTATTTCCTGCCTGGGAGAAGACGGAGACAGAGAGTTAGGCAGCTTGGTCGAATGAGAGAACTTTCCTCCACCCTCCCCCAGCCCCACCCCCACCCTTGGATTGCTGCTATTCTCCAGCTTATTGCATCCTGTCGTTTGTAGTTTGAGGTGATGTCCAGTACGCCACCACTGCCCCAGCCAATAAAGCAGGTGACTAACAATGGGAGCTGGGCCAGGAACGAAGATGGGGGAGACAGGGTTACCGCACCCCACACACACACACATACATCCACACACACAAATACAATAAATACACATGCACCCGTGCGCACACACACACACACACGCACACACACGCACACACACACACACACACACACACACACACACACACACACACACACACACATACACACACACGCACACACACACACACCCAAATAAGCAAAGTGTTAGCAGAGGAAGGTATGTGGGTTTTTTGATACTTGCTGGTAATATCATGAAAACGTTATATTATGGGGTCAGGAATAATAAATTTGCTATAGCTTGGAAAAACAATTGTTCATATACAGTATGTTTTTCTAAATAATTTAATATATTTATCCCATTCAGGGATAACATTACGATAATCTTTTATTAATGTAAAGTAAAATAAACAATGATAATTATTTAGAGCTGAAGGCGAGACCTCCATTTAACATCTTTGTGTATGCTATGTTTTTCGTCCCCTCTCTTTCATTCTTGTCTCCTTGAGCAAAATTAATTATCACCCTTGCCCCACAGAAAAAGCAATTAAAAAGTAGCCATAATGGTTTTTCTCCAAAATGAAATGGGACATTGGTTGTTCCCATTTCCCAATTTATTGTTTTGTGATAGTTTCTATATCAGAAAATTATACAATTCCGTTTTTTTTTCTTGTGGCAATGCATTAGCATTATAAAATTGAAAAGAAATAAGAAAATGAATAATTAAGTTAAATAATAGACACAGACAGACTGAGAGACGGACCTATGAACAGAGAGACAGACAGGGTGAGAGAAGGTGGGAGAGTGAGTGGAAGACGGTTAAAAGAAGATATCTCACCTGAAAGGGAGGAGTGATTAGTGACAGTCAGATAAAAGATTTCTCTCCGAAACCCTAATTAAAATTAAATACCCCTGCAAATGCAAAGCAACATGCAATCTCCAGGTATTTCATTTAGAGTAACCATCTAAGTGTGAGGCTGGCTTTGTTTATGATTGTCATTATTGTGAAAAAAATACCCCTCTTTCTCGCTTTGTCCTTTTGTTTATGTTTTTCACACTTTTTCGTCGTCTCCCGCTTTTTGTCTTAAATCTCTGAAGTGCTTCGTCTCCCATGTTCTTCCTGAATAGCTTTGACCGCCGAATAACAATAAATAAAATCAAAGTGAATAATCCATCGTCCATCTCTTTTAGCCATAACACTTCCAAGAATTGGCTAATTAGAACGTGAGTGCAAAATGTAAAGGTCTAACATTTGGTAACAATTGTTTTAAATAGAGTTGGATAGTTCCAAAACACAAGTGAGTTGATAACTAAACATAGAGAGATACATATATCATATGAATACAGAGGGAGCGAAAAACAATTATTTGATTTATTTTTTAAGTTAATTTCCCCTTCCATCCTTAAATGAGAGGGCCATGGAGGAAGGTCAATTTTTGCTAAGTGCTACCATGCGTGCAGTATGTTAAGAATGGCCCGAATTCAATCTACCACACAGAAGTTTTAATTCCAGACAGTTGATCGGTTCTTTCTTTTATGGCTCGATTGCATATTTAAGTTCATTTAAATCAATTTATGTCATGTTGCTATGAAACAGGTCAACTTATTCTATCATTAATATAACTATTCTCAATTGAATCACAGCTATTGTCATATTCTGTTCAATCCATGTATTTTGCTTAACATGTGATTAAATATCAATATCCATATATATTCTCAAGTTTCATGTTTGTTCTTCCTCTAAAAGTATTTATCTGTTTTTGTCAAATAAGTAAAAAAAAAAAGTAGTGCACAACAGGATGAAGAGGCAAGCAAATGCCCCACAGAGGCACTTTCGCTTCCCCCCTGTCTGGGTTCCAAACCCAGGCCACGTGGCTCTGCCCCTCTCTGTACATCTGTCCAGGCTTCTGCCTCTGCAGCCACCAGTTAAAAATGGCCACTCTATGTTGATCCTTTTGTTGTTGTTTTTCACTTGGTTTTCGGTTGTAATGGAAGAAACGTGGTATACTCTGAATCTTGGCTTTGGTGTGGGCTTTAGTCATGAGCATATGGCTGCTGCCGCCAGCGCTGCCACACCATTTCCCCCTGACTCATTTCACTGTATGAATTTCTCTCCTGTAATTCCCAGAACAGGAGGTGAATCATAGCAATAATTAAATGACTCCCACAGCTTTGGGAGAGCTATAAACGTTTCTTAATCGTGCGTGGCTCCTAAAGTTCAGACGCCTATATTCAGCATTTTCAATTTTTGTCTCTTAATATACAAACAATTACCCGTTGCCATTGATGGTGGGGATCTTTCTTCATCATGGGGCTCACCCATGCCTCTTTCCCCTTTTGTTTGGACAACGACATGCATGCTCTTCCCCACCTCTGGCCGGATGTTGGTGTTATTAGCGTTACTAATGGTGCGGACACGGCTCAACAGTGTTGCACTGTCTGTCAGCTGTGACAAAAGTGTGTATTGAAGACATGTTTGCTCGTCCCTGGGATCAATAAAGAGAGTGATGACAACACTGTGAGTAAGTGTGAGAACGCCAAGGCCTCTTAACAGGGTTATTGATGTGGTGGTGTATAGCACACATTATTAAATATATGTCCACAATATTAAGTGGTGCTTGTGGATCAATGGAGCATATGAACATTAATATAGTGCCCCCCCCCTGACACACACACACCTTCACTGCCTCTCCTCTCCTCCAGACCACTTAGAGACCTGAGCACGTTAGTCCAAGGACGTGCTTTTAGTAGGATTTAAATAAAATAAAAAAATTAAAATCTACTGTTGAACTTTCATTAAACAAATGTTGCTGATATATATTTGGGACTACGCTGCCAATACGACTGAAAATAACTTGAACAATTCCCATTTATAAGGAAGGTACAGCCATGCTTACTAACATTGTATCACTTTGGACTAGAAATCTGAAAAGGAAATGAAAGATTGAAGAAAATGATGACATCTTTTCCTCCAAACAAAACCTCAAGAAAAGTGACTTATCATTAGGCTGCGTTTCAGGTGGCCACAGTACAGGGGGCTGGCTGGGGGGGCGATGTGTGTGTGTGTGCGTGTGTGTGTGTGTGTGGGGGGGGGTTGGAAGGTCAGGGGACATGGGCGAAGGTGAAAAGAGCCAATTTGTTTCCAGAATCCCCTGCCGTCCCTGAAAGACAGACCACACACTGCCCTATGAGTGGGTCTTTAATGTGGTGGAGTGCAGTGCTTGGGGGCTGGGGTCACCGGATTCTGCCTCTCCCTTGTCTGACACACACTTATACTGTTTGTGCATGTGAGCATGGATATATATATATATATATATAGGCATAATCTATCAGATAACTAACATACTACCGATAACTATATATTAAAATAAGTTTCCTTTTCAGTAAACCGGGCTGTTCAATTACATTGTTGTTTCATAAACATGTGTTAATTAAACATGTATTAATATGCATGCATTATTTATGAGCCCACATACATCAATAGATCCCATTCAATTTCCAGTGATAAATAATGCCATGGAAATGAATAGTATTTATTTGTGCCATCAATAACTATGAATGTATAGATTAACAAGACATATTAGTTTCCCTGTGAATTATCCCTTTGTTTCCATCCTTTCTTTTTAATTAGCACCTGTGAGCTGTTTCCCATTAACACTGCACATGAGAAAAAAATCCCTTTGCTTTTTTTTTCTAATTAAGTAAAGTGAAAACAGATTAGATGGGTCCTTTGAACAAAAAGGTCAGCTATTGCACTTTGTCTTATTTCACTGTTTGTTTGCTTGGTTTACACACGAGAGACTGAGAGAGAGAGAGAGAGAGAGAGAGAGAGAGAGAGAGAGAGAGAGAGAGAGAGACAGAGAGACAGAGAGACAGAGAGACAGAGAGAGAGACACTTTCCTCCCGTAACGTCCAGTCATAGTGTGAACTGTTTGTCTCCAACAAAAGTGTTTTTTCACGCCTTGCCATCTTGTCCTCTCCCCTGGTGCCTTCTGGTCCTCCTCTCTCTTTGCGTTCGAGAATGTGACTGATAAAAGTGTTCGCCGTCATTGGCTCGTCAGAGCTATTTTGTTGTCAGGGTGGTGAAGTCCTGCTTAACTCGACATACTAACAATGTGGCCGAGGACAAGACTGGGATGTGGACGTATGTGTATTCTGCTGTATGTGAAGATAAGCCAGTAGGAATGTCTTGATTTTTGATGAGCAGGCGAAAGATTTGCACCGGAAGGAATGGGGTGCTTGTCAAGAAAAAGGCAGTATCTCACCCCTTCTGTTATCACACGCGAACTCCATCCCTCTACCTTAACTGATTGATTTAGATATTCACGTCCACTAGCAGGGCTTTCATGTGCACTGTAATAAATTAACAAAAGTTTGTCTCAAAGAAAAAAAATTAGCAAATGGAATTATTAAAAATTTCCCGAAAATGAAGGATTTTCTTTTTCTTCCATTGTTGAGAGTAAATTTCTGCACCGATAGACAGCGCTAACCATATGTTTTTGGTTTGATTATCCAAAGTGAGTTGTATCCTACTTGTACATATCGTATACTTTTATATATTCCATCTCGGACAAAACTGTTGAACTAAAATACAGTAGGACCGGTACCCTGTCCTCGGCCTGCACGCATCAAATCAGGGAAAAAAAGGAAAAGAGGCAGGACAAAAGGAGTCAAAATATGTGGGAGTTACGCATGAGAAGGAGCTGACAAAAGGAGCCAGAGGGGCAGGGGAAACAGACAAAATTTAATAACGTTCAACAAGGCAGAAAGGATTGCAAGCAGTGAATAGCGATTCTTCCCTTTTTACGTCTGCCTACTTAAACACTTTTACACACCAACCTTTTATCCGAGCCTGCCTCCACAAAGAGAGAAACAGGGCGAAAGAGGGAGAGAGAGACGTTACTTCTTCTTATTCTTCCCTCTTTTTTAATGTTGACCAAGAACGGCCACCATCTGTGCAAGCTGCCTGACTCTTGTATATTCTCCCTGGCACGCAAGCCATACATTTGCGAATGAGCTACACTTTGAGATAATTGAAAGAAGACAACTTATGTTGTCCGCTCTTGTTTTCCGCACCATGGTGTCTTCAGCCCTTCTCTCATGACCGGACCCATACAGGGACACACTATACCATTTTAAGCTAACAGTTATTTTGTCAGATGCCAACCCATCTCCTCCTTTTTTGGCAAACTAATACAAAACAAAACACCCACCATACTTTTCCAGAGATCCAAACTATTACTTATCCCTGGGTGGGTTTGTGTCCCCAAAAAGCCTTCCACTAGGCTCAAACTCGCGAGTCGCCAGGGGGAGTGGTGCAAATGGCGTAGATGACATTGTTTCCAGTGATATAGATGTATCGTGGAAAGACGAAATGTCTTTGTTGAGCGTTGTCATGCCAATAGGCCATCAGTCCTCCAACTAACAATGAGTTAATGATTCCCCACCAGTAATACATTTATGAATAGCAAAGTGTATTCTTCACAACCGCAGGGGTTCCCATTAAAACAGAGCATGAGGAAAATAATTGTGATTTGCAGATAAAATCCACTCCAGAATAGGATTCCTACTGAGGAATTGTTGAGAGAGCTGTAATTTTCCACTAAAAAGTGACACATGCTCACAGGAGCTCTCCCTTACTCACACAAATCAACAAGAGAATAACAGAGAGGGTGGTGCTGGGGGGGGGGGGGGGGGGGGGGGGGGGGGGGCAGAGAGAGAGTGTGTATAAATTGGCAAAATGAAAGGCCCTTGTAGTTGCTTTATTGAGCTTGGATCCATCTATCATGTCTCAAATATTTCAACACAAGTAAATACTTTTAATTAAGAGTGAAATACATCTTTAAATTGCCTCGGTTGTATCCTCTTGCTTGGTGATTGAACGGAGCAATACATTCCGCCGTCTTTTATGTGCTCACGGGTTGAAAGTAAGGTCCATTTAAAGGTACACATTGGAAATAGCCGTGCTTCGGTGTCCCATCCAGGTAATAAAATGTCTAGACACCAATTAACATTAAACCCCCCCCAATGAATTGGTGTCATCAGTGTGAGGGCCCTGCCCTACACTCTGGGGCCCTGTTGAAAATACTGTCCTATCAGGCGCGGCTCATGCCTTCCTCTTTTCTTCTGATTGAACTTTTGGGGTCTTCTCGCCCTTCTGTCCAAACGAACAATGAACAGAAGGATCCCAACCTAAATAAACGCATCTATATTCAGTCTTTTTTCGTCTGTGTTTGACTCCAGCCGACTGCACTCAGGGTATCCGTGGTCTGCGGACCCTTCGAGAGAAGACATGACGTTGAAGGCAAAAAAATCAGATCCTCACCCCCTCCAGGTATGCGTTGTAGTCTGTGTTGTGGTAAAACATTGGGTGTTCATAGAATGAACCGCATTGTCCGAAAGTATAAGAAAGCTGTGAAGGTATGGACGCGGCAGAACAACGTCTCAGCAGCCGCCCGCCGCACGCCTCCGCCGTGACTAATTACTCTGGATTGTTGATGTCTCATAATTGGAAACACAAAGGTGCCCAAATTAGAGAGCCGCTCGAATGGCAGGAAAAAGGAAAAAATCACCACATGGCGCATCACAAAGATGCAATGCATTTAGCGGAAGCTTTGTGTTCTATTTCTATGTTTATATAAATATATATATATATATATATATATATATATATATATATATATATATATACTCATTGATTTATTTAACTTTTTTTAAATGTCTGTTTTTTTTTAGAACTGCTACATTTCCCCCTCTCCAGAATTGGCACCTTGGAGCGATGTGTGTCCAGTCCACTCACATCTATCACTATGTCTGTGTTTCCGCAGTGATGTTATTGAGGTTGTAAATTAAAGGCGCCAAACACCGGGAGGATCTGAGAGAACAAACTTACGATCAGAGCTTTGTCGTAACTGGTGAGGTTCTCTCTCTCTCTCTCTCTCTCTCTCTCTCTCTCTCTCTACCATCTACATTTCATGCCAGCTTTTTTGAAAGATGTGCGTGTTTTTATTGGAACCAGACCCCTGGGAAGACATTTTGGGGGACATCATGAAGAAAGTGGCGCTTTCTTTGACCCATTCAGGACTTCTGCTTTTCCATGTTATAATGGCCCTCCAAATCTCCTATGACATGTATATTATTCACCAGAGGACATGTAAGATTGAACGCTACTGCAGAATGGCACAAAGCCGTTCCTTTTTTTATGACTGTTAGCTGATAGCTGTATTTTCAGTAATTAAATGGTTGACTTGTTGACTACACAGGGAAAGCCTTTGAAGCGACTCTAGCACCAGAGCTAGTAAGAGAAAATGGTTCTGAATGAGACACAAAAGAATGGTTTCCCAAATGGTCTTAAACTAGTTTACCTTTCATTATATCATAAGCTATATGTTTTTTCCTCTTTGAAGTTTCAACATACAGTTACAATTATTTATTTACACAGTATATAAGGTAAGAACTAAGGTCCTCAGGAGCAAGTTATGTCAATGACGATGCTGCACTTTAGAAATGCTAACTTTGCTGTGGCCCCTTTGAATGCTCTAAATAGCGGGGAAATGCACCCTGGTTGCCATGGCTATAAGTGCATTGAAGAGGACATTCAATGTGGGAGTTATTTTTTTGAGACTCCCGTTTTGTGACTGTTGTTATAAACCAGCCAAAAGGCTGATTTGTATGGGTGTCATTTTATAATCATGATTAATAACCACAATATTTTATGTTTTTGTTTTTTGTCTTTTTTTTCTAGACCACAGTCTATAATCATTTAGTTGAATTATCCTATTTGTATACTGTTACACTTACTATAATGTAATGGCTTGTATTTAAAAAATGTTACGTTGATGGGAAAAAAGTGTGCCCCTGCCGTGTACAATACCCCCTACACATGCCATTGAATGACTTTGAAAAGTTTCTGACATTACATTTAACACACCTGTGATCCAATGGACAGCAAATAAAAAATAAGATAGCAAATCCAGAAAACAATCTCCCTTGTTTGTGTTTCAAGCTTCTTTGCCATGCATTTTCTTCTCCTTGTTTAGCAGCGGACTGTAGATTGATGAGGCCGCAGCAAACTGACATTGCATTCTGGGAACCCGGGCTGTGGCTATAAATCCGTGGCGATTGAGCACTACAATGGCCCACTGTCTAGCCATTGGTGGGTAGGAGGTCGTTATTGCAGGACCCTATAGGGAGCTTCTCGGGAACAACTATTATACTTTCCTCTGAAAGGGGAAGGAGATTTATAATACCAGAAAATAATAGTCTGTTTTTTATTAATTATGACTAGCTGAGCAAATCAAAAGGCTAAAAAAAAAAAATAGGGGTAGGACCCAACCGAAAAAATAAGAAAAAGAAAACGTATGTGGAATGCAGATATTTCCCATGCTCCCTAGACCGTGTACATGCTATCATTCTGTTCAAGTAGATCTTTCAAATCACTGTCTCTGCTGTATTAGAAAGCAAATAAAACGCACAGACAAATAAACCCTCTGTGTCTTGTTGACCTAGGAGAAGCAGCTGTGTTGTGAAGGCAGCTTTACTGGGCCCAGAACCCCTTCTGAACCCTGGTGTGTGTGTGTGTGTGTGTGTGTGTGTGTGTGTGTGTGTGTGTGTGTGTTTATCTCAAACTCCTCTCTGCTGAGCGCTGATGAGAGGCTCTGTAGCTCTTCAAGTGTGCTGGTGCGCCCGTTGGTGAGATTGTTCATATCTGTGTGTGTGAACATGCATTTCATTTGAGCATGCATGTGTGGTGTCATGGATTGTGCCTGTACATGGATACATTTATCTATACAATTGTGTGTGCTTACATAATGTTTTTCATTTTTGCTGTCATCTATATCCATGACCATGTGACCTGTTTTGAATATGAGTCTAAATCGTGTTGTACTCATTTCTGGATGATAAAGTCAGCTATGTTATTCTGGTTTGCATCCAAAAGGTGCATCCTCAGCCATTGTCAACTGTCTTCTATACTTCTAATACTATTGGTGGATTGGTAGTTATATTTTCTGTGTGCAAGGCAAATGTTGATATTGAGTAAAAGTTAATGTCTGTAACCTTTGGCAAAGTTGTTTGATACTTGTTGCTGATGAATACCCCTTTTTCAAAATGAATGAAAAAACATTTTATTGAATTTTATTTTATTGATGAAAAATGTAATCAGTGTCAGATTTGAATGAGTGAGAGTATGAGGATATTTTTTGGTGATTCAAAAGATTTGGGGATTCAAAAGATTTGGTATTAAATTGGTTTTGATGAGATTTACAGTTAGGGTAGAAGATGAAAATAAAATGACATGAATATCAATACAAACAATGCAAACATTATCATATCATTATTTAAAGTAATAAATATGTATGTAAGACAATCCACTTATTAATAAATCCACACATGATGGACGCAGGGCTTGGGGTGGGGGTTCTCTGTGTTTATGGTCGAGGTGGTCACCTGCATTTCCAAAGCCGTTTCTTTTCCCACGTCAGTAAGCCAGAAGCAGTGTGCGGGCCCCTGAGCTGCCCATTGTTTCCTTACAGACGGAGGCCCCGTGGCACTTGTCATCGGCCTGCTCACCGGCAGCACATTGTCTCCCCCTTCTCAGGTTAATTAATCAAAAATGATTTATTTTCTCATTAGCTATGCATTTGGTTTGCAATCAGCAAAATCAATGTTTTACAGATGTTTCCCTGGCTTTTGTTTTTCGAGACGGCACTGATTTTTATTGGGTATGGATTTAAGAGGGTGCTGAGGGAATCTTGGCGTCTGAGCTAACACGACCACAAACACACGTGTGCACACAGTCCGTGTGGGCGGTGCACGGGCACGCACGCGCACACGCACGCCCAGATGCTCACACATTCAAAGGCACGCGCATGGGTTGCATTCTAATGCGTGTCATCAACAGCGTTGGTATTTCGTTGAAATATACTTTTACTATGTTTCGTTTTTTTTATCGAGATGGAATACAAATATTGGGTTGAACGTAATCTGTTCGTCTAACGGAAACTGACAGCAGCTGTAGTCTATCCTCCACATTGCTTTAGCAATATCAAGTTGATCAGTGCTGAACCCTAGGGGTTGACACACACAAACACGGACACACAAACATGGAAATACACACACACACACACACACACACACACACACACACACACACACACAAACATGCACACTTACAATCCAGGCTGCACTCTTTAATCACATAACAGCTTCTTGTTCTATTTCCTGTTGGTTGTAAACAAATGTAATGTTGCATTTCCTGTAGTCTAGACATAACAACACAACAGAAAAGGCAGCATTTGCGGGTTCACAAGGAAAGGCTGGAACAGTTTGGCGCTCAACCAGGCTCACCTAGGAAGGAATGACACGAGAAGGATAGAGATGATTTTCAGAAGCTCTCCTACATGGATATTTTACTTGTGATAAGAAATCTACTAAAATGCTGGGCCTTACTGTTAATACCTGATGACATACTAATATGTCATGACTTCCTCCTCTTTCTTTCCATCTATCTTTCTTTCTTCCTCCAATTTTTGCATTTTTTCTGTTCCTTTCTCCATGCGCTTATGAACACCCTTGTGCACTTCCTCAAGTGCGTTTCCTTGAGTATGTTTCCTTGTGTGTATTTCCTTTTGCACGCCGGTGCCTGTGTACTTTCCGCATGATGTTCCACTCAACTACACAGGACAGAGGAGCAGAGGAGCAGAGGAGTGCAAACAGAAATTATTATTGATTTAATCACATAATCAGCCGCAAACACTTCAGGCCCAGATAGCAAATCCATACCAGCTTCCCCACATATCCAGCCTTACACGTTTACCTTCTAAAGCCCTCCCTGTGTGTGCACACACATACACACATACTCACATACCCCCACCCACCACACACACACACACTCAAACACACACAAGGAATAGGAGGGGGGAAAAACACAGAGGTCACCTTCAGGTACTAGAGAAAATATTGACGTTCTTAATGCTTAAATATGTTTCTTTTTTGTGCAGCGTTATCAATCACTGATAAGAGTCTGATGTGTCTGAAACATAACTCCATTGGAAAGGGGATTACAAGAAATGCTTCCTTTGTCATAATCCAAGCATATCTCGTGGACAAAAGAAAGGGGGGTGACAAAATCAATTTTGTGGGTGACAAGCATTTTTTTCCCACTGTGATGGAATCAGTGTCCTACAGAAGAAAAACAGGCCACCATCTTTAGCAGCTTCAGGACCTAAATGCGTATCTTACTAGGCCAGAAAAATCCAGTTTTTTCCTGGTTCAATCAAAGACTACATCTAAGAAGTTGAGTCTTCGCAAACCAATTCATGCATTTTTTATTTAAGTGAAATCAAAGTCTGAATAGGGTCTTTTTGGTTGATTTACTTTTATTATTGCCGCTTTTTCATGAAAAAGAAACGTCCTTGCGTCTCTTTTGTTTAAGAGTTTTGAGAAACTTTGCAATATCTAAAAACATTGAGTTTACAAATAATAAAACTAAGAACAGAATTGTATTCAGCACAGCAAAATGGATGATCAGCTGACAGAAATGGGCTCCTTTCTCTCCTGTGATTAGAGACAAAACACTTCATCACCATTTAAAAACTCATCAGCAAATGGCATTTAAAGCGACTAGAAAAACTCTAGATTTGTTACCTTGAGAGCAGGTGCACTCTCTTCAGACTTAGTTTCATGCTTATTATTGCGCTACCGGTGGAAAAACAAAATAACCATGAAATGATAAAAAACAATACTAAATCTAAAACCCGTTTTTTATCAATGCTCTGAGTTGCCAAACTCACACCTAACTATATTTCCACCGCTGGCTCAGACCGGCTCTTTCTATCGGCCTGCGTAGGACAAAGCGTGTACATTCTCCATGACTGTTCAGTAATGGAAGCCAGAGACGATGATTGCCTAATTTCATATGGCTGTTGAAAAATGAATCGGATGCGTGTTTTTAATGCTCCCTCAACATCCATCTATCCAGCTCTCCGTTCGTTTGCCTATTCCTGTCCATCTCGCCCGAGGCTACGGCAGCCTAATTGTTTACCAAAGGGTTGCGGCTCATTTGCTCCTGGAGATTGGGCCTAATTAACACTAACTTGTCAGAACACGGAGGAGTGCTGTCCACTCCACTTTAATCTAATCTGTACTCTTTCAAAAAATAATGAGATCATTTACACCTCATTAACGAGCAATGTAATGTCTGGACATTAATCATAATGATTGCTTATCATTTCACTTTGCAATATTATCTCCTCTAATGAAACTGTTCACACAACTGCCAAGAGACCCTTAATTGGTCGTGTGAAATCACAGCGCGCCCGGCAGCTTGCCACTACGTGTGTGAAGTTCTAATTTGCATGGTTGGCAGTGGGGGGGCGGGTAGTGGGTGGTGGGTGGTGAGGAAGGGGTGGGTGGTGATGATGAGCTGGTGAGGTTGGAGTGATGGCATTATATAGGAACAAACACACATGAGGAGATAAACACACAGACTGAAGGAGAAAGTTATGGTGAGTCAGAGGGTTTGATTCAAAGAGAGGCCCTTACATGCAACAATGTGATGCACTCGGAGGTGTGTGTGTATGTTAAAACGTAATGTTTACCTAAAGCTTTCCCTTATAATCCTGTGCAAAAGAGTCTCGGACTTTTATGAGACGAGAACACAAAATTCGTAATTGGCAAACATTATCTTTGAGCTAATAAATTGCCATTTTAACACTCTTTTAACTATCTTCTGCTTCTGTGATTGCACACACATGCCCCCATCAATGCACCAAGTTTAGATTTGACCTACCATGAGGCAGATTTGTATAGAGAGTATTTTGCTCGGACATCTTACTGCTCCTTGGTCAGTAACAGTAAAACCACAGGTTTGAATTTACATTGAAGCAGTTCTAGATTATGATAAACCAGTAAATGATACCATGTCAAATAATCCCGTCGACCCCACTATATATTTAGATTTCTTCTGAAATGCCTCTTTGACATGGACCAGTCATTTACTCCATCCTCCAACATTTTTCCTCATTAAGCACATCAGTGAAATGGAGAAACGGTCCAGTTTCGCTGTGCAGCCTTGGTCCTGACGCTGCCCCTGCTGGCCCCAGGTTTAGTCAGCAGGCCAGTGATGGATGTCATTAACCCATCGCCATGGCTTCCTGACTGATCCCGGCTTTGCATCTCCACCGTGAAGAAAAAAACAACAATGTTCACCCAATATTCACGTTTTAAGTTTTTTTTCCACATTATAAGGTCCACATCCACTCAGCGGTCAATCCCCCAGAAGCACCCCACTCCCATCCGCGGGCTGGTCCAGGTGCGTGCAGTAAACAGCTTTAATCCTGGCGGAAATACAACCATCCCTCCACTGTCTGTCGGACCACCTAAAGAGGCCACGCTTGACTGGCCGTAGGGTCGCAGTGGTGCTGCTTCTGGCTCCTCTGCTCCCCAGGCTTAGAGGGGCTTAGATGGGGACGCAGTTTTTCTCTGCCTCCGCACTCGGCTTGGCTCGCTGCTAATTGTGGGCCCTGGTCTGTGCATTGTGGCTGAGGAGGCGGAAGAACCTGCCCAAATTGAAATCTGAGTAGCGTGTCGGAGAGTCTGAGAGGGCTTGATCTCCGCAAAGCTGTGGCATTATGTACATATGTCAGTCATAATTCCCCCCCCCCCCCCCCCCCCGTACATACTTCCTCCCTTCTGAGTAGTTTTCTAACCATATTACCTTCACCTCACTTCAGCCTTGTCTTCAGTGTCCCGTTCTCTTCCATATCCTCCGTCACTTCCCATGTCACTCTACTGTTTCTGTCAGAGCACCACCACACCGCTATGTATTGCTGTACAGGTGTTCTGCTGTACAATGGTAGCGTAGTACTGACGTAGCACTGTAGCACGGTGCCGATGTTAATATGTAGCAATGTAGCATTGTACTGAGATAACAATTTACGAATGTAGCATTTATAGCTCTACTGATGTAAGACTTTACCGATGTGGCGCTGTACTGGTGTAGCGCTGTACTAATGTAACACCCTAGCACTCTACAAATTAAGCAGTAGTGCAGTAGCGTCGTAGCATTGTAGCGCTGTAACACTAGCATTATAGCGCTGTACCGATGTAGCAATGTAGTGCTGGCAGCCAGTTGTGCTCCAGCTTAATAAAGACCTGCTTAATGTCCCCCTGTGTGTGTGCGTGTGTGTGTGTGTGTGTGTGTGTGTGTGTGTGTGTGTGTGTGTGTGTGTGTGTGTGTGTGTGTGTGTGTGTGTGTGTGGGAAGAGTCAAGCGGCAAGGGGGCTGCCATAACCACGTGCTGATATGATTTATTCAGTCCCCCGGGACCTTTCTAATGAACAGAGATGTATGTTCAGCTCCCCTGCATCCCCCCCCCCCCCTCCCCCTGTACATGTAACCTCCATGTGCGGGGGGAGGGGGTAATATGATAAGTGCCCTGTCGATAGGCCGTATGATATGCTAATCATAGTAAAACACGCCGCCGCGGGCACCCGCACCAGCCTTGTTTATTTATGAAGGCTTGACCTGAGGGAGGGCAATAATCGGCTTTCCTCTGAACTCTCTAACCCCCGGGAGCCGGGGGAACAAGCACCAATCACACACACACACACATCCCGGGTCCTATAATTCCCCCCCAGCTCCGCTGCGTGTGTGTACCCTTAACCCTGATGAAATGGCACTTTTATGCAAACAGCACCGTGTGTACATTTTCCTTCCCACGTTTGTCAGAGGAGGGCATGCTTTTCCGGACCCCGCTGAATCATTAAACTAATTATTAATCGGAACTGACGTAAACAAGTTGTCAGGGGGGCGCTGTCAACGGGTCTATGTTCTCAGCTCAGCAAACATTATGCGTCAGGCCTGATCGAATGCGCGTCTAAGCGGGCCCAGCACCTTGACAACCTGCACACACAGCCTGGCATGAGCGGGACACGCCGGGTTCCCATGCAAAAGGAAGGGACGTATTCCTTAAAGTCGTCTGGAAGAATTTATTGTTGATTCCTCGCTGTTTTGAGTTTTATTAAACATGTTGAAATGTTGAATAAATGTATGTTCTAAATTTCTGTTTTTTTATTTTATAAATAAATTAATATTTTTTAATATATATATAGGATATATATATTTTTTTTTTTACATATATATTTTTTTTCTAAATTCCTCATGGCCCACAGCACGACCCTGGGAACGGAGAGTAATGCTTTTTGCTGGAAGGAGAGAAGTTGGTTTGCGTTCGTTGGCTCACGTTGGCAAATAACGGTTTGTCGAGTGTGTCATTCAAATGGCTGGTGTTTATATTGTTTCGGTAAAGATGGAGACGGTTCACAACACTCTGCCACTCCGCCACAACAGGCTGTTGAATTCTTTTGAAGGAGATTATGCTAAACGGGATCATAAAGTAAGCCACTTTTTCTTCATACAGTCTTCTTCTACAGTCTTCCACGCACAAAAGCGGCAATAACAATAATACAAAAAAAGATGACAAAAAAGTGCAAATGTGCGCTCGGGGGTGGGGCATGAATCAGAGTATGGGGGGGGGGGGGGGGCTAGGGGGGGGGGCGTGCATCTGTGAGCCAGGACACAAAGGTCTGTTTGTGTGCCTCAATCACTCTCGCTCATGAAAGCAGACACTTACTTGAAAAAAAAAAAAAAAAAAGTACTTTTTTTTTTTCAGGGAAACACTCTAAACCAACATCCTGGGTATAAATTTGCAAAACGCAATACAGACCCGATTGTGTGTTGAGTGGACGCAGGGAGCATACGAATAGGCTCAGCCACCCCAGCCCACCCCCCCAACCAACCCCCACCCCCTCCAGCCCTCAACACCATCCCTTGCTCTCTCCTCCTCCCAATGGCACTAGTCATACCCTCGCGCTTGCTCTCCCCCCCTTTCTCTCCCATCCCCCCCACCCCACCGTCCCCTCACTTCTTGTCTCATACAGCCTCAGTAGTCAATGTACCAAAGTACAAAGAGTGACAAAAAAACGAAACCGCACACACTACGCCACTCTCACCTTGTAGTTCCCTCCGTGTTCCATCGTAGCACACACACAGACACAAACACACAAACACACACACATACGTGCTTATTTGTATTTTTTTACCCTTCTTCGCCACGCCAGCGTTCTCAAAGTCGACCTAGAAACGACAAGGTGAATCCCCCCCCCCCCCCCAGTCCTCTTTCCCACTTAATCTCTGAATGAATCGTCCTCCTTTATTTCTTTTTTTACTCTCTTCTACTCTTTCTTTTGTCCTGTTTCTTTTCTTTTCCTTTCTTTTTTTTCCCGTTCCGTAGAGGGGAGCGTAAAGTTACGTGGGTCACTTCACGGTCTACAGTATGTCACAGAGGTGGAGGCTGAGGCCAGAGGCTCTGAATGGGGAGCGGATGGATGGGGGAGGGGGGCTGGATGATCGGGGGGGAGAGAGAAGGGCTGTAGGTCTGGGAAAAAGGAGAAAGTTTTGGCAGTGATATTGGGCAAGCGGCAAGCAACAAGCTCCTCCTCCTCGCAACACAGGACTCAAACCCGACCCCCCCCCCCCCCCTTCCCTTCATATCGCCCCCACCTCCCAGCACCAGGTGTTCTCTGCATTCAAATGTTACTTTTATTCATAGACTGCAACGACTGACAAATATAGAAAAATAAAAGAAAGGGAGAAAAAAATCCTCTGAATTTGCAATTGAATGCGGGTATAATCCAGGAAATATACATCTCCATTAAAAGTGTGTCCTGTTTAAAAAGGACAAGGCAGTCATTGTGCAAGACTTTATGTATATTTATCAAGGCTTTAAAAGCAACGGGTGGAGGTGTGTGCATGTGTGTGTGTGTGTGCGTGTGTGTGTGTGTGTGTGTGTGGGCGTGTCTGTGTCTGTGTGTGTCTGTGTCCATTTCTGCGTGTGTATGCAAGTACATTTGTGTACATTAAATCGAAGGGGTGTGTGTCTATGTGTGTGTGTGTGTGTGTGTATGTGTATCTAAGTGCATATGTGTACGTGTGTTCGGAGGGTGTGTGTGTGTGTGTGTGTGTGTGTGTGTGTGTGTGTGTGTGTGTGTGTGTGTGTGTGTGTGTGTGTGTGTGTATTGTGGGCGCGGGCGGGGGGAGGGTGTCACACTTTCCAAGTGTTTACATGTTAATTCTAAACTTAACAGCCCTTGTCCAGGAACTATTTATACACCGGATGCAAACTATGTTTTTTTTCCGCTCCCTCCTCTTGTTGCTTCTTTTCTCGGACGCTTGGAAACATGCTCATTTAAATGTATGAAACAATCGACCGGGCCCAAAGTGTCTCGCGTGGTTCGATAGGTAGAGAGGCAACCTGCTCTGGGACAATAGGCGGCCAATGTCAGCGTCGTCCTCAACAGGTGCCCGGGTGATAAGGATTCAAATGCTTTAGTTTAAATGGTTTTCTCTGAAACCAATGAAAATGCAGACGTCTGCTAACAAGGAAGGTAGAAATAGGGAGAGAGAGGGAGAGAGAGAGAGAGAGAGAGAGAGAGAGAGAGAGAGAGAGAGATGAAATGCAGTCAACTAAAATGCCATGGTAACTGGTCAAGAGTCCATAGTGAAAGAATGTGTCTAATGAAATGTAACAATGCAAGCCTCTTCGCTGTGTGTGTGTGTGCGTGTGTGTGTGTGTGTGGATGTGCGTGTGTCTGTATGTGTGTGTGTGTCTGTGTGTGTGTGTATGTGTGTGTGTGTGTGTGTGTGTGTGTGTGTGTGTGTGTGTGTACGTATGCATTTGTGCTTGTGTGCGTGTGTGTGTTTTATATGTGTGTGTGATATATGTTCATGTCTTTGTGTATATGCTGGTGTGTGGTATGCAGGCATTTGTGTGTGA
>NC_136934.1:41114751-41117251 GCF_949987615.1 Pollachius pollachius
GACCTCAACATTATGGTACTGCACAAAAGTGTCACATTGTGGTACTGCACAAAATGATATAAAAAACTCACAACAGGTTTCCATGGGTCCATGTTTTCCATAGAGAATATCCACACTGAGTGATATGAGCGTTTACAGTGTGTGACACATTGAACATGTAGTGTCTATCTTCATGTCTCAACCTGCGAATTCCGAGAGGAAGAGGAAGAAGAGCAGAACTATGTTCTGAGGGTGAAGGGGCGGGGGGGTCCACACCACATTCGGCACTCATAGTGAAGTTGCTATGAGTAAAAGGTGTGTCTGCATGCTTGCATAGTTGTGTGCATTGCTTTCAAAGGTGAGTTGGGTCGGGATGGGGTGTGGGGGGGGGGGGGGGGGGGGGGATTGGATGGAGGGGGAAGGAGATCAATGGCCTAATAAAACAAATCAATAGAAAGAAACCACAGAAAAAAGTGAAGTCATTAATTTGCAGAGACAGGATGATCCCACCAACCACATGCATTGATTAGGAATGAGGTCTGTGAACAACCTGCGGGGGTATCATATTAGTGGAGGGAAACAATGGATGTGTGTGTGTGTGTGTGTGTTGTGTGTGTGTGTGTGTGTGTGTGTGTGTGCGTGTGTGCGTGTGTGCGTGTGTGTGTGTGTGTCCGTGTGTGTCCGTGTGTGTCCGTGTGTGTGTCCGTGTGTGTGTGCGTGTCAGGACCACGCACACTGTTCAGTGCTGCTTCCCCTCTAAGGGTAGTGCTGCGTTACTGAAGCAGGAGAATAGGTTAACCAATAGATCAATGGCTGCTCCTCAGCACAGCTCCGAAAGACGCCTGCTCTTCGTTTACTCTCTAATGCACTGTCAACAGAATATCTGCAGGTGTGATGCTTTCTCCCCTGGCCATGAGTGTGACGCAATTGATTTTAACCTCTGCCCCACCCCACTTACTTATTTACTAACTTATGTATTAATGTTTTTATCTCTTTTTTTTCCTCTGCCGAGGGAACTCAAGCATGATTATGGTATTGAATACATCGTAGAGCACAAAGAGGTCTCAGCAGAGGTCAAAGGTGAGAGTGAGGGATGCGTTCTTTTTTTTTTTTTACCAATACTATTATTGTTAATCATGATTCCAAATCCATACTATTGGTCTAAAGCTCCACGCAGGCTCGCCTGTTAGATGCTCACCAGGGAGCAGTTTGACAAGTATAGCCTCTGAGTTTCAAAAGCTCAATGCCCAGAAGCAGGATGGCTCACCTGGCCAATGGGCTCACAGGCGACACATGTGCACACTTGGCACGCCACAGACTTAACGGTGGGCCCCGGATTGAACCTAAATATATGGTAATCCTGGTCTTGAGCCGGTCCTTGCGTCACCTCTGCGATGCAGAGGTTTCACAAGCATGTGCGCTCCATCCTCCTTACAGAAGATTAGCTCTCCTATCGCCAGTGTTGTCATCTTTACACCCTGACTCACTGATAGGGCACGTAACGTCGCCACGCCACATCACCACGTCACACCGCAACGCCTCTATTTCAGAAGAATAGGAGCATCGAATGCGGGTATCTATGTTAACTACGTTTTTTTGGTCTTTCTCTGCTAATGCATTGTGAAATGATTTGTCACTATGGGGATGAATTGTTCAATGTGATCAACTCCAGTATAATTTCTCATGCCAGATGTGGTAAAACAAAGTTTCCGTTAGCCTTGGTTACGGTACGTTGATTCTACAGTACTACAGCTCTCTTGGTCCTCTCAATATGGCGGAGTAGCGCTGACAAAACATCCCATGATGCATCCTGATGTAGGCATGGGCGGAGCATGGATGGGGCATGGGCGGAGCATTGGCGGCGAATGGCTTCTCCATGGCGTTAAAGGGGGGCGGCAGGTTGGGAGAGTGGCGGAGAGGGGAGGGTGGAGGCGGGTGGATGCGATGGGGGTTGCAGAAAAGCTGTTGATGTGAGATTGACGACTTAAATAGTTCATCAATCAATGCTGCGGCCAGTGTGTTGTTATGTGATTGGTGGAGAATTCAGGCAATCCATCTTTCCTACCAGAAACTGGCATTCAGGATTCCGCTCAGGTACTCCCCATGTTAGGCCTTTATTTCTTTATTTCCCGGGTTAACCCGCGCCGGGGTGTGCTGGGGGTCTGTGGCTGCCAATCCTTCGCCTGACATTACCGTCTCTGTGTGCTGCTTCAATATATAAAGCCTATATATATATATATATATATATATATATATATATATATATATATATATATATATATATATATATATATATATATATATGTATATATACATATATATACATATACATATATATTGGTGTGTGTGTTTGTGTGAGTGTGTGTGTGAGGAGAAGGTGGTGAGAGAGGGATTACCCCTTGTCCCTCTGTCTCTGTCTTTTGCTCTTCTATGTGTGCTCTCTGTCTCTCTCTCTCTCTCTCTCTCTCTCTCTCTCTCTCTCTCTCTCTCTCTCTCTCTCTCTCTCTCTCTCTCTCTCTCT
>NC_136934.1:41119751-41122055 GCF_949987615.1 Pollachius pollachius
GGTCAGGGCTTTGAGGTCACGGGAGGTCAAACCCCCAGTATGGAATGATATAAACAATCATCTATAGACCACAAACCAATCAATCCCTTTTAACACTATCTACTTCCTGGTTGGCTGCACTCAGGGGTCAGGGGTCAATTAAACAGAAACAACCACCTGAGCTTGTTTAGGGCCTGACTGCGACACGCAGCAGATTATGACTTGCTTGGTGATTTAGCTTTGAATAATGTGTCATATAAACAAGCCGTAAGAAAGAAATACATGTTGTCGTTTTCTTGCCTTGTTAGTATACATTTGTAAGTATGTATAAATATGTATTGACTTTCTGATGATAAATGAATGATAAAAAATGGAATCATCCGGATTCTAGTTGTTAATAACTTAACATGATAATACTGCATATAGAAAACCGAATAACATTAAACAAATCATAACATAATCAAACCATAAATATATAACAATCACAATAATCATAATACAATTCGGATGAATAGTAAAAATAAGACATGAACATGAGACCGATTTATTTAATCAGAAGAGAGAGAGAGAGAGAGAGAGAGAGAGAGAGACAGACTGAGCAGCGAGAGAGAGAGAGAGAGAGAGAGAGAGAGAGAGAGAGAGAGAGAGAGAGAGGGAGAGAGAGAGAGAGAGAGAGAGAAAGAGAGGAGAAGAGGAAGAGTGAAAACAAATACGCGGGGAATTGAATGAGCGAAGGCTTTCTCGTTACGGTCCGCTCCTCTTTATGGCCCTCCACTAAGAGATGATGTTCCCATGACCTTGCACAATACACACACATATTATTCAAACCTGCCCCAATGAAATTCCTGCAAATAAAACCTTTGTGCCGGGCAACGGCTAATTATTTGACAGATTGTCCCCCTGCTGGCTCAAGTTACAGTGTGGAGTGGCCGTGCACAGGGCGCCCCCCCCACACAGAGAGGGGCCACTTTGAGAAAATCCCAGAGGGCCTCATTCTTTTCAGGAGATTATATATTTCATCCCCCACCCCCAAACATCTATCCATCCAAAATCAGGGGAGCGTGATGTGTGGTGATGTGTGGTGGTGTGTGTGCTTGTGTGTGTGTGTGTGGGTGTGTGAGCACATATGTGTGTGATATATTTGTGTCTGTGTGTGTGTGTATTGGAGGAACAGAGACAGAGAGTGTGTATGTGCGTGTGTTCCTGTGTGTGTGTGTGTGTGTGTGTGTGTGTGTGTGTGTGTGTGTGTGTGTGTGTGTGTGTGTGTGTGTGTGTGTGTGTGTGTGTTTGTGTGTGTGTGTGCTTGCGAAAGAGAGAGATAGAGAAAGAGAGAGAGAGAGAGAGAGAGAGAGAGAGAGAGTGAATATGTGTATGTGAGAGCGAAAGAGAGAGAGAGAGTGTGTGTACAGGGGGGTCTGCATGTCAGTGACAGCAGTCATTTCATAGTTTAAAGGGTCCTCTCAAGCAGAAATATTTAATCTTCCCAGGAAAATAAGGTTGTCGGGTGGAGGGCTAGGAGAAAGAGCTGTCAACCCTTGTTTAATATTCCCAAACGTATAAAAACAACACATGTCAAAATGTATTACACAATGTTTGCACCACCTTGGCCGGTTTGGCATATTTTGTAAATATACACATATATGTAGATATATATTTAAAAGCGATAATATATACATATGCATGTTTATATGAAGCGATAAGAGGTTCATTTTAAATAAAGATGAGTAGCATGTGGTGTAAAAACTAACTATTCATGTCATTTTACTGCAAATGCCAGAATATTTGTTTATTTCAGTACATTTGGTTTCACGAAAGCAATAGTGGTAATTTATAGCTAAAAAATGACATATATATTCTATATGCTAATTAATTTATAATTCATGCGTTCATCTTTCGGGCAAAATATATCTTTATATGTACCTATTACCTAAAGCAGTTTCTGATGAAATCAAAACTCTCTTTTCAATAACCGAGCCAAGGGAACCAAAACCAGGAAGTGCTCCTCGCTGGGCTCCATAAACCATCAAGCTGTGCCAAAATGTGTCCCCGCAAAAAAACCAAACATCGAGATAGGGATCTGATATCATATGATGAAACACGCTTTCAAATGAATTCACCCAACTTTGGCGGCCGCTTCACACTAAAGGGGAAATGTAGGCTGGTGATGTCCCCAGTCAGGGACTACCAGTAGCCGAATGTGCGTGCCAAGTGGTTTGCTGTGCTTCCTCACCTGGCATGAACCCAGAGCGAGTGGAGCCTGGAGTATTCAGTGCTCATCTCTGGGTGAAGGTCACAGAGTCCAGCCCTTCGCCTGCCCTGCTCCCC
>NC_136934.1:41127255-41134755 GCF_949987615.1 Pollachius pollachius
AAAAAGGCGCAAATGTCACGCATCCATAAGGAGTTCATTTGGACGTAACAAGTCCATACTTGGCAACTCTGGAAAGACCTTGCCAGGTGCAGCCTTGACCGTCGTTCCCTGCTGTCCCTCGCTGTCCTCTGTCGTGGCTTCATAGCGGAGTGTCATCCTCTGGGAACAGACGCACCAAGACTCGATCCCCAGGCACGACCCACCTGCCTGACAGCGCTGTCCCAACCGTTCTCCCCCCACCTTGTTCCCCTCTCGCCCCGTCTACTGGCCGCACATTGTGTGACAAAAGGCCAGCGATTTAATAAAAAACGTATATATTATCAAACGCGTGTACAAAAGAGATCATCTCTAAGAAAGAAAATAGGTTCAACAAGACAGAAGGAGCCCAAATGCTTCACTCATGCCAGGGACACGTTTATTACTCTCGCGTCTAAATTGTAGCCGAAAGCCAACTAGTAACCTTGGCGATGACATTAAGCCATGGGCGAATGGCTGATTAGGGGTAATAAAGTCAAAGAAAGATGACGCACTGTACCAAGAACCAATATCTAAGGAGTGGGTGAGGAAATGTCAAGCATTTCAAAAGAAAACCATTGAAAGAGTGTGGTTATGGCAACAATGAAAATGATCCTCTGTGAGAACAGGAGATCGTAGTGAAAAGGAGAGAGGAAAAAAAAGAGAAAGAGAGAGATTGAGAGAGAAAGAGAGACTGACGATTGAAGAGAGGAGCAGGCGTGCTCAAATCACTCATTTTGTTTCCCAACTTGGGCATGTGTGTGTGCGTGTGTATGTGTGCTTGCCTGTGCACTTGCCTGTGTGTGCATGTGCATGTGTATGCGTGTGTATGTGTGTCTGTGTGTGTGTGTGTGTGTGTGTGTGTGTGTGTGTGTGTGTGTGTGTCTGTGTGTGTGTGTGTGTGTGTCTGTGTCTGTGTCTGTGTGTATGTGTCAGGGGCCATGAAAAACAGAAGAAAAGGTCGCGGTGAGAATTGGGGGGCTCTGTTGGCACTGGTTCCCTTGGCGTGCGTACAATACAAACCGTGGGGTGAGGGGGTGAGTGGGTGGGTCGGGGGTTGGTGGGGAGGGGAAGGGGGGTGGGGGGGACATGCCCAGAGCCCTTCTTACATGGACAGAAGGTCCCCGTGCACCCGTCATGTCTCCGCCCCTGGGAGACGGAGAGATCACACCAGCTAGCCACGCAAGCAGGTTTCCACTAGGACAACAAATGAACTACTTGTTGTGAAAGAAAGTTTTTTGGGTAAGCGGTTTTATCTGCGGTTTATTCCATGGATCCTAAGCGTACTTCCCCCTGGAGGATCGACCATGCACTAGTTTACTGTAATTCTTCATTCATTCATTCGACATTGGTTATTGTTTGTTTTACCTTTTTGTTCATCCTGCTATTTTTGTAAATTTAATTTATTTTTTTGTGATTTTTTTTTTTGCATCATCTGTAATCTAACGTATAAGTCGAGGCCTCCGCTCTGCAAGTGAACATGTCGTGTGTATCGTTATCGGGTGGGAAATCAGCTCTTCTAATGAAATGATGCTAATGTCATGCGACTAAACAGCTACAACCTTTCCAAACTGTACAAGCAAACTCTTTGTTACGTGTGTACACAGGCTACGGCTGCATGCATGAATCGACGGGCAATAGGCAAAGGGCCTTTAAGTGAGGTGATGATGTTACAAAACCTTAACATACACAAACTCATTTATACATCCCAATCAACACAGCCCCCCTTTAAATTATTTAGCAATGCGAGCTTGCGCCGTGCGGGTATTCTCAAGTGAATGCGGCCTGGATATATTTGGAACATCACACTTTTAAAAGTGGGAGGTCTGACTCCCGAGGGTCATTTTATGCTCCGGTCTTAATTGAGAGTGTTCTGGAAAAATCATTACTATATTAATGATTTAAAACAAAGTAACTACCTGATTTTTTTCTCTTCTTTTTTTCCTGGAGGAAAGGGGAGATTTGCTTCCGATCAATACCCATGCACGCTCATTATAAGGCCTTGAAGTTATAGTAATTAGGCAGACACCAATAACTTTTAATGATCCTTGTTTTTAATTGCATATTATCGGACTGCACAGCCTGTGTGCTTATACCCAAATGTAAGATAATGGTGGGGGTACATTGATTAAGAGGAGGAGTTACCGGCTAGGCTGTTGGGTGTTCTATTTTATTCTTTACAGCTACTAGAACAACAACAACAAAAACAGCAGCAGTGTCGATAGTTTGTGAACTGTGCATGGTAAAAGGCCAAGCTATTTTTTTCACTTCATATAGTCTCCATTCTCTTTGTGTAGCCTTTTTCTGTAGCCTCACTCTTTCCATTTTACTTTCTCTCTCTCTCTCTCTCTCTCTCTCTCTCTCTCTCTCTCTCTCTCTCTCTCTCTCTCTCTCTCTCTCTCTGTCTCCCTCTCTCTCTTTTCTGCTATCTCATTAGTGAGCCTTTGAGACGGAGAGGTTTTGTAATACGTTGCAAAACTTCACTTCCCCTTCCTGCTGTCAGTCGAAATCAAGGAAGTGAAGCATGAAATAAAAAAACAATTTCAAAACGTAGTTGTACTAGCAGCTACAATAATAAGATATGGTTGGGGATGTGTAAGCATATCAAATTAATCAAAAGTATTCAGAGAGGGCAGAACAACGAGAGAGCACACAAAACAAGAGAAGGGACAGGTGACTGAATATGGCAAACCCCCCCCCCCCTTAAATAGACAATGTCAAATTGTACACTCTGTTCAATCTGCAGATTAACTGAGCCGTCTTGATGTAATCTCCTTTTGATACCCCACCAGGATGAACCTGGAGTTCTTGGGTATTCAAGTGGCAAATTATGATTGGGTTACATGACATGGGGAGTACACATAATGACCATGACCAGTTGATGACATGAACACGATCATCGAGTATGGATATGGATTTTATTGGATTCATTATTAATATGCGCTATATTAAAGGGCCACTATTTTACTACCAGGTGTGATGTTGATAAGCCATTACAAGCCATGTCAAAATCTACTCTCTAGTGACAACGCAAGTGGGAGTGTCCACCCAGAAGTATGATCGATACATCAGTGTACCAGTTGGAAGAATCTACTTGATAGGTAGACTGATTTTTCTCTGGCACTAATTAATCATCTAGCAATGTATATTCATGTTTTGTTAATGATTTGTTTATCATTAACAAAAGGCTTAAGACTTATAACCGAATGCTATGACAAAGAGTTACCAAGCCACTCATCTGGAATCCAACATAAACTACATTTATTCTTTCAGTTGAAGTTATATTCATATTTGAAAATATGCATTCATTTCAATATTTCCTTTTACATATAACAAGTGTATTAATTTCAGATTAAAATGCATTGAAATAAAACAAAATCACTGTAATATCACAACAACAAGCATGACCCCCATCAGCAGAACGCAGGGTCAACACCTAACTCCCAGCCTAGTGTGTTTGCATCAAACCCAGCCAGGTGGCGCACTGTAGAGGTTGACAGGAGAAGACTCTCTGCCACACGTCCTGAGAGATTGGAAAAACAAGGCACATATATGAATGCATTAAATGGCATAAGAAACGCTGTCCCTGTGATGTAGAAGGGAGAGAGGGACTGCAAGAGCGCCAGCGAAACACAGAGAGAGAGAGAGAGAGAGAGAGAGAGAGAGAGAGAGAGAGAGAGAGAGGTGTGAAAGGAGGCCGTTATGTACGGTGTAGTCTTGCATTGCAGGGCTGCCAAAAGGGGGTTGTCGAGCAGATTATAAAGGCTGTAGTGGAGAGATGAAGGATGGGCGTCTTGTAAACAAGTGACAAGCGTCCCGGGTGACAATTCCTAATCCATCATAGTGCTGTCAGCGGTGACCGGCAGGGTGACGGACAGGGGGCGCTGGCCGAGGGGACAGCTGCTCGCCGTCACTCCAGATCATAATTTGAAAAAAGCTCTTGGCCGCGCGAGCTGAGCTGAGTGGACCAGACCCTGCAGTGATGGAGGGGTTTTCAGGGTTTTCGGGAGGGAGGACAGGGGGGAGGGCAGATGATGTGAAAGCAAGGGAGAGAGGAATTAATGACGGACAGACAGACAGAATGTAAGAAAAACACGGGGAGAAGGAGAGAAATAGATCTCTGAAAATAGTAAGCTTCACCTCCTCACTCACAGCTCACACACGCAATTGCCTCAATCCCTCACTGATGTATAAACTCTGGGGTTGACTACAAAGTCTTTTCAAGAGAAAAGTATGAGATCACACTAGTTTCATAGCACTATAATTTGGCCTTCAAATTCAAACTATATGTTGTTGTCAAGTCATGTAAGGTTGCAGGTTTTTTTCTCAGAGGAACCCCTCTTCCCTGCCCAAGCTGGTTTTTGATCGGGGGGTAAAGCAGTGGGCAGGACCTTCAACATTCACTTGGTACTTTGATGTGGATGGCGTCCTGTGAGTGTGGAGTGAATAGGAGGACGAGGCAGAGGATGGCACAATGTTCCTGACCTTCCAAATGCATTGGCTCAGCTCAGCCTGTAAAAGGACTGCATTGATGCCACCGCTATGGTGGTGCCTACGGTGCCAACCATGGGGCACAATGGAGGACCGGGGGCCCCCGACTGGGGGCCCCGCCAGGAACCAGGGAGCCATTGATTGAGACAGGGCCAGCTCCTATTACATTAAACCCTGTTCACTTGTCCTGTTTGGCTCTCACTGAACATCGGCACATGCACAAGCATGTGTGCACGTACACCCACACGTGCATGAGCGCACCCATGCACATTTGCACGCACAAACACACACATACACACACACGCAAACGCATTCGGTCACAGGCACGCATGCAGCCAACACATAGTTGAAGGTTAAAGGAGAACAGATATAATGGAACATTATATTTTGTCCTCTGATAATTTAATTTAATCAATCTTGAAGTCTGTAGGTAACCTTCTTTTAGGACATTGCTTCAAGTTATGGGTGAGCTTTTGTTTGCCAATTTATGTACATTTCCCCTATCTAGTTCCCTATAAGGGACATTTGGTTATAACCACTTAGGCACTGTTCAACAATTTACACTTTGGTCAACAGTCATACATACAAGATATGAGGGATAGGATAATTAGTTGATCCTCACAGATGAACCTGCCACCTCCTGGTCATACCTCTATGTTCAAACTGAAGCCCACACACTACATAGCCCTGCACAGGCAAACAAAATCACATATATATTCTACATATGGATACACATGCACACCATGTACACAAACATGTGTCTGTAGATTCCAAGACTTTTCTGAAGTTGGTTGTCTGATTCTTGGCAGCGCAGTCATCCGCGGTCTTCAGAAAACAATGGCTAGAGAGAATTGGTCCATTGGTCCAAAAGGCCAAATGCTTTGTGTTGATTCAAGCAAGAGGCAAAATAAGGAGAAGGGTGAAAAAAAATCAATGAAAACATAAAATGGATTTAGTGTGTGTCATAAAACATAAGTAAGTGTGCTGAGATTGAGAAAACCGGACTCTCCATTTAATCTGTGTGAAAGTGGCGCTCTATAGACAGAAGTGATTTAGCAAGGCAGGAAAGAAAAGTGGAAAGGAAGAGATAGATAGAAAGATATAGAGAGAGAGATAATGGTCTGAGAGAGAAGGAGAGTGTGAGAAGGGGGAGAGAGCAAGAGGGAGTGGGTGTTACGACCCACTAAGGTCTAGGGGAGTGGAAAATAATTTAAGAATGGTAAAGCTGGATAATGGATAATCTATTGGACGGGCTTTCTGTCCACAGAACCAAAGTAAAGAGACAACAACTCAAATTCATCAACTTAAGGGTATCAAAGAGTAATAAGTGATGCCTAAACAAGAAATTAGTAAAAGCTAAAATTGTACTAATTGAAAATACCAGAATCAAAATTATTCCAAAACGAAATTGTTACCAAAGAAAAGATTTAAACATAAAGCCATTAACAAACAATATACGGAAGCGAGGGTTTTATTAAAGCTATAGGCTATTGTGAAATGCAGTGTAGCAACATGAGGCAATGTGGCAATTTGAGGTAAGCCTCCTGATTCTTTTTCTTCTTCTTCACGTAAGATGTAATTCGCAAAGCCAAAAAGTCAGAAAAGCCCCATCATAGATATGCAGAGCTGCAGCCTGAACCCTATTTCCAGCTTTTGTAAAGTTGTTTTAGCTGCTGTCCCAAAAGCCAAACACCCATAGTCCAGCCCAGGTAAATCCATTGCCCTGTAACCCAACAGTTGACCTTGACTCCGTGTTCCACACAACATCCAGCAAGATACCTTATGAGGCTCAGAACTATCCAACCTTTCTCCACATCGATGTGGGCTTTCCAAGTCATTTTTAGACAGAATTCTCAAGAATAAATATTGAGACCCTCTTCCAAAAAGGAACCATACAAGGATATCCCCATCTCCCCAAAACCCCACATCCTTCCCAACACCCCTACTGGTGTCTTAACTGCTTAATCTACGTTTGCCGTTTCACATATTATGCATTATAATAACGCTTCCAAAGCGTCCAGTCATCTGCATACAATGAACACCCATAGCCTGGACCCACACAGTTGAACGTGTTATGAATCATTGTGTTAACTATCACCAGCAGTGTTGGGAACGTTACTTTAAAAAAGTAATTAGTTATAGTTACTCACTACTTGTTCCAAAAAGTAAATGAGTTAGTAACTGAATTACTCTATAATAAAAGTAACTAGTTACCAGGGAAAGTAACTGTTTGCAAATCGAAGGATTTGGATTTTTCTGAGCAGTTTTAACTTGGCATTAATGTGTTAAATAGTTGAACTGCCCATTCAAGGCCCTGATTTACTTCCAACTGAATTGTAATTTGTTTGATTGCAAAGGCTGTGGAACATCTGCCGAATACTACAGAAAATGCCAACTTTTCATCGGACTGCTCCGGACTCGCCATTTCTGCTGCTTCATCGAATCTGTTTGGTGTGTGCGTGTGCGTGTGGTTGGCGTGCGTGTCCTGGCTTGTGTGTAAAAACACTGGCTCAGATTGACTACCATGAAACATGACTCTGCCTTAGCCGATCATAATCACTAATCTCATTGTTAACCCACCCGGTCTCCTCACTAGCAGTTTGTGTTTGGAGCCAGGGGTGCGTTCGGATTACGCAGTTTATTCAATCAATTCATAGTAACGCACCGCATTTAACGTACAGTAACGGTTACGGCTTTGTAACGCTGTTACTGAAAAAATAACAGCGGTACCTAACGCCGTTCTCTTAAACAGCATTATTACAAACACTGATCACCAGGCATATCATACTACCTTGCTGTGTGTCATTAGCATTCAGCATAGGCCCCTCTGACCCTAACCTGAATATTCCGACCCTTTACATAATCCTGAATCCGATTCTGCATCATACCCTGAACCAGATATGTCTGTAGGTTCAGCAACAGGCCTTCTTACAGTAATATCAAGAAACACAGCAACAAGAACCTCCCATATTATCTGCCAATAATATCCTAATC
>NC_136934.1:41139755-41167255 GCF_949987615.1 Pollachius pollachius
CTTTCTCTCTCCCTCACTCTCATTCTCACTATACAGGAGACACTTTGCTATCCCAGAGAAATATGGCTCAATTAATAGATACTCAGCAATCAACTTTTATTTGACAGTTTTGATATATCCAATCATAGCTCTGGGTTGTTTTGCAATGTCTAATGTTGTGTGAAGATGGGCTTTCATATTCTTTAATGTTTTCACTCTTGCCTTTGTTTGTCCCCATCGACAGAAAAAATGTCTTTGCAGTTTTGCGAGATAAAAGGTCTGAAGGGACAACGAGGGAAGGGGTGGTGGTTTGGTGGGGGTGGTGATGGCGATTGGGGTAGCAATGGGATGGGGGTCATACGAAACGATGAAACCCCCCCCCCCCCCATTTAAAAGTGTATCATCTTGCGACCATACCTCAGGGCGCTGGGTGTTTATCGGTCGGACTGGCGAAGCAGAGATCACTGGACTGGTAATTGTTTCCTCTAAATCTGCTGAGCACTGAAGAACACAAAGTGCAGTTTTTCATCAGCCGCAGAATGAGCGGGTGAAGGGACAATACAGAGAAAAAAGAGAGAAGAAAATAATGCTTTCAGCCCCATCATGTTGGCTTTTATCACTTTATCTAAAGAGTGAGCCGGCTGCCCCGTCTCCTCCTGGTTGCTCCGTGCGCTGGGATGCGCTGTGGAACTCTCCCCGCTCCACAGTGAGTCTGCAACATGGATCATCTTCACAGAAAAATCAATGGGAAAGATTATCAAAGCAGCCGCCTTTGAAAGAATCACAGCGCAATAAAGAGAACGCCGATATGGGAACATCATGACGTTCTCCCCGTTTTGCCACGTTTCTGTTATGGCGTCAAACTTTTAGCAGTGGCCTGGCACAGCCCGATCTATAGCTTATTTAGGTGTTATGTGAAGCACAAAGTCCTTCCACAAGCCCCCCCCCCCTATCCGCTTTGATCAATTTGTATCCATCACTCAATTCATACAAGCAGAAACGATTTAAGAAAAATTGTTGCAGAAAATCTTGAGGGGATTTGTGTTCCTTTTCTCCTGCTTTCTTTTCATTATACTCTCAAGTACGTCGGAGCTGGCCATGCCGCTCGCGCATTTGGCTTTGAAAGTCGCAGATTTAGTGCGGTGGTATTGGCTCATTTTTCATATCCATTGTTGCCTTGTCAGGGTGTCATAGCTGTTCCACGGTGCTGTTAGATCAGTCCAAATGTATAAATCATCCTGCATCTGACACACTCATTTAATTTAGCAGTGCCCTGGTGCGGCGGCGGGGTTTATTAATTGAAAAATCCTTGCCCCGCTTTGCCGTCTGTGAGTGTGACTATGTGTGTGCGTGTGTGAGAGAGGAAAAACTGAGCCTTTTCTTTATTTTATTTTTTATTAACATGGATATTCTGTATGATTTCCCTCAGTAGCCGGTTTGACTGGTCACCTGGCACTTTGTCATTTATCATCATACACTGCATTTGTCAATCTGTGGACTTCTCAGAGTCAAAAGTGCCCCAGTCAATCACTTTGCATATCAAGAAAAAGGGAGCTGGGTTACGGGTATGGGGGGGTTCGGAGGGGTATGAAGGCGGTGGGGATCAGTGGGGAGATGGGGGGGGGGGGGGGGAATGGGGAGGCAGTGGGCCGAACCTCTGGCGTTTCTCAATGCAGCGATGGTTCCAACCCCGGAGCCTGTGTTATTGTTTTCCATCTGTGAAATAAAGTAACAGGTACTTAATGTACCAAAAACAATTTGTACAGCAGTTCTTTTTTCCCCATTGAAGGCGCGCATGGCTCGGCGAGGGCTCCCCTTATCTCAGCAAGGCTAATCCATTTTCACACTGCGCTTCGCCGCTCTCATTTTACAGCTGACGGGCTCCCGGGCTCCACGCTGGGCCTGAAATGGGACCCCAGTCACTGTGGCCCCCTTGGAGTTTGCGTAGGTAAGTGTGCAGAACAAATGCTGAAAAAGTCTTTAAAAAAGTTAAAGGACACTAGTTCAGCTTCAGGTTTATTTATTTTTTTCTCTCTTCATCCTCCCTTTCGTTCTCAGGTTTTTCTGCTCTGTATGGTAGTCCCACCTTATAACGGTTTCTCTATTCCACAGAGGTTCACATGGGGTGTGTGTGTGTGTGTGTGTTTGTGTTTGTGTGTGTTTTTGTGTGTGTCTGTCGGAAGCATCAGCGCTTTCCTTTCTGTAGTTGGGAGTCCAACGTCGATCAGGCCTTTCAGCCGAACGTACAGAAGCAGGTTCACAACTCTCATTTTCGGCCTATCTGTGAGCTGTCCCAGTGGCTGTGTGTTTAACAGAGCAAGGGTTTTTTTTAGCCCCAATCTGAGTGCCGGTGACTACAGTGTGGTTTGGAGCGTGGTCAGTCAGCGAGGAATCAAGAGTGTGATGGTGATAGGAGTCATGCCTCTACAGGGTGATTCCCTACCCTCTCTGACACACTCAGAAAAAAATCCAATTTGAACCTTCTCCCGAGAGATGCGTGAGGCAAAAGCGGCCTTTGGAATCAAAACTGGTTGCACCAAATGTTTCTCATAAGGGAAAAAAAAATATATATATATATATATATATATATTAAAAAGATAGTTTAATATATAAAGTTTCGGAGTGATTCTTTGAGAAAACATATTTCTCAACGAATCACGTCACTGAGACAAAAGTGAGGAGAGCCAAGGTGAACTGAATTCACATTACATTGTTTTAAAAAAATAAAATACTATTAACAATGTCTACTGCATTAGATCTATTTCATCAATGCTGAACTTGCAAGGTCCGTGAAGATCATACCTGCTAAAAATATCTTTTCATAACCACTGAACCTTGTTAAAGTCAAATGTTTACCACAGCAGACTGGGGTAAACAGGAAGCTGGCAGACTCTGTCGGTGGATAATGACACAGAGGTCCCACAGCCTCCCCTGGAATTAGCTTCTAATGGGGGTCCTTCTGTCGGTCTGGTATCATGGGTGCTTGCTCTGTTTCACATTCAACCTCTACCATCCAACACCACCGCCCTGGTTCTAGTTCTATAACATACAACACATTAGAATGCTCTACTCAGTAATCCCTCTTCGAAATGTAAAAACCAAATCAAAAAAAAGTTTTGAAAGACGAGTCAGGACGCTAACACACCGAACAAAAAAAGTATACCATATATAAATCCCAATACATGTTTTATATTTCTTTATTTTTTTTTCCGATCACCTGTGAACCCTCCAAACATTCTTGAGTTGAGTCGATTTCACTCGGACGAGACGTGCTCCTTCCCCTCCGCCATCCCATCACTGCCAAGTCATTTGAGGCATCTGTGGCCTTTCTGGCCCGGATCGCGCGGCCCCATCAGCCCCCCGTCGTGGATCCACATCAGCGCATGCCCACTTGGCCAGGCTGGCCAGGGAGGGCCAGCGGGGCCAGGGCTCCCAAGGCATCCATACCAGCTGGAGGTCCCATCTTCCCATCCTGCCTCTCTGACAAACAATCAAAACACAAAGAAAAATCTATAATAAATCAGTCCCAGGCCCTATCTGGGAGGAGACATCAAAAAAGAAAGGAAAAATAACACAGGAACAATAATACTACTCACACCGGTTCAGTTTTTATCTGAATGAAAAAGTGTTTCGGTTTTTTTCTTCTCTCAAAGGTTAAACTCCTGAAAGCTTCATGTGGTGAATTTGCCGGTATAAGTTAGCTCCTGTAAACGCCTTGTGTGTAAACCCTTTTCCGATTCAACGTATTTAAATGAAAACGTGAAGGTAACCTGATAACCTTGGGGCTGCGGTTTGTGATTTAGCAGCTGTGGATGATTTAACGCACAACTCTGAGCTGATGTGATTCTCCGTCAAATCTGGCCTAACCTCATTGAGTAAACCTTCCCTAACCTAAACAAGTGTAATGGATAGCCGCGGAAAAAAAGGATAAAAACTCCCTCTGTCTCTGTCCTCTCCTCCAACCCCCTCCCTCCTTCTCACCTTTAGTCTGACCACCCCCAGAGCTAATATGGTTGACTCAGAGGTGGCTGGCGGGTCATCCACAGTTCAACGTGAGGTTAGAGATAGAGACGCACTTATATTCCCTTTCTTCCCCCCATCACCCCATTCTCCCCCTACTAGGAGGTACCGGGAGAAAATGGCAAGACATGAATAAAAAAACTATGAAAACTATGTGTTTCAGTGCGACGCATAGCAATCTTTAAAAGTATGTATTTCGTTTTTTATGTTAAATGTGTAATCTTTTTAAGATACCTTGCTCCGTCTGAGCAGTCAATTATGAAGTGTTTATTTGAGTTACTCTAAATAATCATTGTGTTTTAATGTGTGTTGTGTGACTCCCTTGGGCAAAATCACATGACACTTCCAGGAAAAAAAGGGGCCTCTTTCTTATCTGCTCTGGTGGGCTCCAAACTGTTATGAAATGAGCAGTTTCTCCTCTTTGTTGTTGTTCTTCTCCTTCCTCCTTTTCATCTTCTTCTACTTCTTCTCCGTCTTCCTTTTTCCTTCAATCACTCGTGGGGGGGGACTTGAAGCTTGCTCTCTGGTCCGTGAGACACACGCTGATAGAGGTTAAGCGCACGGGGACAACGCTAGACTGCACGTGAATAGGGCCCTCCGAGGGAGGGAAGGAAGAGATTCATAACGTCGGGAGGAGATGACAGGCGGATCAAATTTCTAAACCTTTGTGTGAAGGGGCTGACGGGCCATCGGTCAGCTGCACTGAGGGTGTTTTCTTAACCTTGCGGTCGCATAAGCTTGACTTCCTGCTGTAGCGGAACTAGCTGACATATTGATGCGAGAGGAATGGAGCGGCCCGGGGAAGACTTTATATCTGAAGAGGGTGTAGCGGGAGGAGAAGAAAGACAAATTACAAGCAGAGCTGTGCATTCTTTCTGCTGGGTCTTCTGCTTTGTATGGGTAACAGTCAGGGCAGGTCAAACAGAGCAACCGTTGTCATGGTAGGTCTTCAAACGTCCTGCCTCAGGGTTTACATAGAGAAAAGGTGTTAAGGTTTGAATGGGCGCCACAAAACTAATACTGAGAATAATATGCAAACAAACTCATTTTACCTGGCCGAAGTTGGGACATATTTGTGCTGTTTGGACTTTTTATGCAGGTTGCATCAAATAACAAGTCAAGAGAGTGTTGCCATACGCATTAAAAAACAACTAGCGCCGGGTTTTTAAGTAAAGAAGTGTGTGTTCTGTTACTCAGTCACAAATCACTGCAAGGCTTCCTCTGTTAAATCCATGGTTTTAGGATTAACCAGAGCTGCCCAGCATCACTATCACCTGCTCAGCGAGGGTAATAATTGCTATGGAGGAACGTTATGGACAGGTGAAAGGTAAGTCCACTGCCTGTGACGCCAATCTTTTTTCTCCTCTTCCTTTTCTCCTCTCTGCTTGAGAGGCAAGTGGAGGCCGAAATATAGTCAGCGAGAGAAATGACGTACCAAGGCCACAGAAGAGGATCTGAATGTGGCGGGTGATTGATGCACATGGTTGACATATTAATTGAAGGGAATTTTTTTATCTATTTGTTTTGTTTTTTGGCTATATAACATGTATTGATGTTATGGCATATCATTCCGACCTAGAGGAAATAAAAATAACTTATAGAAATAATGGAGTCACAGCAGAGAATATGAACCTGCCCATGACACCCCCTCTCCTCATGAACGGTTGAAGGTTAAAGGAAGGCATTTTAGTTTTTTTCTACATTTTCACACCACGAGATAGGATAACGATTTAACAAGATTTCCCCCCCCCCCCCGGCAAAAGTCAAAACAGAAATAAAAGGTTATTTGCAGAAGAGCAAACAAAGTCACACCGGTCCTCACATTATGAACACAACACACAACACGACGCCCACAGAGGGAGTGGGAGCAGTGGGAGCAATCACAAACGACAAGATCCTCATTCACATCAGCCTGTTTGTTATTTGTTCCTGCATTGGGCTGCTGGCCGCCGTCCGGGCCGCAGGAGAGAAGAGGGCTTCTTTATGCTCCGGGCTCACACGCTTGTTCCTATGGCTTATCAGTTCCACCGCCAAAGGAACTGTCCGCTCTCATTCTCTCGTCTGAGAGCATGTGTCAGGACCTATTTGCCACCGGTTACTTTGAGAGTGACACAGTGATGACCTCTTGACCCCCCAGCTGACAGGGAGATGCGTCTGCAATAGTTTTCCATTACAGAGGCGGGGGGGGGGAACGCACGCCCCAGACTGACGCGTCAAGATGGGAAAATAAGAAAAGTACAAAAGGCACTTAGACCTGTATTCGCCCTATCATGTTTCAATATTCTGCAGGGAAGGGGGTGCAGGGGTCTTATACCTTAGGCATCTGAACAATTGACATAGACACCCCCTGGCCCTACCTTCTGACATACTCATACTCAAGATATTTATATATATATATATATATACATATGATATACAAGATATTTACACACCAAAACATGGATGCAATGACGCACACACCATATCACGCACAAACAGAAACACACACACATACACACACACAAACTATAACACCCACAGACACACATGTGGATGAATACACACACACAAACCCAGAAACACTCACACACCACATGTTTTATCATGGTTTTCTGACCCATTTTTTAGGAGGCTTTTATCAATAGCCATAGGCTATTATAGAAGGAGTTAAAGAAAGACATCACACACCGCTACACAGTCTTGATCATTCAACGGCAGGGATTTCCAGTCATCTTTTGTTTTATTAAGTTGTTTGTGTGCATTGGTTTATTTGTTTTTATCTCTATTCCATCCTGCTCACCGTGAGCCTCAACTTAGCATCACACATTGACGCCAGCATCCAGAAGGCCAACCTTTAAAACACATGACTTGTAGCATGGTGCTGGAATGTTCTGTTTATGACAAAAAAACATGACAAAATAACGTGTGCATAGCCTTATGGATTTTTTGGACCTTTTAAATTGTGATTGAGATGAGAAGATTGACAAACAATAGAGAACATGACCAGGTTGTGTGTGTGTGTGTGTGTGTGTGTGTGTGTGTGTGTGTGTGTGTGTGTGTGTGTGTGTGTGTGTGTGTGTGTGTGTGTGTGTGTGTGTGTTGTGTCTGTTTTGATTTCAATACATTAATGTTTTCATTCAGTTAGCAGATGCTTTTATCCAAGTACAATAATGTCTTGACGAGATTCACTTTAGCTACGCATCCAAAATAAAAAGCTGTATTATTACTCGGAACATATTAGATATATATATTTTCAGTAGGGCATCATACTGTTAGCAAAGTAATTTCAGTTGTTCATCTGTCCTCTAATATAAAACCACTTTAGTCTCTTTTGAGTTTGAGCAAACAAGCCTGTTCAGCCCCCCAGATCTGGAAAGGCTCTACGTATAAATTGTTTACAATTTTATGTCAGTTTATCTGTGTGAGCTCTGCTGCCCCCCCCCCCCCCCCCCGAACTCTCTCTCTCTCTCTCTCTCCCCCCCATGCTACACATCTCTCCACGGGGTATCAGACGATGATGGGACAACAAATTGTTGTGACTGAGCTTTCCTCATGTTTCTCACCAGGCCAGCCGGTTTTCATACTGATCTTTAAGGGATTGAAGGAGATGATGGTCGATAACAGTTCTTTGCGGTGCCGCTTTCGGCTTTCCCTGCTATTACTGCTGTGCTTCGTCACTAATACATTGTTCTGTAATGACAGCGATCTATGGACAAAAGATTGGCAAGCACGCAAAGGACTGATGGTTGACGTAGAATGTGATTGTTTAAGCATATGAGCGTGTGTTATCGAACATTATTATGTATCGTCGACAGTCGTTGCCAGCCCATCCATCAGATCGCTATTGCCCGTGATATGTAGTGAGCAATGCCTCATTTTTGTTGCCGCTTTTAAACCAATCACAGTGAAGGTGCTGTTTTGTCTCTCTTTGCTCTATTAAACCTGGGATTGACAAATAACCTGTGGCAAAGCGAAAAAAAATAAGGCAATTGGCGTTTGGCGATTGTCCATTTGAATTCCTGATTTATGTCATGTGGCATGATGCATTAATGTTGTTTTATCTGCCTTACCGTATCATTACACTTCCCCACAGCTCAGGAAGGCATTTGTCATCAAGTGAAGCCTTTTACAGGTCAGTCTGAAGCGACAGCTCGCCTGCCTCTATTGCCCTCTGCCTTTTCCCATAAATTATGCGTATGAAAGCCGCAATTACGTGATTAAAATCCCATACTTGCCCCTACTAGTTGAATTCATTAGGACGCCTATCATTTTATTTAAATCACCCATGAACCTTAATCCGGGGTGTCGTCAGTAAATGTCACGGCGTTGTTCGGCGTGACAGTGGAATACGGTGGCGGGGTTAACATGAGAAAGTAATTGCTTCTCATGACTAAATAGTACAAACAGAGATCATATGACGATGATCATATGACGGTTAGTAATGATGGAAAGATAATACAATCTGTTGGGGACAATTGAAAACCAATTTAGCCATCATTATTATTATTATTCTGGACCTCATTGTAACAAATGGGTGGAACATATTATAATCACAGTTTGCTGAAGATAATTACATTCTCTCTCAGGGTGAAAGCTTTGTATGTAAACCTTCCAGAATGCATCCTGCCATACCTTCAGACAAACTGCACCCTGGGTAATTTCTGAATCATGCTGACTGCTGTGCAGGTCTCCAAGGGGTTCCCTATTATCTCTGCTATAAGTCAAAGACAATGTTCAGCAGTGTTTTTATATAATGGCGGAATCTATAAGCAGTTGTTTAAAATGCGTTGCGTTAGCTCAGGCACCAATTTCAAGCTAATCGAGTTAAAAAACAAAGTTTTTCATCCCCAGTCCCTAAAATAAGCGACTCTACGCACGTCGGAATGAGCATTTAAAGTTGATTTCCTCATGCATTCATAAATTCATTAGTCTAAACTTCCTGGTGTATCAGTTACATTAAGCCTCATTAACTTCTTTTTTTCCTGCTTTATATTAGCTAATTAGCTCAGGGGTGGCCACAAATTAATTACCATCTTCTTCAGCCTCATGCAATTGCATTGTGTTTATTTAGTCTCTCCTATTAACTTTTAATCTTTTCCAACTCGTAAAAAAAAGGCAATTAGCATTTTTTGATAAACAAAACTGATGCTAGTTCAGGGATAATCAGAGGCACGGCATGTCGCCCTAAAAAAAAATATAAAAACAAACTGTCAGCTAATTTGACCCTCTCACCCTCCCCAGCCCAGACAGAAACCTTTATCTTTGTAGAAATGTTTATCTTTGTGGAAAAAAAACTCAAAACATACCAGCACACTGTCCCTTTTATTTTTTTGCATGACAATTTCCTGTCGTTTTACTGCCTGGTAGATAATGAACGTGATACATACCAAACTTTTTTTGCGACCTCACTATCGGATATTGGACAGCTTGGCAATATGACAAAAGGGACAAAACGCATCATCGGCGCTTTAGTGTTCTTCAATACCACCCCCCGCCCCCACCTACTCCTCCTGTTTATTTCAATAAACCAACACAATGGCTGCTTCATTAAGCCATTGATTCATTAATGCAGCCATCATTCTTTCTCATATTCACCGAGCGCACACACACACACAAACACACACATGAAAAAAGAGGAAAGACGGAAAAGAAGAAGAAGGTAACAGTAATGATAACTCCACAGCCACGGGCCGATTCCCGCTAAAGCAGCAGACGCGCGCGGCGGCGTTGATGAAGCAGGGCCATTTACGCGCTGTCTTCCGGCCGCAGGGTCATCATTCTCCATATTCCCCGTATTGACCCAGCGTGTTCCTTTTATTACAAGCAGGTTTTTTATTGAAGGATGATTACATTGAATGATGTCAAGCGAGGGGGGGAAGGATCGACCAGAATAATGACGTTTCGGCCAGCCGCACGCGCGAGAGAGAGAGAGAGAGAGAGAGAGGAGGAGGGGATGCAAGGGGTCGATGGACCGGCCTGTCTCTCGTTCCTCCTCACCAATTGAGTCACATCCTCGCTCATCCATTATTTAAGGCCCGTCGGACTCTCTTGGCATCTATGGATTTGATAATCATCCCCATGTCCATATTAAATATGTGACATAAATATCACAGTAGGTGCCTGTCGATAGGAGCGTGGCGGTGTGAGACTAAGGCTGTGAAACAGGAAGTTAAATATATGGATCTTTAGAAGGCAGACAAGGGGGTCAGTAGCTCGCGGGGATGTCTCTCTCTCTCTCTCTCTCTCTCTCTCTCTCCATCTCTCTCTCTCTTTCTCTCTCTCTTCTTTTTCTTTTATCCGTCTCTCTCTCTTTCTTTCTCACTTCTTCTTTCTTTCCCTCTCTCTGTCACCTTCTACAAGTCTCTCTCTGTCTCTCTCTACCTCTTTCTTTCTCTCTCTGTCTCTCTCTCTTTCTCTCTCTCTCTCTCTCGCTCTCTCTCTCTCTCTCTCCCTCCCTCCCTTTACGTATTATCTGATCTTCCAAGCTGATCAAAGATTTTGAGAAACTTTGCATTATCAAATCAAAATATCTCTCTGCCATAAACCACCGGCGCATCAACAACAACAACACATGCAACAGCTAGACAACGCTTCAATATTCCAGAAAAGAAAAGGAAAAAACGACTTCCTTTGGTTCTTGAGCCCCAGGGGTTCAAACGAGTGTTCAGTCTGCATGGGCAGAGGAGGAGTGGACCTGGGGTGAGGGTGGTGCGGTGTGGAGTCTTAGCTGGTAGCTCACCACAGGCAGAGAGAGACCGAGAGCGAGAGAGAGAGAGAGAGAGAGAGAGAGAGAGAGAGAGAGAGAGAGAGAGAGAGAGAGAGAGAGAGAGAGGCCCTGATAACAAGGAACCAGCATCTGCCAGGCAGAGCCGCGCGTCTCCTTCCCACCGCGGTGGCGGCGGCGGTGGTACTGGTGGTGGACGCTCCGTCTCCTGTGATTTTCTCCAGCTGTTTGCCATGAATACTGGCCTATGCACTGGAGATTAAAGCCGAACACATGTTTCTCTGCAGGCTATACGATATATCATCCTCTGATAACCAATGACAAACGCCCCTTCGTATTGTCTCGGAGCGGGGAAGTGGGAGAGAGGGGGGGAGAGAGAGGGGGGGGAGAGGGAGAGAGAGCAAGAGAAAGAGGGAGGAAAGATAGAGAGAGAGAGAGAGAGAGAGAGAGAGAGAGAGAGCCAGAGGTGGAGAGGGGGAGAGGGGGAGAGGGGGAGAGGGGGAGAGGGAAAGAGAGAGAGAGAGAGAGGGAAAGGAAAAAAGATATGCAGGGAAGAGAGTAGTTAGAGAAGAGAATGATGGATTGGAGGGAGATTGCTGGGGGAACCTGGGCTGATGGATAGAGAAATATTGTTGATATAATATACAATCCTGATTTCTTAAATATCTCCCAGTGATTAATCATTGTTTATTAATAACTATAACAATGATGTCTTTGAAGTGAAAATAACATAGAATTTTTTGTGTATCTTGTGCTATGTGTGTTTAGCTATGGATTTAAGGATGTATAAAAAAAAATGCGTGGGTAGGTGTGAAATACAGTTATATTATGTTAACACTGTGAAAACAACAGGCCTTTTTTTAACATAAAAAGCTAATTGTTTAACACTTACTTCACTTACGCAAGTAGGTATACCTAATAGAAAAATTACAGATGTGCAAATTGAGACGTGAATAGTTCCACATGTCTCGTATTTGCCTTGTTTTGTTTTTTCATGATGAAGCATGACAGGATCAAAGGTTTATTTTCATCTTGCCCCCCATCTTGTGGCATCCGTCTCGCAGAAAGACCCGACAGAAGGTAAGCATTCTGCTAATCCCTTCCACAATTATGTCACATTATATTACATGCCTGACAATATGATTTGCAGATTAGGGGTTTGATGGGATTCATTTCCGACTTCACTCCACCTCCATGATTTCCTGTCATGTCATCTCTTGTCAGATCGCTAATTTACGGACACATCAACCCACACTTCAGAGGCGTAAGTTACGGAGAAGAAAAAAAAAGATGTTAACTTTATAACAGGAAAACGCACTCTCTGATTGACAACACATGTAAATTGGTTTCTTCCATTATCACATTTACATTTACAGCCCCATTCACTCCAACAACAAGACATGAATATCCTAATTCCTGTCAACCTGTTGTGAGAATGTGTCATTTAAAAACCTATATAAGATTTGACTTTCTATGTATACATTTTAAAAAGATAGCATATATAATGAAAAGCGATCCCCATCAAACAGAGTTTATACTAAGAAAGAAAAGCTATTCCCCCTCGCTTTTTAGCTGGAGCTATACCTACTGTCACTGTTGCATCAGGCGAGCGGTAAGTATCACTGAAGCAGGAAAAACAAATTCAATAATAATTAACTTTGGTCATCTACTCATCTGCTATGGCTCACAAACTTTAGGATAAAAGTACCCCCCTCTCCCCTCTCCTCAAACACCCACCACACAATCACACACACACACACACACACACACACACACACACACACACACACACCCACACACACACACACACACACACACACACACACACACACACACACACACACGCACCACACAAAACTTGCAAGGAAACACTCAGACACACTCACACTGCCACCCCACACACAAACACACCACACATACACAGACACAGACACACTCAGGCATACACTCAAACACCCACCACACACACACAAACACACATACACAGACACAGACACACTCAGGCATACACTCAAACACCCACCACACACACACACAAACACACGCTCACCCCTCCAACCCCCTTCCGCCTGCTGCTGAATTTGTCTTTATATCCCCCCCATGCCTGTATGGGAGGCTGAAAAAGTAAAGTACAGACCCCGTTTCACCCTGTTCCAACAGCCCCCCCCCCCCCCCCCCCCCCAACCCCCCTCCTCCCACAGTACCTCCCAACCCCCTCACACAGCACCCAACACCACCACCACCACCCAAATCGCTGCTCCGGTCCCTTTGATGCAAAGTGTTTTGCTCACTATTGGCTGCAAAGCAACACAGTCCTATTCATGTGAATGACCTAGGCGCAAACTATCTTGGATGAGTTCAGGTTTCAGTTTATTTACATGGATGCTTTTTTTCTTTACACTGTCTCTATAAAATGAATAAGTTCTAAAAGAAGAATGTCTGTTGAAACTAATCATTTCCTAAAGAACAATATCTGTAGAAACCTTTTGCTCAAAATGAGATGCCATCTGTATTCCGGTCTCTCTATTCCGTATTTGTTTCATTTCTTTGGGATTATTATTTTATTTAATTCCTCTCCCATTCTTTGGTACATTTCGCCTTTCATTTCCCCATAAAATAACCCAACAAAGAGCGAAGGGTGGCCCGCCTCCTGTAATCCGGCTTGTGTGTTGGAGCTGTTCCCCGTCCCAGCTGTCAGCCGACCAAGGAGCTAATATCTGGGCTGCCTCTCCGGCTGGCAGACCCAATCAGACTCAGGAAGCTGGCTGATTGGGCTGACATACTCCATCAAACCCCGCATCAAACCGTCCACCCCCCCCCCCCCCCCCCACCATCCCCTCTGAACGTACACTCTGGGGTCTGACTGCTCTCGGACATCACAGAGGAGGTCAGCGGAGCCCCTTTGAAACAATCCTCACATCGGTCCCCAGGAAGCGCATCCCTGGTCCCCACACGGAGGACCAGGGTTTAGAGGAGGCCCTTGTCCTAGGAGCGCCCGTGGTTATTTGTTTGTGCTGGCTGAGCATGGCTTTGGCTTTTTTGGTCCAGAGAAATGATGTGTATGCTTGTGATTATGTTATCTTTGGTGCTGTCAGAACATGGTTGAGCGACTTGGATGAATGTCTTTGAATCACAGTGATGGCCGGTTCAAGTTGTTATGTATCATATTCAGGGATGTAGTAGGGAGTGAAAAAAAAACATGGTGCGATTTAGTAGGAGGACTAAGTACGAGGGCTTTGAAAACGGTGTGATTTTTTGTTTAACTGAATTAAGGGCTGATTTAAAACACGATTGCCTCATGGATAGTGGTATTTAATGTAATAAACACATGGTCCACATACTTTTCAGCAGCTTTTAATTCAGCAACGAGCCAAACCATACCGCACATCCCCAATAAAAAAAGGTTACTAGTTTGACATAATTATTTCATATAATTGCGTGGACTTTAATCGTCTTTAATCACCCAAATATATTCTAAAATTAAGATGTTTATGAGTACATGGAATTTTTGTGGGAATGATCCAACCTTTAAAGTCCTGGAAAAACATGTGCAAACTTGTAATTACGTGTGCCGTTAAGGAAGTACACGCCGGCATGTGTGTTTGCGTGCATGCATATATGCGTGCCTCTGTGTGTGTGTGTGTGTGTGTGTGTGTGTGTGTGTGTGTGTGTGTGTGTGTGTGTGTGTGCGCGTGTGTGCGTGTGTGTGCGTGTGTGTTTGTGTGTGTTCACCTACTCATTCTTCTGCTCAATAGGAGGCTAGCATTCTGAAAGGAATCGTCAAGGCTCTGCAGGAGCCAGGTTTAAAGTGTTAACACAGTAACGCCATGACATTGATCGCACATTCGCATGACATTCACGCCAGTACACTCTGACACACACATACGCACACAGACACACACAAACACACACACACACACACATGTCCATCCCAGGCCTGATATTACTGTTGTATTTGCTGTCTTACAAAAGGTCCACAAATACAATGATTAGTAATCACGCTGTGATACTGGTAATGTTTGGTATTACTCATGTATTTATTTTCCAAGCTGGTCAATGGTTAATTGATCCACTTAAGAAGAGCATACAATTACATGTCCAATCGAAGGTTTTATATTTTTGTCGTTCTCTTTTAGCGTCACAAACTGTCCTGTGTACAGGACTACAGCTGCGACAGCCAACAGCATGGACATTTCCTCTTTATTATTTTCTGTGTCTTTTTGCTGGAACTCACTCCCAATTAATTCAAAACGATGCACTGGTGTCCGACCTCATGCAAGTCGTGACCCCCGCACTGCACCATATCCTAAGAAATGTACTCAAAGTCATCCTGTAAGTTAATTGAAACCAAAGGCCTATAGGTAGGAGGCAAAACTAAAGTAACACCTGAACTATCAATGTAAAGGGGTAGCAGAAGGTTCCGGGGCGGTTAACCTTCCACCACGTGGCAACGTGCGATCGCAGGTGGGTTAGCCTAGCGCCCATTTGCTAAGACCCTTCCACATCCAACTGCGCAGTTTCTCTGGGTCGCGCAGCACGAGATTCAAGGTAATTAAACCCCATTCCCAACCATTAGGGCCAACCGTGTATCCACTGCCCGCGATACTTCCCTCTCCGCGGTGGGTTTGCGCCATGTCAAGGCGCGCCCCGGTGGCATGTTGTAGAACACGACAGCCTTTTGAGACGCGATATGATTGGTTTGCCGCGGCGTATTGTGACACTTAGGATTACTGTCATTTTCCGTTCTCCGGCAGCCACCAGCAAACGGGAGAAGTGCTAGGCCATAATTATGTTTTCAGTCCTCCCGGTTGTGATATTCTATGAATATATAACAGACGGCCCTGAATTAATGGTAGATGGTTGTTTTCTATTATCATTTTAATATACCCACAATGCACAATCAGCAGTAACGCAAGAGAGCCCAGAATAAACAAATTAGTGGAAAGCCTTAGGAATATCTCTCCCTCTTCGTTCTCCATGCTTGTGGCATATGGCTACCTATTTGCGACAAGAATTAATTTGCAGATATATAAAGAAATCAGCGTAGGGACAAATAAAATAATGTAATAAAACTCAACCAAGAAGAAATATTGCAAGCGCAACATATGGCACTGTCAAAAATGATCACTTTAGACGCTAAACACAAAATACTAGCAAGTACAATTTTAACACGTTCCAGCCTTAATGGATGAATTCACTTCATTATGGAGTAGAAAGGTAGCTGTTATAATCACCTCAATTAGAGGAAAGCCATAAAGCGAAGATAATGTATATGTGATTCCTTTTAATTTAGCTACCATCTGTTTGTTGCAATTGAATGCACTGTAATATTTAGCTTTTTTCACACTTTCATTAGTTTGTTTATCCCTTTACGACAGGATGAGATCATTGTGTATGAACATGAGAACGGCTTTGAGTTTAATATGCGCCGGCTAACGGTTTTCATCAGCTTTCAGCAGATAATTGAATATAATACCATCAGTCATTATCGAACCTTGTGTGTGTGTGTGTGTGTGTCTGTGTGTGTTTGCATGTGTGTCAGTGCATCTGTGTGTGTATGTGTTTGTGAGTGTGTGTGTGTGTGTGGATCTTCTTTATGTTTGTGTGTGCCCATGCTTTTTTATGTGTCTTCCTGTGGCTGTGTATGTGTCTTTCTTTGGGAGTGTGTGTGGATCTTCATCTGTGTATGTGTGTGCATGTGTGTGTGTGTGTTTCTGTGTGAGTGTGTGTGTGTTTGTGTGTGAGTGTGTGTGTGTGTATGTATGTGTGTGTCTGTGTGTGTCTTCATGTGTGCGTTTCTTCCTGTGTCCTCTCTGTGCACACGTGTGTGTTTGTGTGTATGTGTGTGTGTGCATCTCTTCACATGCATATATACATGTCTTCCCGTGTCTCTGTGTGTGTGTCTTTCTGTGTGATTGTGTCTGTGTGTGTGGGGGGGTCTTCTCGTATATCTTCATTTGTAAAGCACAAGAAACCTTTCACACCTCTTTACGGCGTAATTCCATGTCTCTTCCTCGCCGCTACGCCCACCGACGCCCATGAAAGGTAAACACGAGTCGGCACAACTGTGACAACAGGCAGCCGCCGAACATATCAAGGGGTTTAGGGTAACTTGTTGGCTGGATGGCAGTACTCCTTTCATCTGCAAAAGGCACCCCACTCAAAATAAAAAGCTCTCTCAATAGTTCTCCAGAAGCCTCTCAAGCATATGTCTCCTCATCTGCTTATCTTGGCAAGCACTTGGCACAATTGGAGAGGGGCAGATGAAAAAGAGCAGAAAAAAAAACAAGAGTCGACTTTCCCTTTCCCCCTGATGGCAGCTCTTTGCGGGCCCCGTCTCAGATGCCTCACACAGAGTGAACGGTCTCCCCACCCTGCCATATGGGAGCCCACGCACTTTTCTCTTATCATCTCTTTCTTTTTTTTTTTAATGCCTACTGGTTGTTGCTGCCGCCTTTGTTGCTCAGGAATAATCAAATGTTGATAGCATAGTTCAAATGGACCATTAAGTATGTGAGAATGCTCTATGGAGACAGGAGCCAGGCAGTCTGCCACTACCAATAGCCCCGGCCTAGCGCTGATGCTAATTTGATTATAATATAGTCATCTCCGAAGATTAGAGCTATTCAATTAAATATTCTAATTAACCTGAAGTATTAGGCAAATGATGCTAATTACAAATATTCTCAAGAGAGGGCGGCTTGATGAGGGCCCTAGCTCTCGTCAGATACTTCAGACCACTGTCTCGTGGCAAGATGTCCTCTATATCATAGGCTTGGCGAATATTAAATTCCCCGCTAATTAGCCTCAACCTCATTTGTTTAATGGCATTTGCATTTTGTTTGAAATTGTGATAAACATGTGTACCCAGCTTTTAACTTAACTTAGAAGTAGCCTCCTGGGGTAGCTTAGTATTTCTGTTTACACAGCTCCCCAAGAACATTCACACGTGCACTCACGCGCACACACAAACACAACGGCAGACAACAAACGCACACATAAACAAACACAGATACACAAAGCCTGGACCATTAAACCTAAAGTGCGAATGCAGTCGAATCATTCAGAGTTCACATACGAACAAGGGATACTTACTTTTTTTGTTTTTGTTTTTTACTTAAGCGAATTCCAACGATTATGGAAAGAAAAGTATATTTAAATTATACATATTGTCATTATGGGCTCCAGCATAAAGTTGGGAAGACAGTCAGATGGAGGGCACAGGAAAAGCACCTTTGCACCCCTCTCGAAGGTGTGCCGGTTCCATTACTATAGTCTGAAATCATTAAATCATCATATCTGACAAAAAGGCGGGCTGGTGGAAAAGCGACGCTTTCATGGTAAAGAAAACATGTAGGTGCCTTCAGTGATTACTTTATATTCATAGTTTTCCCCTCAGCCGGGTGCTGGATATGTCATGTGCATAATGCTGGCCCTGAGTCTGGCATTGTAGTCACTCCATGCAACGTGTTTCAATAAGGCAATCTTCTCACTGCCTAAAAACATCAGCGGCTCGGCGCTCCGAACAAAGACAGACTATGACATGTTATCCTAGCATACATCTGCGGGACAGAACTATACTTTATTAAAGGAAAATAGGATTTCACAAATGTTTTGACAAAAGGGCAGAATGGGAGGCGTTGGTGGGGGAGGAGGGGGGTGTGGAGGTTGGTTGGGGGGGGGGGGGGGGGGGGGGATGGAGGATGGGGGTGCTGGAACTGGTGCTGGTGGGGGTTTGGGGGTAAAGGTGTTACACTGGGGAGGTGGGGGCGGGGGAGGGGTGAATGGGAAAGGTAGGGTCTGGTTGCGCTAGGCTTGTGATAAAGGGCTGATGTTTGAACGCAGACAGACCGTTCTAGCTGGTTCATGTCAGGCCAGCACTGTTTTTTTAAACACAACCGTTTCTCATCTTTGTTGGGTGGCATGGAAATCGCAGTGTGACCAAAACCTTGGCCCCGTTCCCCCAGGTTTATGTGGTTATTTTTTTTTCTACACCTCTCTTTTGTCGCGGGAAACAAAAGGCATAAAAAAAATCCCTCCCGCAGAATGTGTTTCTTGTATTAAATTGTGGAGATTTCAAACGCCAGAGCCCCTGCTCACCTCTCCGCTCACTGACTCGCTGTGTGTGTGTGTGTGTCTCTGTGTGTGTGTGTGTGTGTGTGTGTGTGTGTGAGACGGCGCCGCGCCAACGCCGCGTGTTACAACACACAGGGATATATCATACGAGTCAGGCTAATCCGACTGGGATGATATCAGCTTTTGTTTGAGCCAGCCGCTTCGTCCAGAGAGACAAGTGGTAAGCACTGTACGCCCGCCTCATTAGGAGCCGCATGCTATAGTCTGAGTGTATTAGCCTGGGCTTAATCCCACACACACATCTGAACAGGATCCCCTCCCCTAAGCCTCTCCCAGGGATAAGTCTTCTTCTTCTGCTTCTATCACTGAGCCCCCCCATGACAGGGGCTGCAGCGCAGGGAAACCGGGGGGGGGGCATGCCAACGGGTCATTATGCTCACACCAAAACCAACACTAAAACACGGACAGATTATGGACAAGGCATACAGGGTTTATTTTTTGTTGTTTGTTTATTGGCAACATTACTGTCAAATTACCTCTTACTGGGTTGGGGGGGGGGACTGCATGATCCTCTTCACACGGACAGCAGCCACGCGCACAAAAACATCAGTGTGCAAATATGCTCAGATAAATGACCCTGGAAATCTGCAGGGCGCATGTAAGCATGCTCTGATAAAGGACGTTACACACACATGAAGGCTAGCAGTATCCACACACACACACACACACACACACAGTCACACATGAACACAAACACACACACACGCACACACACACACACACACACACAAACACACACACAAACATAAATATTGGTTTAAATTACCCGTAAGTGCTAGTAAAAGAACAGATCCCTTAAATACATTTTTTTATCATTATATTTCAGTCGGTGGGTCACATTTCAGTACTTTGTTACTTTAGTTAGTTTAGGCCAATCCAGTGGTCAAAGAGATGCCGGAACTTCTTGCAATGACAAGTCTGAAAGTACGAGGGTACGACACTTTGAGATCGATACAGCAGGACTATCGTCAGTCCTTCCCCCGCCTTCCCTTATCAATGTCATATCGAAGGGAGGGCGAGACGGAGACAATAATGTGTGATTTGGACCAGGGGTAGAAATCAAAGCCAATCACGCTCCTCTCTCTCTACGTATTGACTGTTTTTTCGTAAACATCAAGGTGGGGAGGATTGATTATCGAGAGGAGGGGAGAAGCACTGATGACTGCTTCTTTTCACACGCATCCTTGTCATTTCTGTCTCTCTTGTCGCACTTCACATTTCATTTGTCTCCCGCCGACAACCGGACAAAGTGTTTGTTCATTGTATGAAAAGAAGGGAGGTAAAACACGACAACATCGATAATGAACCAGCGCTTTGTCGGCACGTCCAATTATGTCCCAACGGAACACAATAGAGAATACTGAGAAGGAAATCAACACAATACTTGTTTCACATTACGCTGGTGTCTCATGTGCATAATTTGCTGTGTCCCAGCTGTTATTTATCCCTCTATTACACTTAATATCAGGTGTGATCATGATATTGATAGACATGAGAGGTAGTGTTTTCTTCTTTTCACTTTATGTGGTTTAAGGACTCTACACCTTAAACCAAGAGAAAAAAAACCTGTTGGCTATGCAACCAACTTAGTGGGCCTAATGCATGCTAGCTTTGATGTCAGCTCCATTCCACAGTTATGCAGCACTTAGATTAGATTAGATTCAACTTTATTGTCATTGCACAAGCACAAGTACCAGACAGCTAAATTCAGTTTAGCACATAACCAGAAGTGCAATAGTGCATACATAACACAAGGTAGGCAGTAGGCCGGTGGTTCTCAACCTTTTTTTGGTCCTGTGACCTCATTTCTAGCTCTGAAAATGTTTGCAACCCCAACTTTAACTTTGTGCATCTGCTTCAAAACGAATTGTTTTTACTGCCGGTAATATCATTGTCCCGGTAAGTGTAATCGCATCATTCCCGCTCCCCACTAAGTGATTTGAGGTAGTTTGCTTGTGGCTATGAATCATTAGGCAGTTTGCATATACAGGACGTCTATGGGAACTTTAAAAAATAAATGGTTGTCTTAAATGAAACATCAAATATCTACAGCCTTCTCCTGTGTCCCCTAATGCATGTTAGGGACCCCAAGTGCTGAGGCTATATTAGGCTTTAGATTTTATTGGTTATAAAATAGGGGCCAAACGATTCCTCTCCACTTCAGAACATATTTTTTGTATAGGGGGATGAGCTAGCAAATGAGCTAACAAGCATGTTCTTCTTCAATGGTTTAACAACTACTGATCAAGTATGGATACAATTTGATTCAAGCTGTTTGATCTCATAATACGAAAACAGAACAGCAATGTACCTCAGCTTTCTGTTTTCTGTTACTGTTTTTTTTTTCTGTTTCTACAATTATACATATGTTACATTATAATTCAATGTCAGCTGTTATCATAAAAAAGATACATTTCAGATTTTGTTCTAAATGTGAGTTTAGTCTCCAAAAATCAAGCTTCAAACCAAAGTAAAGTGTTGATGTCCATCGACAAAATGGATTAATTTCTTTCCATATGACACAACTCGTCCGATTCCATATTACTCTCCGTTATATATAAATATTATATGTGGAGTGCATTTAAGTAATCATTTCGAAGCCTGTTTGTTGCACCGCTATGCCCTAGCACCTCCAGATTAATGACTCATTGACAGTAACTAGGGGGGGTGGGGGGGGGAATAAACAGGAGCACCAACAAAGGAATGTATCCAGCAGCTCCATCAGGCTCCATCAGGCTCCATCAGCCTCCTCTGGGCTGATCTGCCGGCCGGCCCTATGATAAAGATAAGGGCAGGCGATTGTAACAAAGCATGCATCGGAAGGGGGGCCTGTGGACCCTCCTCCTGGTGCAAACCCCCCATATCGTCGCACCACCCGCAAATGTCAAGTGACACTCGACGAGTCTGTGATTAAGGTTTAATAGAGAAAAATGAGAGGCGAGGATATTAGCCTAACTAAGACGCATCAGTCAGGCCTCCTCAAAAGGGAGGCGGTAAAGGGATGAAGGGGAGGGGGGGGGGGGTTCCCATGTCCTGCTTTAAATCCATGGAGGACGTATGGAGAAACATTATTTTATGCTACCTATTCATTTCCTTACTGCGGTGACCGACACAAAAGCATTGCTTAAGAATAAAGAAGATGCACGCACACACACACACACACACACACACACACACACACACACACACACACACACACACACACACACACACACACACACACACACACACACACTGTAACACTCACACGCACACACCCACAAATCACCAGTCTTACACAAAACACACATCTTACTAGGGTATGTTGAGTTGGGTATAGAGAGATAACTATAGAGAGAACAGGGAGGATCCGTGTTTCATAACACATGAATGAATGAACTCATGAGTGTGGTAACATTTGTTGTGCTTAAAATGTGCTTCTGCCGAGGTTACCTGGTTTCTGTTTGTCTCCATTCGAAACACTTTGTGTATACTTTTCGAAGCGACCTCTTGATTAAAGATAAATGTCTTTCTTTTGCCTTCTTCATACAAATGCATTGTTTGTCACCAGCAACTTAAAAAAAAGAGAATAGGGGTGTGCGTGGGGGGTTGGGAGGAGTGTGTGTGTGTGTGTGTGTGTGGGGGGGGGGGCAGATAAATAGATGCTGTGGGGAGCCTATAGCAGAATATCACAAACAACGCTCACAAAGGAAGGTCACGAAACTATCCCACCACTTAGCAAGCAAGGCCCCCTCCCCATCCCACCCCTCACCCCCTCACCCCCTCACCCCCTCACCCCCTCACCCCCTCACCCCCGCCCCCCATCTCACCAACCCCACCCACCCACCCTTGTTACAAATCTCCACTGAAATGTAAAAAATTTAATTTGTCAACATGTTTCTATCATATGCTCCATCACTGTCCAGGGAGGTGGCAGGGGCCAGGGGGGCCGATGGGGGAGGAGGTGAGAGAAGGAGAAGGAGGGAGAAGGGGGGAGGCGGGGTGCGGGGGAGGGAGGGGGGATAGACGTGCCTCAGGGGCCGTCCAGTTGCTCTCAGATGGGGTGGATGGGGCTGTGATTAGGCCCTCACGTTGGCTGGAATTGTCCTGGACAGCCTAGAAATCAGATTATTAACTCTGATACCAGACACTCTGTCTCCTGTCCGGGATTAGCATGAAAATTTTGATATGGATCGATAAGCAATCTTTTCCCCATTCTTCGCAATCTCCTCTGCCTTCATTAATCTGTGTGTGTATGTTTATGTCAAAGAATTAAGACATCTCCGGCGATCCACCCTCCCCGCGCGAGCACACACAGACACACACGCACGGAAACACACACATTCACCAGGACACATACACATTCCCCCCACCGCCCTGCTCTCAGGATGCTAGATGGGAGCATCTCATAGACATTTATTAAATCAAACACAGACTCTACTTACTTGAGGCTAAATTGCCTCCTGTTCTTCTGCTCAGCCTTCAAGGTTTCACTTAAGTCTGAAAATCGTTATACTTAGAGAACGCCCGGCAGGCTTGTCTTTCTTTTGGGTTTGTTTCTTTGTTTGTTTGTTTGCGTTTACACCAAACACTCCTCTGTGTGTGATAGGGTTAGCAGACTTACAGCAGTTATAATGGCAGCACTGCAATGAGGAGTGCTGTGTTCGTGATGGTTTTGAGGTGTAAACTCTGAATGCAGACTCATGACTCATCTTGGAAGGAATATTATTCTCATATTGTATCGCTTTCCTGGGAATGTTTATGAGCATGTTTTTTGAACAGATGGTAATGCGGAATAGCTAAACAGTGGGGTGTATGTGTAAAGAAACGCAGAGGCTACAGCTTATAGGTGTTGTTTTGTTATGGCCAAGTGGTATATCAGACAGCTGCAACGTATCTTAATCTTATAAGATCTTTAGGTCAAGGAAATACAGTTAGCATCATAAGACAAACGGGCTATAAAAAATTCTCAACGGTCCAGTGAATAGGCCCAAATATTTGCATTCATCAGTAGGGTAGAGTGTTGGTATTTGCAAATCATAGTATATTAATCAGTCAAATCATATACCATACCACAATATAGACCACATTTAATTAAGGTGCATTTTATAACATTATACTTTGCCACGATTTAGAAAATTGCAGCATTTTTTGATAAATTAAAAAACTAAATGATAATACATTTCTCTATATTTTCATTGTATTTTTCTTTCAGAATAGATAAAAATCTAAACTAATGTAATGCAGACTTCATCAATGTTAATAATGCCTTTCAGTTATACAATTGGATTGTGAATACAAAATCTCAAACTACGGACCACATATACTCGGCAGGATATACGCCAAGAAAGCCCATAACAGCATTTATTGTATGGCATTGATCAGCAGGGAGACCATTATCAATAGCCTGCACAATTAGATCACCGCGGGCCATTATGAGATCACTCAGCGAGCTCAAATATGCCCACTTACGTCGCCAACGCCAAAATAAAGAAATAGATACAGAAGCACATTACACGCAAAACGCATAACGTTAGGCAAAGTGTGTGTCTGTGTGTGTATGCGTGTTGATTGATGAGCTGAAACTCAAGGCTAGGATGGCAAATGCTGCGGCGCTGCCGGTGGAAGAGGATCAGTGGTTGTATAATTATGACCCATACACGCAGCCCAGTTCATCTAGCTGGCATCATTAGCGAAACACGAGTCCAGACATGTCATTAAAGTGCTTTTAGTCTTGCTACTGTCCTCTCCGTGCCCCCCCCCCCATCCCCCCACCCCCTGCTCTCTCCCGGCTGGCTGCTCGGCCAGGGCGCTTCTCCGCGCCGGTCATTTCCAGAAAGCGCCCGGGGCAGGGTGGCGTCAAGACTCCTCCGCATATTGTCTTTATGCCCAATTAGGGTTCAAAGATGACAAGCTAGGAAACGAAGAGGAATGAGTGAAGACGGGAAGGGTCCACGGGCGGTCAAAGTGTGACCGGTTCAAATAGAGGGAAAACTCAGACCGGCCGTCTGTATGAAGACGGGGTGTGTCCGGCGGTGAACTAAAGTCTGATTCAAACTTTACAACAGTCCTCCTTTTTGTTAATATCCTCTAAAGAAGATAGATTATGCCATCGGTCACAGAGTTGGCCGCTCAACTGGGATATCAAATAACCGTATCATCGTTCAATCAATGTCAGTCATCAAAGGTGACTTGGTCGAGGTTTGTTTTATCATTGCTTTGAAAATACGTTTGTAATCATATCGATGTTCTATTTTCACACCGACCATGGTCATATTATTGACAACAGTCCTAATCCTATTCTAAATCGTCCATCAACAAAGTGGGCTGTGTGCATAGGTAAGTGGATCCAATTGGCTAAGAGCTTGTGGTTTCAGCGGAGAATGCTTTTAAGTCCGCTGCACTGTAAAGTATTGGACTCGGGGTCAGGTTCAAATTAATTCAAGGGCTATAAATGAAATTGCCCGCTAATGACTGCAATCTTACCCACCCAATATTTAATATTTCATCATTAAATAGTAAAATGAGCCGATATGATCCTGATACAGTCCCAATTATACGGCATTGATCAAAGTGACCTTTTCATACTCAGGACTGAGGAGGAGAAACAAAAAATCAATTCAACGCCTCCTTCTTCCTCCGTCCCCACACTCCTCACGTTGCCTCACTCCTCTCTGCATACTTGAGCAGCTGCCACGTTGTACAGGCATAACCTACACGTGCGCATGTATATGCCCAGCCCTGAAAAAAACAAACAACAACCAAAAAACGCAGCAGCTTGTCAAATCGACTGACCCCCAGTGAAAAGCAATCTCTTCACGCCTTACATCTAATTCTTTTGTTCACACGTGTGGTGCATTTCTCTTTGTGTTTGTTTTTTTTTACCTCCCAATGCACCACCACCACCACCACCACCACCACCACCACCACCACCACCACCAGCCCCACCTGCCCCAAGAGCCCCCCTTTGCTCCCCGCCACCTCCTCCTCCCCATCCTCCGCCTCCGCCTCGCCTCCCCCCCCCTGTCTCCCTCCAGACGCCCCCCGGGTGTTGTATCCCCAAAGCCCAGACAGGTGACAAAATCGGGGCCTGACTTGTTCGTCTTCTGCCCGGCTGACAGGGAGGGGGTCCGGATGTGGGGGGGAAGTTGGAGAGGGGGGCGTCATAATGGCGTTCTTGGCCCTGGGTGCAGGAAGAGAGGGAGATTGTGTGTGCGTGTGTGTGTGTGTGTGTGTGTGTGTGTGTGTGTGTGTGTGTGTGTGTGTGTGTGTGTGTGTGTGTGTGTGTATGTGTGTGTGTGAGAGAGAGAGAGAAATGGGATCAAACCCTGTGTGGGAGCGCGGAGCTGTCTGGATATGATGGTATACAACTTGACACCCTGTGTTTTCTGTTTAACTGGTAACTGATGACGTTTTCAAAGGTCTCCTCGTGTGACTTAGAAACCATTGGGGTTTTGTGAGGAGAAAACACATATCCTGTGTTTCTGTACGGGGATATTACTCTCATAGCATTTTATGAATGACTCAATCACTGTAATTGATAACGATAGTGCTTCAGCTTGTGTATGATTCACTTGTTTTATGAAGTATAATGCCCAAAACAAAGATTCCTATAATCTTGACATGAAAACAAGTACTGTAAAGCGTCTATCTGATCCCCCGGGCAGATGAAGCGAGACAGATCAAATGGGGGACATACAGTAATCCTTCAGATCTGTGTTGAGCGAAGACATGCTTATGAATCCTAGCATGGTAAAGCTGCTCGGCTTTAGCAGAAAATGAGGGGAGGGAGGGAAGTGGGTGAAAGGGAAGGGAAAGAGAGAGAGAGAAATAGAGAGAGAGAGAGAGAGAGAGAGAGAGAGAGAGACAGACAGACTGAGCAGCGAGAGAGAGAGAGAGAGAGAGAGAGGGCCAAAGATTGATTTTATTCCTTATGACTCGCCCGAGGAACACCATCTTATAATCCACTAAGCACATCTTAATCAATGTGTCCCTCTGCGGTAGCGAGGCCCGTACACAACAAAACACAACATGGAGGATGTAACCTCTGTAACACAAATACAACAACAGTCATTATGTTCCTGTAAGCAGATTAATTATTATCCTGTGTGAGTCATAACTGCAATTTTAATTATTATTGTATAACCCCCCCAGCAGCGATTTGATTTAAATTAAGCTTAATGATGGTCATGATGAGGATGTGGAGGATGATGATGATGATGATGATGATGATGATGATGATGATGATGATGATGATGATGAATAAAAAAAGGATGAAGCTTTACTCAGAAATGTCAGCTGCCTTGGCGGCCATCTTGAAAGTGTACAATAGGATTGAGTTAACAGCCCTGGCCCTTAGCTGAGATGCCTTTCTCGTGCCTTGCTAAAGAGAGAATCACGAGGTGAGGCTGACAGGCGTGGTGGTGGTGGTTCGGGGGTAGGGTTGGAGCAGCTCTCGGCTGCCATGACAGCTCTCCTGGAATCGAGGGTGGCACTCTCATATGAGTGAAAATAATGGAATCCTATACGTCTTTGAGCATGTCACAGCAGGGGGGAATGGAGAGAGACATCTGGGTGAGGTTGAGGAGAGGCACTGGGGGGATTTGGAAGGCCAAAAGAAGTGTCCCCTCTCACGGAGAAATGGCGGACATTGATCAATGTAAACCTTCCTCTTTTTAAATGT
>NC_136934.1:41169755-41174604 GCF_949987615.1 Pollachius pollachius
TGAGCCATGCACCAATTGTATGTTTATATATATATATAAATATAAATATATATATATATTATTGGATGAATTCTCGAACTCAATACTATTGTCCACTCATGTACACTCTTTATAAATGCATGTGTTAGGTATAAAGAGGTATAAGAAATTAAAAGCTTGGAGGTGGCGATGCATGAGGCATGCTTTGCACACTCACACACAAGCACACATGCGCAAACACACACACACACATACTCACACACACACACACACACACACACACACACACACACAAACACACGCACACACTCACACACTCACCACCGACATCTCATCCACTCACGTTGAGATGTTTGCTAAGTTCACCTTTTTAATTCCATTTTATTTTTTCCTCATTGATTTTTTTTTCTGTGTGAGGTGGGGAATAGCCGGCCATCAAAGCTTTAGCAATAAAACGCTGCCACTGACCCTTGCATAGATAATTTGCCATGAAAGACAATCAATAAATAACAAACACTCCCTAATCAGGCAGGGAGCAGACGGAATGACATCCCATTATCCCTGTCAGACCACCGCTGCCGCTGAGGGCCGGGGTCCCTACCCACACACACTGACACACCACAGCCTGCCCAGGGACCCCCACACACACACACACATGCACGTTTCTGAAGGCACTCACAGACACAAACTCATGCACACACACACACACACACACACACACACACAGAAACACACAAGTGTGTGAACGCTGTCACACTCTCTGTGTTGTACACACATGTGCACGTTCGTGCATACACACACACACCATCTTGGCTGTCTTTCGAATCAAGAGTGACGTCTCGAGGGGGGCACAGATATCAATCAGAGCGCATGTATTGTTTCTATAGTGCATGCATCTTTTTAATTATTATTGCAAAATAGTTAAATCTGCTTTACCTGCTTTATCTGATTCATATCGATAACATGTTGTATCAGATACATCATTGAAGTTTTTCTGAATGTAACACTGTAATCTGGGAAAACTCAGAAATATTTTTGCTGACATGAAAACATGCCTTTATGTCAAACATGGTGTAGCTGAATTGTCGATAAATCTAATCAAATTATAAATTGCATGTGACTTCAATCCCTCTAACATTGTCTGTGTGTGTCTGGGGCTGATTGTGCTTGTGTATTTTGTGTGTGTGTGTGTGTGAATGTGTATGTGTGAAATGGGCCCCCAGTTGATCTTCAGTGTAACTCTACAAAGGCAGTAAAAATCTCTGTGTGGCGAAGGGTTTTAACGCGTACAGATAGACACATAGCGCCGACGCCGACAGTAGAAGCGCATAATACACACGGTGTGTTCGCTGGGATTTGACGAGCTAATCTCTCTGTCCCCACGCGCGTGTCTTTCATTCAAACTGACAAAGCGTACGGTGTGATAAACGAGACACAATTAACATAGTGGATTATGTAAAAAGGGGATGAATGTAGCTGCCATAAACAAAGCCCCTTAGCATGTAGCGGTGGAATAATAGAACATATCCCAGTGCATCGCGCCTTTTCATGATTTCAGAATAGAGATGTCAGAGCAGTCAAAAGCAGCTGACACCCCTGGGACTCTGCAGGATGTGTGTCATCTTCAGCCTTTGTGTGTGGCTTTAAAAAATAAATAATGTTTTGGTGTGAATGCGATGTAAATGGTGCGCGAGTGTGGGGTTGAAGTGTGTTCACGTCTGTCTGTGTATATGTGTGTTAGAGAATATGCGTATGTGTGTGTGTGTGTGTGTATGTGTGTGTGTGTGTGTGTGTTGGTGTGTGGGTGTGTGTGTGTGTGTCTGTGTGTGTTTGTGTGTGTTTGAGTGACTCTGTAACTGTGTGTATGGAGGAGGGGGGGGGGGGGGTGCAATACCAGCTCCCATTTCAAACAGCCTCCTCATTATTCATGCTCGCTCCTCGACATTACAGGCTATTTTTATTTTTTTCATAAAGTGCCAATAATAGAGGCGGCACTCAAGTGTGACTGGAAATAAGCTGTGGATCGTGTTCCCCCTCCTCGCGAGTCAGATCATTAAGTCAGGCGCCCCCTTCTTAATTTTTTATTTAAAGATAGGTCTGAAGCGGTGAGTCATGCCGCGTTCCCGCTCTCCACTTTAAGAAATTAAACATTCTTAATTAATGGAGTGGACCTAACGTTGCGATACTTCCTGCAGCGCCTCCTCGCCTGCGATCCATCCGTAACCCGAGCGGGCCCCGCGGCCAGGATCCCTGAGAGGTGCCAGAGGGGCCAGGTGGCTCCAGGGGCCCCCACTCGGCTCCTGGTTTATTACCACCATGTACTCTTTTCTTTGTGGTGACATCACCGCCGCCATGGCTCGACGGGCCCTCTCTCACGCCGGCCCCCGGAAACATTACAATTTGGTATCGCTTACCGGGGCCCGCGTTGCCACGGCACTAATTATATCAACGCGGCTTATCCACACACAAATAAACAAGTCCTACCGCGAGGTCCCGCCGGCTGCGGCCAAGAAAAACACGGGGTCCGTGGCGTGCCGCGGTGTGTGCGCCTGTTGCACTCCAGGGGCCACTCCAACTTTTCCGGTGTATACTTTGGAAGTCAGGGTTTAATTATTCAAATCGTTCAATCCCCCTCTCTTTTTTTTTCACTGAGTAACTCCACCTTCTCGCGCTCTTTTCTACCCCCCCCCCCCCACCCCCTGTCACACACGTTTTCTCTGCGCATTCATGGCCAAAATGAGTTTCAGTCATGGATCATGGCGAGTAATGAAATAATCCCGAAATGACATCGGGAAAACCCGGCGGAAGAGGCTGGGCGGCAGCGGCGGCGGCGCCAGAAGCCTGTTTATTCCTGATCTGTAGAAGTCACGCTATCAAGGAGAACTCTGGCAGCTGTATGTATTTGTTTGAGATGTACTGGTTGGTGACATGTGTGCATGTGTGTGTGTATGTGTGTGTGTGTGTGTGTGTGTGCGTCTGTGTGTGTGTTTGTGTGACTCACTATAAGGGGAAGGAGGTGTGGGTGTGAGTGTGTGTGTGGTGTGTGTGTGTGTGTGTGTGTGTGGGGGAGGAGGGGTGAAGGGGGTTCAGCCATGCGGGAGTTATCGGATGTTCCAGTTTGTGCCCCCATGAAATCGACATGAGATCCCCCCCCCCCCCCCCCCCCCCCCCCCCCCCCCCCCCCCCCTCCCCCCACACACTCCCCGTCCCCACACAGACACACACACACACACACGCAGCACACACACTCTCTCTCTCGCATCGTCATTTCAGCTGTAGGAGGATAGCTAAAGGGTGTAGTGGGGACGGGGAACGGGGGGGAGGTTGTGGTGGGGTTGGGTCAAAGGAGGTGGAGGAGGAGGAGGGAGGAGGAGAAGGAGGAGGAGGAGGAGGGACACCGCGAGAGAGCAAACAAGAAGGCAACGGCCACTCACCGACTTAACCCCCCCTGTCATCGGAGTGCTCCCGTGTCAGCATGTGAATCAAATCAAGATGAATGGGGCCTCTCCCCGGCCACTGGAGGCTCGCCTCATTGGGCCCAATTTCATCAGCCCCAGTAACTGTTCATATAGAAAGATTAATAGAGCGTCCGAGCAACGCCGCCCAGCGCAGGAGGGAGGAAACACGCGCGCATACAAATAGGTTGAGATGGCCAAACGATGGGCTGTGTGTGGCTATTGTGTGTGTGTGTGTGTGTGTGTGTGTGTGTGTGTGTGTGTGTGTGTGTGTGTAGGGGGACAGCAGGGAGTTATTATGCTGTTGCGCCCGGTGCAGGATGAAGAGGTTCAAGCGCCTTAGTTTTTTTCTTTTTGGGCTGTGTGTGTGTGTGTGTGTGTGTGTGCGTGTGAGTTTGTGTAAGACTGGTGATTTGTGGGTGTGTGCGTGTGAGTGTTACAGTGTGTGTGTGTGTGTGTGTGTGTGTGTGTGTGTGTGTGTGTGTGTGTGTGTGTGTGTGTGTGTGCGTGTGTGTGTGTGTGTGTGTGTGTGTGTAGGTGTGTGTGTGTGTGTGTATGTGTGTGTGTGTGTGTGTGTGTGTGTGTGTGTGTGTGTGTGTGTGTGTGTGTGTGTACATTGGGTCCACTTTACTGGCCTAATTGATGAAGCTCTGATTGCGTTGTACTCTATCCCCACTGTTTCACTGTATCACTGTATCACTGTATCACTGTATAACGCTATCCTCCCAGTTCTTCTCCTTACACACTCGTGGCTCCCCGCCACGTTCGTCCTGGGAAAGCACCCGATGATGCATCCCTTTTAAATGCCGGGCATATTTCCTGATGAAAAATGTTTACATGCACACTGACCTCTGCGGGGTGGGGGGGTGGGGGGGGACATAACATCATTGTGTATGACAACATGTCAACGTTTATGTGTTGAAAGAAACAGGAACACTCCGTCATAAGTATCACATAATAATGACCACTCATAATTTCCCAAGGTTATGCAGACCTTCCCGCCCACTAGCTAACACTATGGGGACAAGCTTAGGCTAACTCCGCTACAAAAGCTCTTTATGGTTTACAATGTAATCTTGTTAATGGTTGGCTCTTTCATTGTGTTTCACACGGCGTGTGTATGTGTGTGCGTGTGTATGTGTGTAGGTGTGTGTGTGTGTGTGTGTGTGTGTGGGTGTGTGTGTGTGTTTGTGAGTGTGCGTGTGGGCCTGTGTGTGTGTGCGTGTGGTGTGTGTGTGTGTGCCTGTGTGTGCGTGTCTATGTGTGTGTATGAGAGTGTGTATGTGTGTGTGTGTGTGTTTGCGTTTCTGATCCCTTTTTGAATCCAATTATCACTCTTCTGCTCTCTATCCACTGTAAATGTCTCTTCTACATTTTCTTATTTGCCATCCTTGCAATCCCTTACCCTCCCTAAG
>NC_136934.1:41174804-41339804 GCF_949987615.1 Pollachius pollachius
AGTTTCTATTATCAATAACAAGATAAAATACAGAGTTCTTTTTATCTCTTAAAATGTAAATTTATACAAAGAGCCCCCACCTCGGTGCTGTAAATATCTTTACCTCTCTTAAGACCACAGAGGGAAACTCAATTGATCCTACTACCCCCACAACCAGCCCCACCCTCCCCTATCCCCACCCCAACCCGCACACACACACACACACTCACACACACACCCACACTTCCACCTCCACCCGACTCATTCTCCCCGGTTGCAGCCATCTGCAAAATCTCTGGCATAATATCAATGATGAAATTAAAAATCCTCCATTCCACCAAACCAAGAGGGAGCTCGTTCGTTCTGGCTCAAGCTGTTTACTCTTTAAATTATATGATTGATTTCCTTTAAGTGTATTTGTTTATTTAAATGTTCATATCAGCTCTATCTAAATCATTTCTCAAGTTTATTCTATTGATTTCTTTAGTGGTTGGCCTTGCGCCCCCTCCCCCCTCACTCCCCCAACCCTCTCTACCTCTCCCTCTCTCTCTCTCTCTCTCTCTCTCTCTCTCTCTCTCTCTCTCTCTCCCTCTCTCTCTCCCTCTCCCTCTCTCTCCCTCTCCCTCTCTCCCTCTCTCTCCCTCTCTCTCTCTCTCTCTCTCTCTCTCTCAGTTTCCTTGCTTTAACCATATCAGTTTACTTAAAAGCTAATTTACATGAAATAAGGCCTGAAAAAGCATTGATTTCCTCCTCTACTGTGGTTCAGAGTCACGGGGTATTTGTGATGAATGCTCCACTCTGTGCAACTCACCATCTGCAGTTGGAATGATTGACATCTCCATTGCAGGGTAATTATCCGGGCGTGGTTTATTTATAATTCTTTGAATCAACTGTAGTCCATACATAAAAAGAATCCAGGCAATTTTTTCATTGTAAAGTAAGTGACATTCTGTGTGATGTGTTTTTGTCACAGTTACTTTACAGTTAACTAATGATCTGGTAATCAGTTATGGTGTTCATGTTTACATACGTAATGGTGGTCAAGTTAACTGAGGTGTTAATGTTAACATTATGGGATTGGGTTGGGGTTAACCCAAACCGTACTCCTAATCCTAACCTACTAACCCTCACCCTAACCCCTATTGTGAGGAATGTACTTTTGTTCAGTAATCTTTCACATCGCCAGCGTCATGAGGAGTCACATGTAAATCTTTGAGCAGAGATCCTTTTGGTCATCGACAAACCATAACATCGCTGATCCATACAAGGCTGGTTCAGCCTTAATGTTTCCCTACTGCCCTCAATCACACAAACATAAATATAAACCCTCTCTTCCAATACGCTTAATGCAAACAATGCAGAATTTATGTTACAGAGAGAAAGAGCCACACACACACACACACACATGACTCATGTGCAACTCTCCCATATAACCAGTGACCCAAGCATAGGGGCAATCAAAGCCACCCTGTTTTGTCAAGGTTTTTATTATTTTCTTTCTCTCTTTTTCCTCCCCCCTTCCCCCCCTCTTGTCCCCCACCCCCGTTCTCCCCGGCCCTCTCTTTGATCCCCTCGCAGCTTTTAGATAATGCTAATAGATCACAGGCCAACGGGACGGGCCAGATAATGGAGCTTTCATTGCAGGCTGATTAACTTGGCTGTAGGGTTCCAGTACCTCACCCCTCTCGGCATGATGGCCCTAATTAATAACGATTGCTCCCCCAAAATGTGCAAATGGAACGATAAACGAAGGACCAACTAATTAACTGCAACCATTTCTACTAATCATTAGTTAACATCCCGTTTTGTCATCATTACACTGATGCGTGTGCAAGGGCAGATAAAACAGGTCAGCCCGTTTCTTTTTTTCTTTTTTTCGTTGTTTTCTTCCGGCCCCACCCGCTACCACCGACCGGAACCTCCAACCCCACCACCACCACCATCACCACCACCACCACCCCCACTTCTCCATCCTCCCAGTAAACCCCTGACAGACATATTTTTTGTTTCCCCATAAAACAAAAAGACAAACTAGTAATTAAAGTGAGAGAGCGCTCGCAAGCTCGCAAACTTCTGTTAGTTCTGTATTCATTCCACTGCAGAGCAGGCATTACTTCAAGTTCCCCCCCCCATCCCTGTTACAGTCAGGCGAGAGGGTTTGGTTTTTTGCCCTCGATGACAGCGATGTGTACAGAAATAAAGCCTCTGGTAGCAAAAATGACCCAAACAGTTTTTTTTAGAAAGCCTGTCAGCACTACTGCATCTTCTCCTGTTGCAGACTGTTCCAAGTCATTTATTCCTGTGCCTTCTTGCCAGAGAGGAAATGAGCGTCGGTGAAATGCTGCTGATTTTCTTTACAGCCTTGTGATGCAGCTTTTTCTTTTCTTTTTTTTTGTTTTAGAGGATGCTGAGATACGCTGTTCATACGTGGCTGTTTTTGTATTTATGTGCTGCTTCCAGACACACAGGAATCGACAGGGCTCAATGATGAACAGGCCGTGTCAGCCCCGCCGCCAATCAAAAAGTTAATAGTCTGTCCATCGAAGAAGGAGGGCAATGACCCCCTGGGCTTCAACTGCACTTCCTTCCTCCCTCTCTTGCACACACACACACGCCCACACGCACATGCACACATGCATACACGGACACTATCATGCATACACGCACACACACATTCAAACACACGCACACAACATACACACATTGCAACTCAAATCTAATACCTTTTGACTTCTGTCTGCATGCGTTCTGAAAGTCTTCTGCCTCGTGCTGCTCTTCCCTCTAATGTTCCCGATGAATTTCCTTCTTCGATCCCTTCAAGGTTTCATTGGTGACTATTTGGCTCTGTCCACGTGTAAATTACAGTGGGTAGCTGAAAGACTTTGGAGGCCTCTTCTTCACATATGTATATATCTCAGGTACCAATGGAAAGCTTGAGGCATTCTGGGTCAACATTATATTGAGAACTAATCTTGCTATATACCCGCTTATATGAGGCGCTGGGTGATTAAAATCCTGGCAAGCAGCCATTATTTATTGGTGAATGAGGACACAAAGGACAAAACATTTCAGCTCACCTTTTTCGCTTTCTTGTTTTCCGTCTTCCTTTTGCTAATAATCAAAAGCGCTCCGGAGAACACTTTGTATGGTAATGAAAAAACTGTCAATATCCCTTTTCCAACGGCCTGATTTACTAAAAGTTTTATGAAGACAGTAAATTTCATGTCTTATTTTCCTGATCCTTCCAAAGGAGGTACCATTACGGAAATCAATACCTCGACGGCCCGGCCCTGAATTTTGTCAACCTCTAATTATTATCTGGCTCATGGCGATGATCAGCAAGTAATTGCGGCGACTGGGCGTCCGACATCAGAGACAAGTCTAATCTTCCGCTTCCACATCCAAACCGCTCACTTGTCTCCATCAACGCTATGGGAGAAGCTCCCCGAATCCAGATTTCATCTAACATTGTGACATTAAACTCCTGGATATAATGATAGATTGCTTTCTTATTGTCTTGCTATCGGTCATTTTGATTGCATCATTGGTATCACTTCACTGCAAGCCATGTGTGTGGACTTGTTTGCATTTTGTGTGGCAAACACCGATGTGAACAATATATTGGGAATATTCATATACATTCATATACTTGTGTTGTCTTGCATGCAAGTGTGTATGCATGCATGTGTGTGTGTGTTTGTGTGTGTTTGTGTGTGCATATATGTGCGCGTTTGTGTGCATGTGTGCATCTGTGCATGTGTCTGTGTGTGTAATCGCAGCCGATATGTCCGTTGTTAATAGCCTCTGTGGTCATTGGATTTAATGCAGCTCATTTACAACCAAACAAAAGGGCAGAGCATGGAGCCCCATCAGCCCTGTCCAGCAGTATTGATATCTAACTGGCCACATCATAAAGCTGCATAATCCCCTCGGACTGGAGGTTAAGTGATGGAACTCATTTGGAACTCACCCCTACTTTATCATGTACATAACTACTTTATTTTTCCCCCAGCAGGGGGTCGGGGCCCCTTCTCCTCCTTTCAGAATGCAATTTATCTAAACGAGTTAGCATCAGAACCTTTACATCTGAAAGTGTTTGCTGTGGTTTTCGGTGCTTTTTGTGTACATCTTTGATACGACGATCTTTGTTCTGGGATACCCATGGCTAGACCCCCTGCAGGGTTTTACTGCACATATACAGATTCACTCAAACCCACCAAGACACACAAACACCCACACACTCACACACACGCTCTTACTCACACATGCACGTGCGTACACACATACACAAAAAAAAATAAAATACAATTAAATCACATCAACATCTCAGGAGAATCCTGAAAAAGAAAAATACAATGTATTTTAACCTTTTAACCTGATGGAAAGCTTGATGACGGTCAAACCCCTTATGAATGTGTCGAACCCCAGGCTCAGTAATGACTTTTGTCTGTTGGAGAAACGTTAAAAGAAAAGTGCACGACATAAATGGCAACATAGGGTCAGGTTCCATTGATGGGCTCTGACATTGACACAAGCACTTGTTGGGGAGGTGATGGAGGAATTAGAAATTAATGATTCACCCTGTATGTAAATGAATGATTCACCCTGTATGTAAATGAATGATTCACCCTGTATGTAAATGACAATTTAAGGACAAGCATTGCTTCAGGCTCCCTGACTCAAACCCTGCTCCATTTGTTTGAACAGCGTGGACGTTGGACACACAAACACACACACACACACACACACACACACACACACACAAAGACACACACACACGCCAAGGCAGACACACCCACAGGAACAAACACACACGCGATTGCGTTGCATATTGAGGCCGTGGTGACGCACATCTGTATGGGCATAAAATAAAATAAATCCACAGAGCCACCGAGCAGATCAAATCAATCGGCCATAATGGTAGGACTGATCATTATGTGCTGCTGTTGTTTGTTTAAATGAAGAGTGAGTGTGTCTGCCATATTGAGTTGGATTAGCCACTGGAACACAGTAGCCTGCGGGCGTCAGCAGCTGGATGAGAGAGAGAGGTGCCATGAAAGAAACGAAAAAAAAAGAGACAAACATGGCCAATGGTTAGGGAATCAATGTCAAACTTTCATTAGCAAAGTCAACAATGTAAATATATCGGCTAATCACTGTGGGTCAGTGGGCCCATCGGGCCTGGAGCGGGAGTTTGGCCTGCCTGTCCCTGGGGGGGTTCCCAGAACCTAGCGTGGAGGTTTAACTGTAGCGTTATGGAGCTCAGGAGCTAATCGTCTCCACGCACACGCACACACACACACACACACACACACACACGCACACACACACACACACACACACGCACACACACACACACGCACACACACACACACGCACACACACACACACGCACACACACACACACATACACACACACACATTTTGTGTTGAATTGGGGATGGTGCAAAATCTATCGAAAAACACAAAGGTATCGCACACAGAGCAATATTCAGGGCAGATTGTGGAGTAAAGAAAATAGACAATTGACTCATTGGCCGCTGTGCAGATGGCATGAAGGCAAAAGGCCTGCGTCATGCCACCGGAAAGATGGATGCTACGTGTCGTCAGACACTGAGTGATGGAGGAGTCACTCACCAGCCAGGAGCAGCCAAAAACCAGGCATCAATGGAGCAAGGAAAGCGTCGGAGACATGACGAATATTACCGCATTGGATCATCGGCGATGCTTTCAAAACATTTCCTGCGTCACTCTCGTTTCTTTGCCCTTCCACCCGGGGCATTAAGACGACTTGTCTTGGTTATTAATCCATCACTCTCGTTAATTGAAATGATGTATGATTGTAATTTGTTTCCTTTGATCCCTGAGCTATTAGCGCTGTGTAACTGTACGACTAATTAGCATGGGAGCGCCTCGGAAATAATCGGCTGTAATTAATGTGTCAGTGCCACGGCGAAGTGAACATGTGTGACATTTATGAGGAATATCGCTGCTTATGTAATTATGTAATAAAAGGGTGTGAACAGTTCAACGAACCCCCCCCCCCCCCCATTCCCCCCAACCCCACTGACTGTAAAAGACGTTACCCTTTTTTTGTTTTACAAAACACACAAAACAACACTTTTTCTCACACTTGTGGTTGAATGTGCCTGCGTCCAGAGCCACGTTTCACCAGTAAAAACCACTAGGTCCATTGCTAGCACGTTGCTATCTAATTCCGGCCGAGTGTCTCCTCTTCTTGTTATTCTTTCTTCTTCTTCTTTTATTTTTTTTCCCCGCAGCATGCAGCAGCAGCCCGGGTGGTTTCCATGGAAACCGTGTCAAGTGATTGAGGTCAGGGTTCAAACTGACCAATAGCGAGTAAATTACATTTCTCTGAATGATTCCCCCTGAGCTGCTATTGAAATGGAGCTGGGGTTCTCTGATGGATACATCTTGTCATTCACAGTTTAGAAGGCAGGAAGGGAAAGCACAAACATGACACCGCCGGGACGGGGGGGGGGGTGGGCTAGGGGCGTGGGGGATCCTGGTGGCTGAGGTGCTGCGGGAGGTTTACTTTGCCAGGACAAAGAAAATACTTGTGGAATACAAAAGCAACAATAAACATTGAGCGTGCGGATTCTAAGGCGTGAAACGAGTTGATAGCGATAGATTTGTTTTTTCGTTTTTTTCCTTCTCAACAAAGTTTCATTTGTAAAATACTGAGGCCTAACACCCATAGAAAACACCACGACAACAAATAAACAATAACAAAAACAATGGCTGGAATGGGGAGCCTGAAGGTCAGCCGGTTTGTCTGAACCGGAGCGCGTTCAATTCCTCACTCGAGAGTTCAAGTGCTGATGCTTGATCTCTCCCTCCTCATCTTCCCCCCCCCCCCCCCCACCGCTCTCTCTCTCCCTCCCCTGCTCGGCCCTCTGAGACCAGACCCACCACCTGTGCATCAGGCATCAGGCAAGAGGAAGATAAACACACAAATGATTGTGATTTATTGCTTATTGTGTCGCAGAGAGTGGAGAACAGAAGGCCATGGGAGGGGAAGGTGGAAAAGGAAGAATCTGATGGAATGAAATCCATTGCAAATTGAATTGTCTTTGTTTGAACTTGGCCGTTTTGAAAAAAGAAAAAAAATTGAAATACTATAATAGTGGCCATAAATGACAACGACACAATAATCTACAGCGACCTGTCCGAGAGGCTGATAAGCCGTCACTAAGCGGCTCAATCGATACTAACTATTCATTTCTGAAATTATCTCCACATTGATCCAGGGGACAAGTACCAGAGAGGCAGGGGTTGTGCTCTGGTCTTAATACAATAATTATATAAAGGGCTACAAGCTCATCCTGGCTGACCAATAAACCCTGTCAGCAGCACAGGGGCCACAGCGCAGACCCCATAATCCATCAACACATTGGCCCCTGACCCCCAGGGCTTGCTGGCGTTTTTCTGCGAGGCCTCCATAAAAGTTGCTTACGGAAAGCGACGCAATTGCTGGATGTACTTTAAAAGGGCTGGGGGGGAGGGAAGGAAGACGGGGTGAAATCGGATCTTGAAGGGGATGATGTGGGCTCAATTGACCTGTTATCTGGCCTGACGGTCTTTTTGTGTTCTTGTTGTTGTGCTGCTGCTCTTCTCATGGGCACTGAGGACGGGCAGGAAGCGGATGCTGCCTCAGGTGTCAGCAAGCTCACTTTGTTGTCCTGAACTTGTTTCGATAAAGTTCGAGTTTTTAAATTTTCACTGAGGAATTAAACATAAAAAATTTCAATAAATAATTAATTTCTATTTAATATTAATTTAATTTATAGGCATAAGAATGAGGATCAGAATAAGAAACAGAAAGAGAATAAGAAGAAAGATAAGATTGTGATCGTTTCTATATGAAATATATATCGGGTTGCCTGACTGATCCGGTGTCCACAAGATAAAAAGTGACTCATCTGTTTAACCAAAGGTTCTGAGTTCTAAGTCATACGTGGCGCTATCTCCATAGAATCAATATCCAGGCCATCTGTCATTGCTGACCTGAAGAACAATGCTCATGTGGAGTCACATATCATAAAAGGCAGGCCATCTGTCAGAGGAGATGAGCTCTGGTGGAGACCATACTATTGTAGACCAACATGTTGGCTTTAAAATGTATAGGGGAGTCCAATAGCGTGTTGTGAAGTGTAGGCTATAGGAGCTCCATGTATCCTGATTTATCTTAATAGACTAATTGATCTGCTATCAAGGAGGCACGTTCCTCCCAGCATCTTTGAGACAGCCCGGCTCCGATCAGACGGGCATGTGTTATCAAACTAGGAAGTCAATTAAGAGGGAGAGAGACATATACAGAGACATGGAGAGAGAGAGAGAGAGAGAGAGAGAGAGAGAGAGAGAGAGGTGATGGGTGAGTTAGAGACAGTGTGCATGAGAGAGAAGAAACAGTGAGAGAGAGAAAGAGAAGGAGAAAAAACGAGAGATAGATAGAGAGAGAGCGAGACAGAGACAGAGAGGAGACAGAGAAAGTAGACAGAGACTGGCTCTGAGCAATTGGCACACCGAATTTTTTTTTTTGGTAACAGACCCCAAGCTGAGGGGAAACTGGGTCCAGGCGTTTACTGGTCTATTACAGACAGACACCACAGAAAGCTTGATACTTCTACCTTCTCTATTGCTTTGGCTCACATGAACACTTAGTGTGTGCTGTGACTTCATCTTTTACTCTCACTTTCTACAAATATAAAGGACTTTAACCAGGTGAAAATTAGCATAATTGTATGCCAGTTTTTCAAGGGGTAATCGCAAGACATCCCGGTCTGACGCAAGTGATCTTTATTTTATTTTTTTACTTAACAGATAATTCTATCATACCATACACCCCTCCTGAATGCATACAAATTTTGTTTCACAAGCAAATGGGGATCACCACTTATTACTTCCATCGGTTATCGGTGTGCGTCGGATCACGGGGGCTGCGTTGTAAGGGGTGAGGATTGCCCCCTAATGTGTATTCTAAATGCACTTGTAATTGCCTGGGAGATCATTTCAGATACAGCAGGACTAAACAGCTCTTTTCACAAAGAGGATGTAATAAATATTGAAATGGACGCGCCGAGGCCTTATCCGCCATTTTACTTAATTACCTCGGACCACGCCACAATGGCGGGGGAACTGGACTGTGGCGGACAAGCGGTTGGGCGCCAGACACCAACGCGCGATGTATCTATTATCCGAGCTGCCCCAGAGGTCAAGGACCTGCGACAGGCAAGCGGCCGGAGACACCAGAGATCATGTGCAATTTAATCTTCGCACAATATAAAAGAAAAAAAAAGGAAGAGGAGGAGGAGGAGGAGGAGGAGGTTGAGGAGGAGGAAGACGAGGAGGAGCACCACCGCCACAAAAGAGACCAGAGAATGGGGCTGGTTTCTTTGGACAGCATCTCTCCACCCTGCCCTCCCTTCCTCCCCCCTCCCTCCCCCAGAGGCTTCCAGAGTATCTTCTTCTCAAGGCACTCAAAGCCGTCGGCTGCAAGGCTATGTCCACTCTCTTCTCTGACACTAGTATTAATGGTATTCTGGCCCGGGACTGTAGATGCTGAAAAGCGAAATGCGAGAAAAAAAAAAGAGGTGCAGTCCAGAAAGCAGATGTGTCTGTTTTCCTCTCTGTGTGTATGTCTCTCTCTCTCTCTCTCTTCTCTCTCTCTCTCTCTCTCTCTCTCTCTCTCTCTCTCTCTCTCTCTCTCTCTCTCTCTCTCTCTCTCTCTCTCGCTTTCTCTCTCACCCTCCCTCTCCCTATATATTGTCTCTCTCCCTCTATATTCTCCATCCATTCACTCAGTCATTACAGGTTAGTGTCAGCACTTGAAAACTGTTGTGCTTGCCCAGCCTGGTGTCATCAAAAGTGGAATTAACCATTTTCTGTGTGCCTGATTGCAAGCGGCCCGGCTCATTCCATTCCCTATACACTCCATCAAGATTCGCTGACAGAGAGACAGAGAAAGAGAGAGAGAAAGAGAAAGAGAGAGAGTGCGTGAGAGAGAGAAACAGACTTGCCATTTCAGGCAAAAACATTATATAAATTCTTACATGGGCCATGATTGTTACTATTTTTAAGGCACCTTTGGAAATTCACTTAAAAAAGAACTAGAAAGTATTTATATGTATATGCAAAACAATACCATCCAAGAATTTTGTGAAATAGAAGTGATATAGAGATGAGGTAATGCCTTATCGTCATGCCTCATATGATGGTGAAACAACTCTGTGATGTCAAGCCAATGTTCTTGGACACAGTTAAGTAACATGTAATCAGTCTTGCTCCCAGGTAAGACATAGGAGACAGAGATGAGGAGAGAACAGAAGTTCATAAGGCCCAATATAACACACCAGCAGATTTGCCTGCTTCAGAGAGGATCACAAGCAATATTATGTATCCAGCATAAACACAGCTTACATATTAGAGAAGATGAATGCACGTAATTCCTTGCAAGGGGAAAGAGAGAATTATAATGGGGCAAGGATTACATCTGAAATCTTAATATCTCGTATTTAGACCCAGGGAAGGCATAATCTTTTATCTCCTGGTACATTTCTTATGATTAATTTTGCGATCAACAAGGTCACAAAATTGTTCACGGATAATACAAATCCCTTCCTTTCTCTTCTTTCCCTTTCTTAATTTCTTTGAAGAAGATTACAAGATTTGCAGCTCCTCTGGAATAACCCTCCATCACAGTTGTCATTCAACTCAAGTCTAAATAATTATATTATCCCAGACCCTCTTTCTCCCCCTTCCCTCTCTACTTTGTTTAACGCACCCGCTAATGCTTTAAAAAGTAAATATGTAGGTGCATATAGGCATAACACCAAGCGGGCGGGAGCAGGATTACGAGGGTCTCAGTTAATGTATCATCATCTGTAGGGGTTTGGATTGGACTTATTTGAGTATTTCACTTCATTGCATGACCTCCTGTTCCTGCTCAGATCATGAATCCTATTCATTACCCAGTCCTTGTGGAGTGCCCGCCTCTATAATATTACTCAATTTATATTCTCAAGCAGGCTCCTGGGAGAGCGATCAGCGCTCCGAAACAGCGACCCTCCTCTATAACCCAATCACAATATTTAAAGGGCAGCAAAGAGCTTTTTAATGCACGTCGTAGATAACCATTTAAAGGGGATTGCTTTGGTTTAATATGACCTTAACAGACTGGCAGTCACGTGTGAAGAATGAATAAGCTAATAGGAGAGACGACGGGAGAGAAAGAATGAAATCAAAAAGCTGAATATGAGAGATTTGTTTCAATGCCAGTCCCCCCCTCTTCTTGACGGCTGCCGAGAGGACCATGATAGAGAATCACAGGCGTGTGAATGAAACAGGACAGGCGATGAATGAAGCCACTGCTTGCATTTCTCTTTTTCCCCTTCGCCGGGTATGAACTGCTTCATCATGATAAAAGACAAGACAGGTATAAATGACACATTTACATTCCCCCATCAAAGGGAAACTTGTCTCAATCTCAGTGAAGGCGCTTGTGGATCGTGTGTGTGTGTATGTCTGTGCGTGTGTGCGTGTGTGTGTTTGTCTGTGTGTGTTTTTCTCTTCTTTCCTGCAGGATAAAAAGGGCAGGCTCGCAGGATGACAAAGTGGCAACATGCAATGTGTGTTTGTTTAGATTTATCATGGATAACATCAGTGCTACACACTCCCTGTCATGTAGTAGACCTATTTTATTTTTTCTGTTCTCCCCATGTAACATTATGGTGTGCTGTTCATCTATGCAATGCATACAAGTGTTTGTTTTATAAAATATATTTGTGTGTCAATCCACACGCAATGTAAAAAAAACAATATTAATTCATATATCCATGATATCAGTGATATCCATGATATATATATATATATATATATATATATATATATATATATATATATATATATATATATATATGTATATCATGGATATATATATACTATGTGACTTGACTTATGAATATTAACAGTACAATTAATATTTATAATAATAATCCTAATGAATGTTAACCGTAATGGTCCCTCATAATCATAACCACATATATAATATATATATGACCCATCGTGTGTTAATTTCAACAATGGTGTATTGAAATAGCTCCTGATATTTAGCCACGCATGATCTGTGCAGAGTGCTGCCTCGGCGCGTGCACACGTGGAGATGCAGATCGGCTTCACCGTGCTGAACTCTGATGTCCTTGACATTAATCAGACCCTATAACCCACGGTATCATTTCATCTTAAATCTGAACCAGCGGGAGTCTCCTCCCTGCCTCCCAGCCTTTTTCATTAGAATAAAGCCCCATTTGGAATTGACAGGCATCTAGATTGACACGCGAGGAAGATTAAGCGGGCGTGTATTTATTGACTCACTGCTCAGTGGAGAAGCAAACTTTCTCTTGTTTTATGCGCCTCGCCATCTTGGGGGGGGGGGGGGGGGGGGGGGGGTGCATATATGTGCTGGGGGCTCACATGGGGCGCCACAATCGAAATGATTGAACGCATTGTACTAAGAGAGGAATTAAAGGCATAATAAATGACTTTGGTTATTGTGGCAAAAAATAGGCCAGTTCATAAAAGCAATTTCCTTGGGCTTGATTGATATCTTGCTATAGATTGCATTGTCAGTTGCTGGTCAAAACTTGTGATTAAGTATTTAGTGCTTAGTCAATTTCGTTCCCTTTTTAAGTTTTAATTAGTAAATGAACCACTCTTATGGATGCATGATTGATGCACGGCAATAACACGTTTGTGTGATTGAGGGAGTGCTGCGGAGTGGGGTCTGTTTACGTGTGTGTGTCTGTGTGTGTATGTGTTCGTGTGTGTGTGTGTGTGTGTGTGTGTGTGTGTGTGTGTGTGTGTGTGTGTGTGTTTGTGTGTGCAGGCGTGTGTGCGTGGTAGATTGGGTGCGCATGTATGTTTCCATCTTTGTATGCATGTAAACATGTGTGTTTGTTTCTGCCTTGAGTAGAAAATAGATGTTAATCATCTCAAGAGCAACCGCCAAATGCATACAGCCATTGCTTTAGTGTTTGAGAACACTGATGTACTATGTACACAGCAAGATGCTTAACCAGTATTTATTCCTACTTGTACATATTAAGCAGCCGTAATTGTCAGAAATGCCCGTTTTGATTAATGCGTCTGCACCAAAGCAGTTATTCTGTTCACAATTATATTTCTACGTCACAGCCGCTTGAGAAAGTGCACACATCGAATCAAACCCATTCTACACTAAGGCTCAGAAACAAATGAATTCCACAATGTCTTTGCCCAGGCGCACATCAGGGTTTGAAATAAGTGCAACAATCCCCACAGTGCAGCAATTGTCATGACAAAGGCCCAGAGGTGGGAAAGCAAAGCAGGTGATTATTTTTCGCCGATTTAACCTGAAAGTGCGACTCGGCGTTCCCCGTGATGCTAATCGTGCATCGGAGCGTTTCTTATGGGGATTGATACTCCCTCATTCTAGGTAACCCATTGGTGGCAAGCCTACGTGACATGTTTTGCTGTATCAAATGGATAATAAATGCCTGGTGACCTAATGATGAAAACAATGATTTGGGCTTTTAACTTCCTTTGCACAACGGGAGCCACTTTGAGGCAAGTGTAATGGTGACAAATAACACGGAGTGTCTGGGAATCGCTGCATTTCACACTCTGCTCAGATTAACATCATCTGTATCAGTTTAGCACCGGAGGGGCGACCGGCCATGATGGAGGAGTACCGAAACTGGCCCTCGCTCAAACTGTAGACGCAAAGTGAAGATGGAGAGAGGTAGAGACAAACAGAAAGGGGGGGGGGGGCGGGGGTGAGAGCGTAGAGCGCAAGAGTGTGAATGAGAGTGAGTGTGTGTGTGTGTGTGTGTGTGTGTGTGTGTGTGTGTGTGTGTGTGTGAGTGTGTCAGTGTGAGAGAGAGAGAGAGAGAGAGAGGGAGAGAGAGAGAGAGAGGGAGAGGGAGAAAGAGGGTGCACAGGACCTACTGGATATGAGGATGTGCTTGTCAGCTAGGTTGGTGAGTGTGTGTGTGTGAGTGTGTGTTTTTGTGTGTATGTGTGTGCATGTGGGGGGGGGGTGTAGGTCAAAGGTGAATCGAGAGCAGCAGAAACAGGAGGGCATTACATTTCCTGTTGGCCACCCTTAAATAATGTCCAGGGGGCCCAAGTTATTAACCTCTCTGCAACGCACCGAGCACATTGTGGCGTGTGCACGGGCCTCTAGTCTGGCCCTATGGTGGTCAGGGGGACAGATAGGGGAGATAATAGACCTGTACAACCAGGACCAACGTGACGTTGTCTCTGTGGGTGGGTGGGTGCGGTTGGAAGGGCAGGAGGGAACGCCATATATTAAAACAAGCTCACAATACAATATAATATCATGATACCAAGCTTAACAAATACACAGTCTTTTTTATCTTTTGGTTTGGTCCCCAGCATTTTTTATTTCATTCCCTCTGGTTATAATCGAGACTATAGACCCCTTCCCATCTCCCCCCCCCCCCCATCCAGTGGCTGAGGGGGGGATAGGGGCGGGGGGAGATGAGGCCCCGCGGTGCTCCAAAGGGGTGCGCGGAGGCTTAGGGATGCTGGTTCACGGAGGGTTCACCCATTAGCCAGGCCCTGCAGCCAGCTGGGGGGCTAAGCAGGATGATCAGCGGCAGCCTCAGCCCGCACAGGCCCCAATGATTTTCACATCAAGGCGCCTGATGTACAGCTCTGCTGTCCACCAATCGCACTCTCATATCGATCCGCCCCTTAAATGAGCCTTCCCTGCTTTGTACCATGAGCAATAATTAAAAAAAAGCAACGCATTGATTTTAACTAATATTATGAGAGATCAGGATGTGCACACGCCTACAAAACAGCCGAGCCACCGCCGCCAACCCCGCTACCGTCGGCAGCAGAATAACAAAAGCAGTGTTTGCAGAAAGGATTTCTGAAAGGAAAGAAGGCAGAGTTGATTGACTTTTAGTAAACGAAAGCAAACGTATTGCAAAGGCGTGATTTTCAGATTGCAAAAAAACAACACCTTGGATTGTGACATACAGCAGAGCAGGGTCACATCACTTTAAAAAAAGAAAATGAAAAATCCATGTAATAAATACATGCAAAGAATTTAGAAAAATAGCCAGCTTCTCACCTCGACTACTCATAATGTTATGCTGGGCACGTTAGTTGTTGTTGCCGACGTTTGTATACATTAGGTCATGCTTCGTCACAGCAAGATTGTATCTACAACGTCAGAGCAATCAGACCATTAGATTACTACTATGTCCCTCCACTCGTGGACTTCAAGTGTGGCAGGAGTCAACAACTCCCAAGGACAAACACTTGCAAAATTATCTTTTGACAAACTCATGCTTCTATAAATAGCAATGACAAATTGAGGCCTGGCAAAGATTTCCAAAGGACACTTGGGATGAATATTTATGGCCACACACCCCGCACACACCCTTGATTCAAATGGATTATAATATTGCATAAATGATGGTAGGTGCTGTGTTGTCTATTCAACACATCTGGTTGAACAGGAGCAGCGGGAAACATTTCTCATCTCTTAATGCAGTGTGTATGAATGACGAGGTGTCATATCCATAACTACAATGACACTGTGGGAACTCGAGAGGAGGCAGGACACACTCGTATTCCCTCCCCTGCGGGCAGTGTCCCGGTGACTGCTGACTGTCCTCCATTTGATGGTGCATCGGTGGACGCATTTAAACAACGCACTTTATGACCTGAAAGACTTAAAAGAATAAAAAAGGAAGAAATGCTGGAAATGCAGCCATATGCTACCCGAGTGTTGGGACACGTCTTGTGCTGGGTTAGCGCCACACATGGGGGTGCTGCCGCGTGCCCACCCTGCAGGGTACCCTGCCCGGCGTTGTAAGCCCTCCACCCACCCACCCATCACCACAACGGTTTAGCTCTGCGCTCGGCGGCCATTGTGGTTCCAATAAAGCAGTAAAGAGGCACTAAAACCTCTTTAAAGTGTCCAGCTACTCGTCTCCAGCCATGTAGTGCTTTATAATACTAATGCAGCACACACACACACACACACACACACACACACACACACACACACACACACACACACACACACACACACACACACACACACACACACACAAGGCATCGCATAATCCTTAGCATATGGCCTGTGAGTGTCGACAGCCATGAAATTACATCAAGGGCATTTTTTGATAACTGTCGATATTCACACAAAGGCGGTCAGCATTATTGATGCTAAAGTCAAGAGCTGGTGTGCATGTGTGTGGGTGTGTGTGTGTGTCTGTGTGTGTGTGTGTGTGTGTGTGTGAGTTTGTGTGTGTGTGTGTGTTTGTGTGTGTGTGTGTGTGTGTGTGTGTGTTTTAATGTGTGTGTTTTGGTTTATGTTGGTGTGCTGTCAGGAGGGGGGGTTGTCTGAGCTTGATGAAGGGGGCTCGCAATGTCAGACAGGAGCTAGTGAGACGTGATCCGGAGGGAGGCTGATCTTTATTGATATGAGTAAATTGATATTGATAAGGATTTGAATTGCTATGGATCGTGTTAAGCAGCGGTATAATAGAGGGGTCCTCAAAAACAATTGCGGTCAGAGAGTGACTTTATTAGAGAAGTTTTCTGCATTCATGCTGTTTTGAATTTCAGTCAAAAGTTAGCCAGGGCTTGAAGTGTAGTCAATCAACCCTGATGCAACGTAACCATCCAGTTGACCGTGTGCTGAGAGCTAAGGTGCCCTGTGTACATGCACTATTTATTTTTGTTTACTGACTCACATGCATATGATTATATATACATAGATATATACACACATACACTGTCAGCCAACAATTTAGTTATTTTCCTTTTTCGTCTATTTGTTGCATTTTGACAAATACATTCGAGGTGAGTAAATATAAATAGATTTTGGTGCTGGCAAACAATGAATAATCGATTCAAAATAAAGTTAGAAAACATTGCCCACTACAGTAAAATCAGCCAGGAGAGTGTCTGGCACCGATCACATCAAAGTCCTCCCTCACTGAAGGACAAATTGATTGATAGTGAAGTCAGAGTTGCACGGTGTGAAAAGCATATGCATTTATGCAATTTTAGGATACTCTACTGCCACCTAGTGATGCTCGTAATTTATACTTATACTTTATATCATTTTACCACATGATGAACCCAACTCTTTCCAAAAGAACTAAAGGATTATTCAAGTAGTTGGCGTGAATCTTCAATATTTCTAAATACCAGGACTTAAATCGATACTTTGATCGAACTGCTAGGTTGCGCTTATCATTTTGATTGAGTATTATGACAATGATTAATCATCACAAAAATTGTTAATGAAATAAATATACGTATTTCTTTGCATGATGTACACATATTAAATTAATCTTTGCATATATCATCTTTATTTTACAAATGTATAACGTTTAAGGATACACTGATTAATTAATACTGTATGAATAGCCTGTTCAGACAAGGCCTAGATAATGTAACAGACACATCAGTGTAATTTAATGAATGCTGCATGCATATTTTATTGTCACACAAACACATGCACATGCACACACACACACATGCACACACAGACACACAGACACACACACACACACACACACACACACACACACACACACACACACACACACACACACACACACACACACACACACACACACACACACACACACACACACACAGGACATGTGTCTAGCCCCGTCAGGGAGCAGGTGCTACGTCACTGGGAGAGAGGAAGGCTCAGTGCTTATGAATGGGAGTTCTGCTGTCCTGCCACCATGGAACAGTTAAGACATTATTTAACATCAAACTACGGATACATACTTCCTCACCCTCACACTAGTGTCATGAAATAAATTCTGTTTATGCACTCATGGTTTCACCCTTTACCATAAGTACCAAGCACAAAACAAATCATGTAATAATGTAATTATGTAAAGATTCAGCATATGTTGCACACTAAGCATAATAGCCTATTTCTTCCTGTTTCAATTAGTTGCCATCACAAGCTGCCTGCTTTCCTGTTGTTGTTGTTGTTGTTGTTGTTGTTGACACACACACACACACACACACACACACACACACACACACACACACACTGATGCTCATACTCACATCAATGTGTCATCCACATCTACTTGACGATTCGCTGAGTTTTCAAAATATGTGCACGCGCATACATACAAGCACGTGAAATGCCCCACAAATTTTAAATTTCATTCTCATTTGCACACATGTACACATACACACAAAAAAAGAAACACACACACACACAAGCACACACACACACGCACACACCCACACACACACACACAGACACACACACACCTACACACATACACACACACACACACACACACACACATACGCACACACACACATCACACACACGCCAAGACACATCAAGGGAACAGACGCGTGCATCATCGGCTGTACCTTACAGATATCAGCTGTTATCCCTGTCTAGCATCAGTCCCCAGGCGCTATGCTAACAGTCTCCTCTACAAGCCAATTTACAAGGATTCCGGTCATGTTTACATTAGCCCTCTCCCAGTGCATGAAAAGAGCAGGCGCGAGCCGCGGAATAGAAATGAGCAAATATGAATAATTCAATCCTTCCGGCCATTAACACGTTTCCCTCGAACAAAGTGATAATAGGTTATCATCTGTGAAATGGAAATTTCATAACACAGGCCAGGAGAAGACCGTCTCCGGTTACACCAGAGGAAATTAATTTCACAGCACATCTGCTTCGCCAGAGCCCCGACCCTCTAACGCTAAGTATGAGAAAATGTAGTCGTTCGGCTCCGCTAGCTTTCTAATTAGATTAGCATGCTTATTGGACGGCGGGACTCTGTAGTCTAGTCAAAGGAATTAGTGTTCGCTATTACAGATACCTAATATTTATAATAATGAAATGACTTAGCCAATTAGGGAGTGTTAAAAATGCATTACTTTGCCTTATTCTATTAACCAGATGGGGGGTTAGGTTGAATTGTCCACGTTGGTCATGTGCATCTGGCTGGGTACTATAAGGTTCTATAGTGGGGAAATGGCTTAAATAGGCCCTTTGGCACTTTTCTTCTTGTCTTTTGTGGCCCCCTTTCTCGAGAAAGAGGCTTTAGCTTGAGGAGCAATCAAAAGTTTAATGAAAAAAGAAGGGGGAAAAAAAACGTTTTCCATTGTTTGAGGGAAAAGATAAATGCCTCCCGAAACAAATCAACTTTGGAAATTGAAAGTTTCTGTTTTGGGGATTGAGTCCTGAAAACGTGTAAGCAGTTATGATTTTGATAGCTATCATCTTATAGAGGCCCACAATGGCATGAAAAGAGTAAAACCTTACGAGGAAAATAGGAGCTCCCCCCCCCCCCCCTAATTCTTTTTCTTTTCATCTATTTCAATCTTTTTTGTTTTGTTTTGTTGTTTACCGCTGGACAGCTGTAAATGATAAGAGATTGAACACTATTATCTAAAATGGAGATCAGCAATCCCTCTGGTGTGTCACTATATGAGACTCAGAGTGTAGAGGAAGAGGAGGAGGTGGTTCCGAGTGGGACAGAGAAATCGACTGGTGTTTTCTATAAAGGGTTGATCTGTATGCTTCTATAATATCGCTGATCAACTCCAAACACCTCCTCCATGCCATCATACATCATGTTTATATAGTTATGCTGTACGATGTTGGCACATCTGCACTCTTCTTGCCAAGGTTAAATTCAGGGTGTTAACACATTGTTTTGCTGCTTAGCCACTTGGCCTGTCTGCCTCTTGTCTTTTTTCTTTTTTTTCACAGCGTAATTGTACCCACGTTAAAAGGTATGGGATGAAGCCCGTGGTGTTGGAAGAAAAGATACAGCCCAATTCGCTGCTAACTAATTTTGCAATTCCATGGCAGGGGGAGTGCCGCAAAGCTCTGCTCCTCCATCAAAAGCCCTACAGCCGCGGAGGCCTGGAGGATCATCAACAATGACAGGTAAATATTTAGGCTGTCGCACCGGAGCAAATAAGCCCAGCCAAGGTCAAAGCGGCTGTGTTAGTCCATTCCTGGCTTAGCCACATTGGTCCATGGGACTTAACGGAAGCTGTGTACACAGTGTCCCAAGCCACATCAAGGTTCTCCCGCCTCCACATTGAGGAAATACATTAGCGACAGACATGGGTTTTCTTTTCCCTGGATAGAGGGGACATAATGGCACGTTTACAATATGTAGATAAAAGGAAGTATATCAGTTGAAGTTTTTTCTACATTTTATTTTCATATCATCCCGCAGCATCAAAAACAAGCGATTGCTGTTTTGGGGGACGAAACAATTGCTTCTCAGAAAAGGTCAGAGGAGCCTATTTACTGCTCAGGAAATCAGAAAATCTTTAACAATAACCAGTAGCCTGACACGTCATCTATCATGCAATCTGCCATACAGAAGTAATGGAAGGGGGTGCGGAAAAAAGGAAAAAATCATAATAGAAGTTTTTATCTTTCATTATTTCCTTCCATAACCTGTGTCAACAGAATCATCAAAATGCCTTTTTGAGTCCTGCGGGGAGGAAGAAGTGCAGCTTCGGGCCCTAGTCACGGTGGCCTCAGAGATAGGCCGCCCAGGATAACAAGTAAGTGAGTTCTTTGCTTTCCATGTCAGCAAGAGACTTTATAGCTTTGAAGTAATAAATCATAACCAAAAACTGACTCTGTCCCTAAACATTTATAGATAAGGAGAGAGTTAGGAATCAAATCAATTTACCTCCTCGTCCACCAAGTCCCAGTGCGCACGGAGCAGGCATCAAATAATTTCTAGCAGAGCCACTGTAAACGGTTTAACACTTTAAGAGATGGGCCTGTCAGCCACGAAGCACAGTTCATAGCATAGCCGAAACAGGGTACACGCAATGTGTAATAACTTGTTGTTATTCTGTTTTTTGTTTTGCTTTTCTTCTTTGAACGGCTGAATGCACGTTTTAAAATACTTGTGTATTTAAATTGTGTGAATCTATTGGGCATAATCATTTCAACAGGTAATAACAAATTGCTTACAATAGGCTACAATCTACACCTTAGAATTTCCCATTTTCTTTCCAGCAAGAGACAAATTGCTTTGAAGACTATGGCAGCTAATATATGTAAAAGAGACACTGCCAAAGTCTATCATGTCATGCTAATGTCATGCTAATGTCATGCTAGAGTGCTAATCCTCCAGAGATGTCAAGATTTGCTATTCTCTCTTCCCTCAAGACCCGTCATGCAGGCTTGACCCAGGGTTAAAGGGCACATTTTAAATGTTAAAGGGAACCCTTACTTAATTACCAGAATAAATCTTTTAGCACATTAGTTGTTAAGTTAGCCGTTGTTTTGAAGGGTGACTGTTAGTAGGATTTGAACATATTTCAATGTTACAATGTGTTTTTTTCCTGAAATTCAGGAAACACGCTATGAGATTCATCTACAGAGTTAACAGCAGGCTATTCTTGTGTGTTAATAAAATCATCAGAAATTACCTTTTCAGTACAATGATACACCCAGTTTATGTTAATAAATAATGGACACTGATTGCTCATTCTAGCACACACACAAACACACACACGCAGGCTCAAATTAATATTTCAAAACTTGTCACTTGGCCGCTTTGTGATGCGGAGCCGCGGCGCTATTGACACGCCATTCATCACAGAGTGAAGTGTCAGCGCTAAATGATCGCCGCGATTATGACCGCGACATTATTCATCATCAGGATTAAGGGTAGCCAAACAGGGCCTCTCCGGCTGCAGCCATCTCCTGCTTCCATATCGATCGCTGTTTCCTCCATTACCAACACAGAGAGGCTATCTGCATGACACCGCCACTCTGCGCATGTTGATGATGCTCCTGTCTGCTACCAGGGATGCTCGTATCACCAGGGAGAGATAGAGGGAGAGAGAGAGTGGGAGAGAGAGGGAGATGGAGCGAGGAGAAGAGAGTGGGGGAAGAGAGAGGAAGTGTGGAAGAGTGAGAGATACGGAGGGAGGGAGATGGAGAGAGAGGGGAAGAGAGAGGGAGAGGGGAAGGGAGAGGGATACGGAGGGAGGGAGGTGGAGAGAGAGGTTAAGATAAAGGAAGAGGGGAAGAGAGAGGGATACGGAGGCAGGGATGGAGAGGGAGAGAGAGGGAGTGTTGGGGAGATACAGGGGAGTGGTAGAGACAAGGAGGACGAGAAAGGAGGAGAAGGAGATAAAGAGAGAGACTGTACAACGGGACTCTCCAGAGACTGGCTGTATAATGAAGTGGTGGATAGGTTTAATACGAACAACAGAAGGGCCACTGCCGTAGCCAGGAGCTGTTAATATCTCCTCTATTCCTTAAGCAAATCAAGTGATCTGGCTGCGCCTGTGCCTCGATAAGGAGTCGACGGGGCTCCTTTGAGAACGGCCTGATTTAGACGCTGTTTAAAGTGAATATCCAGATAGCTCAAACACACAGCCTGTATGATTCGAATCTATGTGTATGTCCACCCGTTTTTTTTCGTTTTCCGCCCAGCAGAGCATGCACTCAGACTGGGACAGAGGAGATAAAACCGCGGCAGTGTCGGCATAAATCCGTCATTCCTGTGTGCTTGCGCCGCGATGCGTCAAAGATGCCACAAGACATTACTTAAATGACGCCTGTAGGTGCAGCGCTTCTGACAGAGTGTCCCCTCTCTGTTCAATTTGAAACGCATCAAATCCTCTCTAATTCCACATTTGGGGCAGATGTAGAGGGTTTAAATTGGCCCTGTGCTCTCAAACGTAACCGAGAGATTTTCAACTTTGTTTTAAGACTTTTGATTCTCTATTAATGTGAACTTCCAAGCTTTGAAGTAAAATAAAAAAATATGTTACCATTTGCCTCTTCCTTCTCCTTCCTCCTCCTTCCTCCTCTCTGTTTATCTCTCTCTCTCTCTCTCTCCCTCTCTCTCTCTGTATATATATATTATACTGAATGCCCTCTGCACAGTGGGACCAGAAGACAGCGGGTCTAAGTACATTCAGTGCGGGTCCATTTTCAGGAGTGGATGTAAAACTCCTTAGGTAATTCTTCCTGGCATGTGTCTCTTACACAGAGTAGTCACCCTGGACATCTGCCTTCACGGGTGCATAAAGTGTGTCCACGCCGGGTGGCTTGTACAACACATTCCGTCCCCCTTCTTAACATCACTTCACTGGGCCAGGGCATCACCTGATCAACCTGCCTCCCTCCCCTCTCCCTCCCCATTTTAATCACTAGCCAATTAGAATGAAGTTTATAAAGTCATTGAGCTACTGGGTTTGTTGTAAATCACCACATAAAGTGACTGCCACGTTGCACTGGGAGCAGGTGGACACTGTGGACCCAGAGGGAGGGTGTTTCATTTGGGTTTCTGAGATTATTGTAAATGAGCTGTCAATTTTAAGTTCTGTTAGATGGATTTCATTGTAGCAGAATGTAATGAATGGGCACTCATATAACATTGACTTATTCTTCTTAATAAAATGTTTTCATTCATCCTTTATGGATTATGCACAGAAATCAAGGTTTTCATGCCACCACGTTTATTTGATGCTTACACATTCACTGTACTAATCATAAAGGGATCATGATAAGTATTAAGAGATTAAGGAAACATGCTTAGTCGAAATAATGGCTTCTGGGACCACAATGCTACAGCCATTCGTAAGGTTTGTTTTTGTTTCGACCTGTGTGTTATGATTCACTGTCCTTTGGTACCCGATGATATGAAATAAATAAGAAAAATTTTCAATCATCATTTGTAAAATATAATGTTGCACTCAGCTTGCCTTGTACTCGTGTTAGTTAGTTGTTAGTGTCCTCAACCTGGTAATCCATGTGAATTTTGAGTATGGGGAGATTCGGTCGGACTGTGACAACTCCCAAATATTTCGAATTTTGACTGCAGTGCCCATTTTAAACACTGTGTAAATGTGGTTGTGTAACTGTAATTCCTAATTTATACGTCTATAATAACATAATATTCCTTTTGATACAATTACATATTTTATGAAAATGTGTATAATAATGAATCACAAAACAGCAAGCTATTGAAGTTGCAATCCATAACAGCATTAAAACCAAACTATTTTTTTTCCTTCATAAAATAACACTATTGGACCCTTAACTTCAGCCAGAAGGAAATGCCTTAATGTTAAAGTCATTGAAATATCACTGGAGAGTCTAATATTGACCCTATGTTGGGGTCTTATTGAACACACTCTTAACAATATTTCACAGTGTGCCACATCATTTATACATTTCTCTCACCTCACCATTTAAAGGTTTGATTTGTGGTGACTTGTTGTGATTGTTTCCATCAGGCTTGTCCATCTCCAGTGTGTTTGATGGGGAAACGATACAAACGGAGGAAGTTCTTTACGTATCAGTGACCTCTATGCGTGGCCAGAGTGGGATAATGTAACTCAGCGAGCGTCAATGTATGGATCTGCTGGTCAAGAGAAAGATCAGATAGTAGAAGTTATCCATGATCACTGGAGACACAAATACAAATCGAATACAATATTTGTTTCCAAATAAGAATAGAAAAGAAATAGTAGAAATAGGAAAATATGTTACGGTATTATATATTTATTTATTTATATAGGCTAATATATATATATATGAACAATAATAAAAATCATCCTTAACATCTGAATTTTCTTGAACCTCTTAATCTTCATAATAACCATGCCAGTGGGAGAAGTCATACACATTCACATTGAGTATCATTGCAGTTTGGGTTGTATTTTTCTCCGCGTCCAGTGCCTCCCCCACAGCCTTCCCCTTAGTGTTCTATTACAAATCTGGCTGCTTAGCCTCACGTCATTTTTCTCCTGCGTAGCGATCAAGTGCCGCCTGCCCCCTTGTGTATCGACCACAGCTCTGCTCGGAGATCAATACCCGTCCTATGGAACCGCAACAAAAAACTGTAATTACTCACAAAGCTACAAATTCCTCGGCGATAACAGCTTATTCATTCATTATTAGTAAAAAAAAAAGAAAAAGAAAGAGATCCAAGCACAAACACACACACACACACAAACATGCAAACACACACAAACAAACACACACTCGTGCGACTACCCTTCATGGTGAGTCATGGGTTGGTCTTGTTTAAAGCTGCATTAGGTACATCATCAACCACAACAAAACAAGCATGTCATCCTGCTTGTCTTGTCCTCTTCTTTATCAATGAGGCACTACGGTAATATTGTTGGCAGAGCAGTGGGTGAGGCTAATTTCCACGTTTACAAGCAGGCTCTGTTGTTCTAACCCTGGCATCTAACCAGATCAGACACACAGACAACACCCTGAATGAGTGAGCAAGGTATTTGACTTCAATGGTATTTCCATTGCAGTCGCATACTCATTTGGGCTCCAAAACCGCAGTGGTCGTCAATGACATAAACTACAAATAGATATAAAATATCATGAATAAATCACCAGTGGTGTGTGTTTTTTAAACATCTGAAACAATAGTTCACCCTGTCTGTCGGGTCCCAAGGCCAAAATAAAAAATCGAAGCTATCAAGAAAAGCGCAGACAACAACAACAAAAAACATTGGTGCCGTTGATGAATTATCTTTTCTTTCTCCGCCGGACGTAAGGTGAGCAGTAAAAGCTCTTGTGATACAAAAGGTAGAGTGAAAAAGGATAACAAACACGTGCGCTAGATTTGCTACCTTTCAGCGAAGCCTCTTAAGTGGTAATAGGATAACGCCGGACACGTCAGGCACCTATCAAACTGCCCCTCACATTCGACCCCTGGGTGAGACAGGAAGGGGCCCGCTTTGTTTGTAGCAATTGGGTCCTGTGTGCAGGGCCGTAATGAAGTGACCTGAAATAATGGAAAGCCCTGGGCCCCGCTCGGATGATTTTTGCCCGGGATAAGAGCAGGGTATCCTGATTCGGAGTCACAGTTCATTTCATTTTTCGCCTCTGATGAGATCTCCTCCTTTATCTGATAAAATTGAACAGCCATTACCGGCAAGGGGCTCGGGCTCGGCCAAGCGGCAAACCGCTGCCGACCGCCTCCTAACAGAAATCCTATACACTCCACTTTGTCAGCAGTTTTGAATTCATCGTTGTTGGTGGTGGTGGTGTGTGTGTGTGTGTGTGTGTGTGTGTGTGTGTGTGTGTGTTAGGGTGTGTGGGTGGGTGGGTGTGTGAGTTGGGGGGGCTAGGGGGGAGCGGGAGAGGGGCAGATGATAGGAATAATCTTGGCCCAAACAAGATTGACACTTCATTTCAGAAATCAATATTTACAATTTACTTCTTTCAAAGTTCATTCTGGGAGAAGATTCCATATTATCCTTTCCAAATAAGCTGATCATATCTCCTCCTAGCGCTGGAATGGCTTCTTCCAAAATGTGAATTTTTTAGGAGGGGTAGAGAGGGGGTTTTGAAAAAAAAAAAGGAAAAAGAAATCAATGTTGCCATTGTGGGCTTTAATCTGCCCTTTGATGACAGTAAATCTTTATCTTTTTATAGGCAAACGGCTGTGGGCCGCTGACACCATTTCCTCCCAGAACAAAGCCCCCTCGCCCCGCATGGACTCGGGTAGATACATGGAGCCCTAATATGGCTGGACAAGCCACCGACGGGTCATTAATCAAGACACTGTGACAGCCACCTCTTCCCCAATCCAGCCTGGGCTTCAACCCCCAGACAAGCCCACTCAACTCTGTACCCACAGGAGGCAGCCAGGGGGAGGCAGGGAGAACACAGCCTTAGATATCAGATATGGACGGAATGGGCACAGGGAAGACGGAAGGCAAAAAAGTACAGAAAAGAAAAGAGAGGGCACCTTTCGGTCTGACTGGGAACAGTAGTCGTGCGTCGTACCTGCTGAACTGAATGAGCTGGATAGATTGGTTGACAGTTTGTTTGGGGATTTGTGGGATTTGTAGTCACATTATTGCTGGTCTTTTTCTTCTTCATCCGCCTTATTTCAGTAACTATCTCCAACATTTTGAAGGTATCGACGTGAAATGCACACCAACATATTGCGCCCGAACTGCTGCAGTGTCCAAGTATTACATTATTTATATATTTTGGACTTTTTAACTTATTAACTTTGTAATATTATATATTATCATGGCAGTCAATGGGCAGACGGCTAAGTTGCTGAAGTCACACATGTGTAGAGTTTAACAACTTCTACCTCTAAGGAAAATCAAACCCCACTGATTTAGTTCGTCCCAACTGACTTCACATTTGTCAAAATGCGTTCCCCCTGACTTCTGGTAGACACTTATTTATCTTTTTAGGTGCAGGGCTGTATTGCTGTTCATGCTTTCACTATGTTGTACAACTATGTCCCACTCACTACAATCAGATTTAGGGGGGTGCATTCAGAATGTAAAATTTGACACATGGTAACCCAAAACTGCCAATAACACCCATAGATGCTAATTTGAGTCTGTATTTACATCTTCTCTTACGTTTTTGTGCATTTAATTCGATTTTATTTTACTTTAAGCTTTGTTTTCGCTTAATCTCATTTACCTTTACTGAGCCATGGCAGTCATCTCCACTCGAGAAAACAGTACATTTCAACAATGTTAAACGTTCTGACACAGTTGAGCCATTTACTTTCAAACTGTTGTATTGATTCTTGTTTCACCTGTTTTTGAATATAAAATCGATTTAAATAACACTTATGGTATTTTCTCATATTTAACACTTGGTTGCCTTTAAACTTTATTCAAAACTTAAAAAAATGTGATCTCTATACTAAAACATCAAAACAGCTTTTAGTTGTCTTATAATTAAGATTCAGCAGTTTCTGCATTCAACCAAAATCAGTCACAGCTTCCATAATATGGAAACTTCATACACACATTATACCTCAAATCTCTCAGGTTGATGGTCATAAACTCTTATCTCACAATGTTCTCATTCTCCTTTTCTCCAAATGTATATTTCTATTCATATTGTTTCTGTATTTTTGTTCTTGCTCTGGCCATCATCTGCTCTTATCTCTTTTATCCATATTGTGGATATCCATATATGTTGTCTTTCCTCTTTGCCATGGATATGTCTGCAAAACATTTAGACTTCCGATTTCGGACCTTGTTTGATTAAAGATTATTTTTTCAAAAAGTTCTCGATCCATCTATTTTAATTCCCTTCTTCACAATGGTCTCATCCTATTGGTCCTCCTTCTCGTCTTACTTGATCTCTTTTTTTCTGGAATATCTTTCCTCTTTTCTTGCATATTTTCAGACAGTTATCCCCTTGACCTCTGAATCCTTGACGCTACGTGATCAGTGACATGGGAAAACCTGCCAAAGCGTTATTGTGACAACACGCAGCGTTTTAGTCACGGATATTTTTGAATCCCTGCAACATGTACAACATCGCTCTCATTAAATGACAAGTGTCCGCAAAGCCCATAATATCTATCCCATTGTATTTCATTACATATGTTACATTAGGTTTAGATGAAGAGCTGCCTTGGCAAGACAGATATCCATAGCTGTTAACCATCAGCTATACAGCTTACAATTCACATGACAATGTTACTCTTACAAAATGTCATTAGATTTCGCTGGCTTCCCTCTGCATAACTTGAACCCAGTTCTTCAAAGCTGATAACTAACCCTTACGCTGCACCACCGAGACAATATCTTGATCTGGTCAGAGTTTATAATTGGAATGACCATTCACATAAAATCAAGATCTTGTCTTGACCCAACACACGTTTGTGCGTTCTGATGCTGGAAGTACAAAGTGCTGCTTATTTTACCCAACAACAACCTATCTTCCCGGCCTTAATCAGCCTCATGGTCCACGACTGTTGTTGGTCGTCTCTCGCTAGATGTGTCTCCAAACCCAAAGGAAAGCGATAAGAACAATCATTAACACAGATCATCACAAGGCAAACCCTTAAAGCTACGACCTGATGTAGTTAGGAGAGAAATAACCAATCACAACTTCGGCTCTGCTGAAAACCATAACGTGATTTGCAGCCAAGTTAGATAGCAGTGAGCATGTGCGTTATCCAATTCCCCATTGCTCCCCCGCCATTGAAGTGTTGTTCTAAATCATCTTATAGGGAACGACTAATGTGGTTTAAATTGATCACTGGTTTGACGGAAAACCTTTTTCTTTATGCCTGTCACATGCTTGGGGATAGCAGAAGGAAAACGTATCTATACACTTCTCTCCAATAAAGCTAAATATGCAAGAAAATAAAAAAATAAAGGGCAGCCTATGGTAACTGCAGAGAAGTCACAGTGGCTGGCGTCCTTCTCCCGCCCGCTCGCTCTCTCTTCCTAGCGGGCCCTGCGATACTCAAAGTTCCACTTCACCTTAGGCCCCAGTGAATAAAATAAAATACTGCAGCTCTGCTTATTGACTGGCTAAAATGAAATAATCTATGATGCATGAACAAGCCCTAAATGAAATAATAATGTATTTAGCGGTGGAAAACGGATTGGCGGTACAGTAATTGAGCAGATTTATTTCCACCCGTTGGTGGGATAGGGGTGGGAGGGGCGGGGGGTGCGTGAGCGACCACGGGTGGTAGCCTGCTGAAAACCGCCCTGCTATTTTATTTAATCTCATATCGGTGGAATTATTGGCTGGTAATCCATTGTTGAACATCATTTAGAGTGATGGATGGAGCCCCCCACCCCATGCAATCAATTCATATCTCATTAGAGTGTATTATTTATGATTCTCATAACGCCCCCCGCGAGGCCCCGGCTGGGAGCCTCAGCTGTTGCTGAAATGAATTGTGACAAACTGTAGGTTATGACTTAATAACTGCATAAATCAAAAAGATTTTGCTAGCGTTATTGATTTGTCTTGATTTGTCTCAGGCCATTCCAGAAAATAATACAGACACCGCACGGTTGCAGACACATAAAGGGCAGTAAAGAAAGGGGAACAAACGAAGCATTTCAAACCATGGAGACGCACTCCTTGCATCTCAAGCCAATTTAATGCTAGATAGTTTATGCTATATTATCATTTTATATTAATTTTATGAATCATAATTGTATGGTTTCTTGTTTATTGTCATGCATGTGTTTATTTGAGTGTCTGTGTGTGTGATGGGATAATAACCAACTTAAACTACAATAGGTGGTATGTGGTCCTTGCATTACATTTATTGTGAATTTCACCATTAAAAAAAATAGGGCAGTGTCTGTTTTCTCTGTATCTTTCTTTGGCTAGCAAGATGGCAATCTTCACTGCATTGTTCCAGAGTATAGTCCATAAGACCGGCCGAGAGGACAGTAAAACATAAGAAGGCAAACAGTTAGCGATGGGATTTCTCTCCAATCCTCTATGAAAAGAAAAGGGCTTGTGAGGACTTATGTGCGAGATGTGTGATCAATATCCCGGACAGAAGGAGACGGCTCGGCTGCTAGGGCTCTCCATCAGTTCAGTGAGCCAGTACAGAAAAGGAAAAGTGTCATATTGTGATCTTTATCCAGTAATCGTGCTGACCTCCTGTGAAGTAATATATGTGTCCATTTGTCTGCTCGAGGGGTTCCACGCCACCACCCACCCTCTCTCCCTTCTCTCTCTCTCTATGTCTCTCTCTCTCTATCTCTCTCTTACGCTTTCTCTCTCTCTTTCACTCACTCACACTCTCTCTCTCTCTCTCCCTCTCTCTTGCTCACTCTCTCACTCCCTCACACTCTCTCTCTCCCTGTGTCGTTCTCTCTCGCCCTCTCTCTCTGTCGCTCTCTCTCCATCTCGGCTACAATAGCCTGACCAACAGCATAGCTCTACAGAGTACTGGGTTTGAATGTCTAGCTGTATTATTGCATGCAAACGATACTACTGTCGCTGATTATAGTTGGTAATGAGTTAAGCAATGATTACGGACATTGCCAAAAATACAGCCCTTCCAATTGAATTAATTGAGGTTTGAAAAAGGCCAAAAGGCAAAGGCAAATCTCGTTCCCAATGTCACATTATTTGGTCTTTTACTGTCTGTTACACTAATTATTTGTATTCTACCTGAATGGGTCTTTGTTTTCCTTGTGTTTTCAGTTTTGCCACAGGGCCAGCTTTGCACTGCCAAACTGGAGGGAATTTCAGAGTGGTAGAGTATGAGGTCGGAACAAACTAGAAAAACATGGCCTGCAGCTCTTTAGCAAGGAGTCTTCTTCAACCTTCTCGATAAATAATTTCACAAAAGACAAAGTATGATATTGGACATACTGGAACCTCTTGAACAAGCTTATAGCTATAATGTTAAGTGGTGGAACCCTGAGAAGAGGCATCCAATGTTGTTTTTTCTGAGTTGATTTTGAGGGCACTTTGTAACGTTATGAAAAAGGAAGTGTTTTACTGTCTCTGCTACTGCTACGCCAATGATTTTAAATAATATAAGTATAGAATTATAACATTCTTAAATATGGGTTATTTGACAAATAATAAAATTGCATGTATGTAGCTTTAATTTATCTGAAACATAAAATTCATGATATTGATTATCAAATAGTTGCAGGGATTGCAAGTGCAATCTAGAATTACCGTATGCTAAATTAGGAAACACAAAAGAAATATAATAAATAATATATTGTTAATTGAATAATATAAAATACAAAGAATGCTGGGGAGAGTCTTTAAGCTACTTAGTTTGTTAAAATATCAATGGGAGTCCAGCTTGCACACACACAGACCTGCTCAACCACCTAACCTGCAGAACCACCTGACCCGCAGAACAAACTGATGAGCAGAACCACCTGAATCTGCAGAACCACCTGACCAGCCGGCCCCCCTGAGCTGAAAAATGATCTGACCAGTAGACCCACCTGACCTGTAGTCCCACCTGACCTGTAGACCCACCTGACCTGTAGTCCCACCTGACCTGAAGAACTACCTGAACTGCAGAACCACCTGACCTGTAGACCCACCTGACCTGAAGAACCACCTGACCTGTAGAACCACCTGACCTGCAAAACCACCTGACCTGCAGACCCACCTGACCTGCAAAACCACCTGACATGCAGACCCACCTGACCTGCTGACCCACCTGACCTGCTGACCCACCTGACCTGAAGGACCACCTGACCTGCAAGACCACCTGACCTGCAGACCCACCTGACCTGCAAAACCACCTGACCTGCAGACCCACCTGACCTGCTGACCCACCTGACCTGAAGAACCACCTAACCGGCAGACCCACCTGAGCTGCAGAACCATCTGACCTGCTGACCCACCTGACCTGCTGACCCACCTGACCTGAAGAACCACCTGACCTGCTGACCCACCTGCCCTGCAGAACCACCTGAGCTCTAGAACCACCTGCTCAGGTTGGTAAGCTTCCCTTTCATGACTCCTCCCAGCCAGTGTTTGAAATCTGGAACTTGGGGGGTCTGGACCATTCTTTAGGTAACAAATTATGTTATGCATCCATTAAACGCATTTTATTTAACATCCCCCTTGCGCAGTTACAGCAACCAAACATGGTCCAGCCGTTGCACCAGATCTGTGTTCTGTCTTTCAAAATAGTCCTTGAACAAACAGGGATAACTCAGATCAAGACAGAGACATGTTAGGGTTGGACTACTACAAGCGGCAAAATACAATTCCACCACAGAGGTCGAATAGAACGTTCCAATAATTTGTAACTGAGATTAAAGAATGTAAAGACACATGTAGAAAGAGGAGCGACAGTAAAGCAGTTTGACAGCCTTTTACTGTGGAGTCTGATTTGACACGGTGGGGGGCTTCAGGATGAATAGTACCTACTACCTAGTCACTTGGTCTCAACCATGACATACACCATAATGTACTTAGCCCTTCCAGCCTAGCCCCAGGCAAAGCAAGGCAAAGGCAGTGGGGGACCATAGAGAGCTGCCAGGCCTTGTCTGCTGAAAGACCATGTGTCTCAGCTACATGGAGAGAATAGGTCTGATATCTAATTAAACAGCATCTTGCAATGGACGTGGTGGACATCAGATTTCTTGTAACCTATAGTTATGTTTTCGTGATTCTTTGTGGGTGTCAAACTAACTTTGCATCCTGTTCCCTACTCTATATATTGCCTTTAAATTTTGTCAACGGTGGCTTTTCCCATATCATCATTTCACTGCACATACATGCATGAGCATGTGACAAATACAATCCTTGAATCTTGAATCTTGATTCATAAATCATGAATCTTGAATCTTGAATTGCACTCGCTTTGAACTGCATGCTTATGTCCGCAAGTCAAAGGATGGGCCAGCCTACTGACAGTGGCTGGACTCAGACATTGAGTGTGTGAGATTAGCACCAACAGGTTTCCCTAATGCTAACATGCCATCTACTGGAGAATCAGGGTGTAATGCAATCTGGCGCTGTGTCTAACGGAATGGGTGTATAAAACACAGTTTGAGAGGGAAACTTTTTTGTCATTATATGTCAATTTTATTTTGTTGCCGTGTTGAATAATGGGAGTTTTATAATATATGAATGATAAGCTGTCAGTTAAATGTTCTATAGCAATAGAGAGGCATCTGCTAAGTTATTCATAAAGGGCCATTACTCCTTATGCATTTTTAATTGGCTAGACATAGCCTTTTTGTCATGATATGGAGGGTTGTAATAAATATTTACGGCCTGGTTATAAATGCTCTGGTCAATTAATAATTTGCCCAGAAGATGGCACATTGAGATGATTCAATTCCATCACTCTAAACATTTTCTTTTTTAGTATGACTTATATTACAAGTGTAAATTTCAAATTTGATTATGATAATGTTGGGTTTTTATAATAGTCTTTATTTGATTGTATTATTAGCGTGTGTGTGTGTCTGTGTGTGTGTGTGCGTGTGTGTGTGTGTGTGTGTGTTCAGGCTTATTGTCATTACTACTTTTAAAAAACTCAAGGCAGATTCCATTGCAAATCCATATATTTAATTGTTTTGCATGAGTGTCACCATCACCTTGTCATAAAACGATTTTGTCGCAATAAAATTCACTTTGAAACTTTAGCAAATTGCATTATATTACACTTCACTCCCCCCCCACCCACACACACACATAGACAATCACACACATGCTGACACTCGGGGATCCATGACGCTGACTACTTCTTGCATTTCTTTAATCACATTTGCAGTTGCAATAGCTGACCGTGGTGTGGTGACATCAGACAAGTGATACCAGGGTGTGACTACACAGGCCGGGACATGCTGGACATCATGTACAGTGAGCTGCCGAACACAAGAGATCTGGCTCATATCTCCTAAACACGGACACATCTGCCCACAGAAATACAAACAAACACCATAGTACAGAAATCATCTTCGTACATGCGAAACCTGAAATTGCATATGTATAAGTTGCATGCATAAGTTACATAAAGTTGGCATCTAGTATAGCTGCTATGATACAGGGAGTGAGCAGAAAATATCTTGTTAACATCCATCAGGTCAATAGGCAAATAGGACATGCCGTCTCCTTGGTTATTGGACGGGCTGTTATTTCATGGAAACCATTTTCTTTTAGAGCGTTGGTGATTGAATTTCCAGATGGACGTCTTCTATTCTCTGAGACACCTGTCTCTTATCTCTTTCTTATCTGTGCGGATCGAACCACTCTTGAATTACCTATCCATACAATGTCATTGGTTTGTCCCACAAGACGCCGTAACTCGACCTTGAAATCAGAGCCAGAGAAAATAAATAAATTAAAGCCTCATCAAAAATGCTGCTCTCCTTTTGGACGGCTGTCACAGAGGAGGGATGATCCCCCCCTGATTTGATTTTGTTTCCAAACCACATGATGCATTCGGACAATTAAAATTTCAACAAGCCATCCGCTGATAGCCTGCGACTGAGCGCCGCCCAGGCGGGCCGTGGTTTTGGATTTCTCTGCGGTCCTGCCGACACTCTGAGGCCAGGTTATTTGTATTGGCCCACTGCCATGTCTGGGCAGAAGCGGTGTTTCTCTGGGTGTGTGTCTGGAACTGCATGGCAGCAAGGTCAAAAGTGTTCAAAGACCAGCGAAGAGAGCCGTGCGACTTTGACAAAGAGACCAAAGAGCCTGTGTGTGCAGCAGCAGCCCTGTGCCATCCCCGGTTGAAGGGACAGTAAGACGCAGTCACCACCGCTGCACCCTTTGGTGCCTGCTATATGCTACACTGGCCTTGTTAAGGGCTCATACACCCACATGTTAGCCTGGTCAGCTCACTGTGTAAAATGAGTTGTAACGACCCAGAGTAGCTGCAGTCATTAACAAAAAAAACCTGTTGGAGGATTCAGGATGTATAGCAGAAGAACTCACTTTTAAAGGACCAAAAGTAAAGTATTTTTTTTTCTTTCTTTTCTCCAGCAAGCAGTGTAGCGTGACGCTCGGCCAATAAAAGCAAATGAAAATGGAATGTGATTAAGACGTAGTCATCAACTATAATCTGGCCGCTGCGAAGCAGCAAGACTGCGGGGGGAGGCTGCGGTAGGCAGGCAGAGAGGGAACACACTGGTGCGTCGTGGGCCCCATCGGTTGACCAGATATTGCTGTGCGTCGGTGCGTGACAGGCCCTCGCCAGCAGCGTCTTTCTGCCATGAGAGTGACAGCAGTGATGATGTCATCAAAACGAGCCCTGCAAGAATTTGCTGGAAGAAGATGCCTTGCTCCAGGGCCAGTTGGCAATTTAGGGAGCAGCGGAGCATGGCAGTCTGACTACGGGCATCGTATAATTCTTAGAAACATGGCAGAAGGGACATGGTTTAAGTTAACACCAAAAAAAAGGAGCAAATATGGCTTTAGTTTGGCTTAATAATGAAACACACAAATGGTGTTCTGTACCTTCTGGCTGGCAATGTGTTTTTTGTTTTCTTCCTTGACACAGCTCAGTGGGTTGCTCCTGAATTTTAATCTGAGATAAGAAAGTGCACTCTATAAAAGCAACTTAATAGGGAATAAATAAATGAGCACTCTCCTTAAAAGCGGCATTTTCTTTATTTCTTTGCAGTTTTTTGTTTTGTATAGTCCTACATAAGCAATACAGACTGTGCAGACGTGGAGGCAGGTGCTTACCTCAGAACTTCTATTTGTTGCATCTATTTGTTTTAAAGATGTTCATTTATATTTATTTGAGAATTTTTGTAACTATTTGTTAATTTAATTAGTCGTGGCTGATCTCAAAACATGTGTGGGTGAGCATTTTGTTAGTAGGCCTCAGGCTAGTAAGCCTATAGGCTAAAACCCAATGTTTTTTGCTCCATTTTAGTAACAACACTGCCATCAAGTGGCATTAATGTTATATAACAGATGGTTCTCTCTCTATGTATATGTTGTGTTTATATGAGTGTTTCAACTAAGGGGAGATCTGATTTTTCTGAATTTTCAACGTGAAAAATGTATGAATGTAAATGAATGTAAAATTAATATAGGCCAATGCCTTATATTTGTAATTGTTTACAACATATTGACCACTGTGCCTATATATGTAATATTTCCATACACTGGAATGGGGTTTGTGGTAGTCCAAACGGAAGTTCCAAACCGAGCAGAGAAACCGCTTCATGTGTTAGCAAATTCACAGTTGAAGTGGACTGACTGTAGTACTTCCAAACAAAGAACAATCAAGAAGACAACAATAAAGAGCGCGCTACTTGTTGATTAGCGCTGACCAGGGCAAGCTGTTTATATTCTGCTCTGCCTCTGCATATATTGCACCCAGCTGGTGTCTGAGCTTGAGCACCACCTGGTGACCAAACCCAACTTTTTTTTTAGCTTTTTAAAAATAAATAATACTTCTATGATGTTGTTGTTGACGCTGCTGAATACAAGCCTGGTTGCTATGGTAGTTACACATAATCACGTACAGGTGATACGGTCTGGCTCTTCTGTAGGCCTGAAGCTCTTAGGAAGGAACCATCAAGCTCTTGAATAGGCTTGCATTGCTGAAATGATTTAGCCAACAACGAAATAGTGCGAGAACGAGTTGGTGGGGGCCCAAGGGTACTTAAAAGCACATGTGAGGTTCAAAGAGAAGTGTGATTTCCTGTGGAGTCGTTTCTTAAATAATGAATCTCCTCTTAAGACATCAGCTAGAAAGTGGGTGTGTATTGAAGGTTTCCTGCCTCATCAAAGTCATTAGCTTGTAAATTAGTTCCATTTTATTTTTTTCAAAATCAACATTTTCACTATAGAGAATTCAAAGTATTTTGCATTCTCATTGTGCATAAATTTCGATTCCCAATCCAATTTTGATTCCAATTTAATAATTAACCACCCGGTGTGCCTTATCATCCTGTAATATTAAATACAGTATATATAAATTGCACAGAGATTTCACACAACATTAAACACATCACAGTCAATTTTAGAGTTCTAAGTCAACAAATTGTTATGACTATTTTTAATACATTTCTTGGATTATATTATTTTGTTAAAATAATAATAATAACACCCTGATTGTCTGTGTTTTCCTTTTTCTGATAACTTTATCCGATACGCTCAGCTAGTCGGGCATTAACACTGCCATGGTCAGTGGTTTGATTCCCTCTTCATTAATTTGTCTTATCTGATACAATAACACAAAAGTACACAAACAGATTCTTTTTTTGAAGCCCATATTTTTTAAGTTTATTTCACTTTTTCGATATACTCTTCGATATACACCCAAATTTCATAATCTTTTGAAATTCATTTTGAGGATACATTTTTTTATATAACTTTTTAGATGATATTCTCTGATAAAAAAAAAAAGTTGCAATCATGACATTTTTTACTTTTTGGGATGAATTATACATTCATATTATTGTTGTTTTAAGGATTCTTATTATGACAGATATTTAATGCTTATAGCTCAGCCCCTGATTGTACACAAGCCTAAATTCCCTGCAAATTCGAAGTAATTTCTGTTAGCCAATCAGATCGATGGAAAGATAATTTTATTCTAGCCGATCTGAACCCTCGAAAAATTAATCAGGCTTTGTCTGTTTGACTCTTCACTTTATTTGTTTTCCAACCATATTACCGTTTTTAAATGGTGTGCATGTGTACAATTGTTGGCTCCATTTAGTTTTTTTGAACTCTTTGACACTTATTAAAACATATTTTCAACCTCCCTTTGCACTACAGCACTCACCACATTTTCTGCAGGAAATGCATTCTCCAGTTCGAAAACATTATTCTATGTATCCCAAGTCAGCTCGAGAAGGTGCCAGGAACTGGAGACATATCTTGCCCATAGCGGACAAGTGTAGCACATTTTGTGTCAATAAATAAATCGATGGCGTCACAGTGGCAATGACAAAAGGTGCTCAAGTAAGGCGATAGGCACCACTTCACCTACAGGGGGCGCCAAATCACACACGAACTGTGTGATTACCGTAAAACCATGAACTGGAGTTACTCGACACGACTTATCTAATAAACTCATGAACCCCGACTTGGGGGCAATTCACCATCAGGTATGACATTTTTTAAAAGTGATCGGGATAATTTTTATTAAGATAACGACTTACAATGTGTTAATAATGCCTCATGAACACTAGTTTTGTTGTAAGTATAGCTGCACTTGCTCATTTATTAAGTTGTTGGAAAATCTTGGGACTTCTGCAATTTTACATGTGGCATTTCGACCTAGTTTCATATGAAAACTTGAAATATTCAGTTATTTTACATAGTTCCTGATTAAATTAAGTGCCCAAGATCCACAACCTGGTCACGATGGCAGTACTATGGAGGTATACATATACTCTATGCCAGTGGTTCTCAACTGATCTGGCCTTGGGACCCACATTTTTCATGGTCATTATGTCGCGACCCATTTTTATTAAAACCTAGCAAATTTATTTCTCTAAAACAATCACACATACACAATTGTAATCACAAATATAATCTTCAAGTTGGCTTAGTAAACGGATTGTTTTTACTCAACAAGAAGTGTTCAGTGAAGCTTTTTAGATAGTTGGGGATGTGCTTTTTTCCTGTCTCCTGTGCTTTGTTTCAAAGTCTGGGGTGATGGTTGACAGAGCTACTCTCAGATCATGTTCAGCGTCCAACCTGTTCCTCTGCTTGGACTTGAGCTGGACCAAAGTTGAGAAGCCACTTTCGCAGAGATAGGTAGTGCTGAACTTAGTAATTAAAGTGATATATAGGCCGACACATAGGAATCATAAGTCAAAACGGGCTACATTTGGCTGAATTATAAAAGGTATAAGTGGTCATTTGAAGAGCCGTTTGGGAGCCGAAAGAGCCGGCTCTTGTTGGTGAGCTGATCCAAATTATCCGGCTCACTAAAAATAACCTAAAATGTCATCTCTAATCAGATGGCCTAATCACTGGTAATATTTTTAGCTATTTTATTTTTTCTCCTACACTCCGCGACCCATTCAAAATGAGTCTGCGACCCACTTTTGGGTCGCGACCCACCAGTTGAGAAACGCTGCTCTATGCCACTCCTCACTGGGTTTAAATGGGAATTATTGGACATGTGTTATGTCATGTAAACCTCTAGATGTCCCCATAACACCATGCTCTACAAAGCACTGCCTCTGTGGTCGCTTTGTCACTTTGAAATCCAATCTCTCTCTCTCTCTCTCTCTCTCTCTCTCTCTCTCTCTCTCTCTCTCTCTCTCTCTCTCTCTCTCTCTCTCCCATATCATTAACGATGTATAGAGATTCGGAGACTTTAACTGGGAATCCCTTATTAACGAATGATGAGCAATAGTAACATTATGTATTAAGTTGGAATTTGAAGCAAAGTGAGAGAGGAGTAGACGGCTGACTGAGCAAGCATTGGGAAACCTGATGAGATTAGATCTGGGATGTTGCCAGATGGCTAGGTGTAACTGTTCTGTCTCCATGACAACGGACATTAACGTGGATGAAATGGTGACGTAAACAAAAAACATGTCTAATTTCACTGATACATTCGAACTGAGAGACAATAAGGCAAAAAATAGATGTTGCTAAGATGTTATGGCAAAAGATTATAACAGAAAGAACTGATCCTGAATCAGTTATTGATTTGGGAAGGTGTAGGAAGTGAAAGACGAATTAAGCCTCAATTAAACAGCAACGCAGTTTGTCAGCAATACATAGATAGTCTGCACAATGCAGTCTTTGTGAGAAAGTTTTAAAATTAAATAAATAAATTAAGAAATCAGAAATGAAGTATGATAAGATGGAAGTATGATATGATTGGCGACCTAGCACTCATTATAAAATACCGCTAGTCACTGAACAGTTAGTTGTTCATAATGCCCTTTATGGTTTCCACAACCTGTCCTATTCTTGCCATCTATTCACGTCCATTGGCTTCAAGACCTTTTTCTCCCTCTTTATCCATCCGGTCATTATAATGTCTAAGGCTCTGTTCTTAGGCTTTTACTAGTGAGACTCTTACACAGACACAGAATGGAGAGAGACAGAAACATACAAGGGAGAGATCTTATTCGCCAAGAACCTGCAATTACTTTTTCACATGTGAAAATCAATGTCCTTCTTGCACTATATGTTAGTGCAAGAAGGACCTTCTTGCACCCCCACCCCCCCCCCCCTCCCATCCCAGAGGCCAGGAAACAAATATGTACTTCTTCATATAAACCATCTCACAGTAAAAATACATGTCTTGTGTGAGTGGTCGTGTTAATGGGTAGATCAATTGGAGAGGAGAAGATGGCAGTGAAAAGACCAATTACAGGGAAAAAAACAATTTGTTCTCCTGGAATTAGACAAAGGAAGTAGACTGAAATGGCAGCCCTCATGATGCCTACAGAGGATCTCAGTGGTCATATCACTACAGACAATTGTGGTCCTTTTCCTTATTTTCCTTCTTGTTCGCAAAATAACAATGCATGCCAAACTTTTGTAAAGATTAGCTATTCATTGGAAGGGATTAAGACGAGGATTACATTTTTGAATGAAGAATAATGTATTCAACAGTGTTACAGAAACAGCTTTAATGCTGTCTTTAGAGATTACTTCTTGAAACGGTCAGGAACACTGGGAAAATAATTTATTTGACTAAATATAACCTGCTTAATTGGAACAAAGCTTTGAAAGTTAACTCTCGTGATCTCCTGCTGTTCACAAATTATGGCTAAACACCCAAATTTCAAAGGAAGTCATCCATGTGGAATGTAATTGGCACACTGGCATTTCATTTCAGTTTTTCTCTTTATTTTTCTGTTTATTCATTTATCAGTGTCTTGGTCAGGATATCCATTTGCTTATTTTTGATTAAAATATATAGTTGTTTACTGAACAAGTTTATTGAGATTGTGTTTCCATAACCAACATGAATGTTCTTTGCTGAAGTCAAAATCAAGATAAATCACAAGTCCCATAAAAGTGAATGTTTTATTTGAAAGAATTGTGAGTCGTTGAATCATGCATCAGTGGTGGAGGGGAAATGCTTTTCTGTCTGCTCTAAAATACATCATGACAGCTAAATTGAAGGTTTCATCAGAATACATAGCAGCTCATATGTATGGTGGCATTTGATGTGCTTTCATGCCAAAAATATTTTTTATGATTCGCATAAATGCACAGTCACAGAGGTATACGATTTCATCCCTCTGATGCTTTCCAGGAAAATATACATATAAAGTATGATATGAGAAATTGATGGGAATATCTTCTCTTATTAGAGACCTAGAGAAAAATTGCTCTCTGCCAATTGTTCCTTATCTCCTAATTGCCTTTTCACTTGTGTCTCAACATTCGATGCCTGGGATTCTGCTCCATCAAAGACGTATATATATATTTATATATTTGATATATATATAGATGAGCAAAGTAAAGGGTAGACTGCAGGCTTCAGAATCAGAATCAGAATTACTTTTATTACATCTTATTATACAAGTCCACAAGAGTACAATTATTATGCAAGTAAATAACTCTGCAACGCTTTTCAGTTTTTGGCAATGCAGTTCCCATACCAGGCTGTGATGCATCCTTCTAAGATGCTCTCTGTTGTGCCTCGGAAGTAGGCCCCCAGGATCTTGGGCCCCAAACCAAACTTTTACAGTCGCCTGAGGAGAAATAGGCGGGAGTCTTTGGAGATGTGGACCCCCAGGAACTTGATGCTGTCTAGCCTCTCAGCACCAGACCCATTGAGGCTTGGATTCGGGTTTGAACCCTGAATCTTATAGCTGGGAGTCCAGGGTATGTACCATGTACACATAAATAAACTTCCCTTGCCTCGCCTGAGATGTTTATAGGTTAAGAATGGGTCTTCAGATGGATGGCAGGACTCCAGAAGAGTCATGATAAGCATGGTTATTATAAGTCGGCTTCAGGCACTACAAGTGCTGAGCGTGTAACCTCGTAGGAGCTATGAGGACTTAGCTATTATTCCATCTTTTACTGCCCTATCAGTTACCATAAGAAGAACCATGAGAGACACAGAAATGGTGAAGCAGCAATCACCTTATATAATAACCTATCATCTCTGTAATATCATGATATAATTCCGAGAAGTAAAGGTATATTGGCACTGAAGTCACAATGTGATACTGTCTGCACGAAGCTTGGATGATGCAGAGCAAAATTCTATGGACAAGTTTCCGAGTAGAAATCAGTCTTTTTCAGCCATAGGGGCCCACAGAGGTACCCAGGGAAGCAGACAAATCTCGCAAAATCTCGCTCATGCTTCATTTGCTCCGCAGATAAGGTCTGGCTCCCCCACCATACAAAATAATTTCTGCCCGCTACGAAATAGACTGATCAATCACAACCGTTTATCTAATATGAGGCGGGCTAAATACGATGATGGTGCAGAAGCACACCACAGAGGCATTTTTTAACAACAACAAAGACGGCTGTCGCTGATGTAGATAGGTCGGTCATTTCAGCTATCGTGTCAGTATCAAACAAACTGGATGGTATATTTTCCCGAAAAGAAGAACAAACGACTTTAACACACTTAAAGCTTTTGTTGGGAAGAAAGTTGTATTTTTCAGTTACGACATGCTGCGTAACCCGTTTCGTTGCGATGATTGGTTGTAGGCCTATCCAATTGCGTCCAGAGGCCTTTTGGTCTGTGGAAATCGAAAAATGATGTGCCAGACTTATTGCAGACTGCCATTCGTCTTGGGATGCATGGCTACCACAGGCCTCAACCCCCCAATTGTCTTTAATAGACCTCACATGTCCAGTGAGATTTTGTTACAGAAGTCTTTCAAACACTGACTAGAACCTAACATTTGAAAATCTTCAAGCAGTTCACCAAAGTGATTTTCACAATGGGATTTACACAAAAAGATTGTTTGAAGATTTTATGATAATATCCAGGCTGATATGTATGATATGGGTGTGTTTGATTAAAGTGGTAAAAAGGGTTAGGGTTAGGTAAAAATTAAGTCTTAAGGTTCCAAATTAAAATCAACCCAACATGTCTCCCTTGATGTAGTTGCAACAAGAAAATGAGACCAGAGAAAAATTTAAATGTTGGATATGATTAAACGTGGCTGCATTAAATACTACAGACTAAAGCCACTATTCGCAAATACAGTTTCTCACTATTACGGAGTAGGAACATATCATACCTTTAGACTATATCTTGCTTTCTTTTTACCAATAAAATAATCACTTTTTGTTCTTGTCCAGTGCCCAGCGTTCGGTGTCACAACCCCCTATCTGTATCCACGTGTGAGTGAGCCACAAGGGTAATGACAGTGCCCTGTCAGTGCATTGACACTGCCCATGAATGGCTGTTAATGGGTGGCTGCATTTTGCATAAAGTGGTCAATGTTTATGAGAAATCTGCAGCATAATACATGGTGGGAATATGCAGTTTGCTAGCAATGTGGTGGCCATGTAATGCATATCATTCAAAGCAATCATCTCCTTGATATGTTGAATGTGTTTTGTAGACCATGCATTTATACGCGATTTGTCAGGGCTTTGTGTGACATCCTTCCTCATAACTGCTTCTCTCCATGTCCGACGACGCAAATGGTCAAGGACCAAGCAGCTCTGACAACTAAATAGAGTAGAAGAGTTGATGGTATTATTGCTTGAATGGATAAAATATTTTTATAAATTGCTTTATTTTTTAGTGTGTTTATTTAGTTACTGAATGTTGAATCAAGGTTGAATCACTGGGTTATAATTGATTCAAGTCTGACATTATAATTGGCTTCCTTTCCAACAGAGGCTGCCCAAATGTTGTCATCATTTCAGCATCCCACCTGAAAGGAAAGAGCATACAAATAATATTCTTCATCAATAAAATGAAACAGCCCTTAAACATTCACTTTAATCAGCACTACACAGGGTCACAGTGGAAGTATATTATGAAATCTATAGTTAAGAAACAATGTGCCAAGAAAGAATAGGCTACTGCAAAAAGCTGTTAAAGTACGAAGGAGAAGATTACTTTCATATTTGAAGCACAGCAACACCTAAGCAAATATATATTATTTTCTACTGCAGTAAGAATTCTTAATCAAGTACTTTTATGTAGATAACTAGGGTGGAAAACAATGCTGAAGTTGAGTCGTTTTTTTAAAGCAGGGAGATATAGTCTATAGGCCTACATACAGCAACACGTGTTATGACTTCATTCATATCGTTCTTGACTTTGCATGTATGTCCACAAGTTTCACACTTTTTGGATGGGTGTAATATTATTTGGTTTCGGTGTTATATTAACTGAAAATAGTTGTTCATGTGCTCATTAATTTGTACTTTTTCCTTTTATCCTTTAAAATGTTTTATTAAACTTTTATTATAACTGATATGTAACTGCTGAAGCCGTATTATATGTGTGGCATAAATTAACAACCCTGCACCACCTTCATATCTGCCTTAATGACCCTCAAACATGCAATGTGGTACCGCATTCTAATATACTGCATGGTTGTTCACCTCTACTTTACTTTTGCTGGAAAATAAAACCTTCTGATCTCTTTCCTGATGAAGTGGAGTGAGAGTGGGAGTTTAGATACTGTACACAGCACAGATATATTCAAATAGCCCTGCTTATCACTACTACAAACGTTTAACACATTTATATAAAAACAACCTTTTTCAAGCTTCAATAACAGCAAGACATTCTCTCAGGAGAAGATCAATATTGGCTTTCATCACAATGGCAAAGCAAAGTAAACAACACAGCCTCAAAACCAAGTGCACTCTGTGAACTGTAATATGTCTAACATCATTTAAATAAATTACACATTTAGTTTCCACATATATGTATCTCTCCCTCTCTCACTCCCTTTGTCTCTCTCTCTCTCTCTCTCTCTCTCACTCACGCCATCCTAACGTCGGACGTCGACATCCAAAACATTTCCTGTCCACTTTTGCTCCCAGAGTGGCTATCGAGTGCCACTGTTTCCAAACACAGACTTTCTTTGTGAAAACAAAAAATTACAGATTTCGAAAGACATAGCACTAATGAAGAGGGCCCTCAAGGACCATCAGGGACCATTACCAGACAGGGCCCCTTAGTATCAATGAGCAGCACTAATGTAGAACAATGTAACTTGAAGCGACCTCCTCTGTTGTTTGTCACTTACCCTGTTATCCCCATGCATTGTTATGAAACATTCATAGTCATCATGTGGTCTGTCCCTTGGCATTGCCATGACATTTTTGCCCAATGGAAATCTATTGTTTGCTCGGCATTGTCTAGGAAGGTCAATATTTCCCATGTCAACTCCTGGAGTCCATTGTCAACACGTGTTTTTATTCATGGTTTTTGATTTGCCGATGGTGTGTTCTGAAGTCCCGGTGACCTTCTCACAGTAAAGGCTTGTGAATTGTCTGTTCTTTCTTGTGGACCTGGCAAACTAAAAATGGTGATGGAGTAAGCTAAGCTACTTTAATAAAGATAAAGAAGTAAATAAAAAAAAAAATGTTTCCCCTGGCATACGGACGTTGCACTTAAGTCATGTTTTACCGATGCTAACAAATCTCCCACGCAGACAGGCCAGAGTGGTATTTCAGACGTTGGTGCAGTTAGTGGAGGGGGGCGTGTCCACCTTGCTGCGTATCTCCTTGACGTCGTTCAGCGGCGAGTCACTGGTGCCGATCTGGCACTTGAACACCTGCTTGTAAGCCTTCCGGAAGTTCTCAGACAGGAAGGCGTAGATGACGGGGTTGACGGAGGAGTTGCTGTAGGCCAGGCAGTGGGCGGCCACCCGCAGCACGAAGGAGGCCTGATTCAGGGGGAAAGTGCCAAACTCCACCCACAGATGAACCACATGATGGGGCAGCCAGGACAGACAGAACACCACCACCACCACCAGCACCGTCTGGGCGGTCTGCAAGAGGAGGAGATCGGAGAGGACAGGACGGGGATGAATAGGGAGTTAGGTTTGTATCCATTTTGGATGAGGACTGTGTTGTGTTAAACACCCCAAGGGTAGCTGACCTTCAAACTCCATCGGTAAAAATACAATTCTTACTTTAGTGAACATTTCCCTTTTTGTGTGTGTGTGTGTGTGCGCGCGTGTATGTGTCTGTATGTGTTAGTGTGGGTGTGAGAATGAGAGAGTGTGTGCGTGTGTATGCGCGTGTGTGTGTATGTATGTATGTGTGTTTGTGTGTGTGTGTGTTTGTGTGTGTGTGTGTGTGTGTGTGTGTGAGAGTGAGAGAGTGTGTGTGTAAGTGTGTGTGTGAGTGTGTTTGTGTGTGTATGTGAGAGTGTGTGCATTTGTGTGTGTGTTAGTGTGGGTGTGTGTGTGTGGGTGTGAGAGCTAGAGAGTGTGTGTACGTGTGTATGTGTATATGTGTGTGTGTGTGTGTGTGGGGGGGGGGGGGAGTAAAACATAGAAATGTCAAGAAAAACAAAATGTTGAGCAAGTCAATCCAGGACACACACATGTATGCGTACACAGGCGGGAGTACTGAGCATGGAATTCTACGTCCAATTGGGGGTATACAGCTTTTTATAAGTGTAGCAATGATTTATATTGGCATCCGTAGCAAAACTTTCTTACATTTAACCTAGTCTGACCCCCCTGAGACAGGCTACCATTATCTACAAGTATAGCAGAGCTAGCGGGGGAATTAAGAAATGTGTTCTCGGCCCCTGACTCCCTACCGCACTCTCCGTTGCCCCATTATTAAGTCACCGGGCTTGCCAATTTTCTAACTTTGCATTGTCAAAATGTGTTGACTGACAACTGAAAATTATCTTTGAGTGTCAGGACATTTTACCGAGAATAATCTAACCTTGTGGAGCCTTTTCCTTTGTCAAGATCAGCAGTGGCGGACTCAGGGGGGGGGGGGGGGGGCATGGTTGAAAAAGTGCCCTCAAGAGTGGCGAATACGATAGAAAGTGGCTTGGCTGCCCTTTAAATGTGAAAAAAATTATTGGGTGCCCTCTAGTGCCCCTTCATACAATTAACTACGATGATAAGCCCTCTAGATAAGAGGTTAGGGTTAGGGTAAGTTCGACAACGTGCCTCAATGAGTGTCCTCTTAATGCCCTTACAGTGCCTCCATGGTTGAAAAAGTGCCTTCTAGAGGGGTGAATACGAGAGGAAGTGCCTTATTGGCTGCCATGTGAAAAAAATGAATGGGTGCCCTCTGGTGCCCCTTAATACAATAAATTATGACGATGTGCCCTCTAGAGCAAGAATGTGCCCTTTTTATTTTTTCGCCCCTGCCCTTCAAACACTCTGAGGCCGCCACTGAAGATCAGTATGCAATGTGCAGTCATCTAATTTCAGGTAACCCGTGTGTTTGAATTACTGACATGCTAGGATTATAAAGGCGTTTTACATTGCTGATTATATTTCAATACTTTTTAGAGCCACATTTAAAAATAAAAGGCAAAAACGTAGTTTTATGACCCCATATGAGATAATCAATAATGGCTAAGCAGAAAAAATATTTTACAATCTTCCAACAGGAAAAAGTATCCATCTTATGAGGAATACACAAAACCTACTTTAAGAATCACGGACTTGGATTATCATTAGACCATTGGAAAACCATTTGCGTTTTACGGCCAGCTGACTCCTGAGATTGTGAAAGAAATCTCTAAAGCTTAATTATCTGCCGCTGCTGAGACCAAATTTGAGAAATTGTTGACTGCCCAATTAAATCCACTCTACTAGCCTGTTCCTCTTTTATCTTTACAACCATGGGCAATTTATGAGACTGACACAAGACAGCCTATAACCACGAATCAAAGATTCTGCCTCGAAAATGTTTTTCAGATGATTCTTTCTCACTTTTGCAGTTTGTTTCATTACAAATTACTTATGCCATATCTAATATGACATACCAGAATAAAGGTTGTCTTTGGAGAGGTGTCTCTGTAGCCCAGATGTGCTTTTGTGCCTGTTTCTGTGTGTGTGTGTGTGTGTGTGTGTGTGTGTGTGTGTGTGTGTGTGTGTGTGTGTGTGTGTGTGTGTGTGTGTGTGTGTGTGTGTGTGCGTGCGTGCGTGCGTGTGTGTGTGTGCGTTTGTGTATGTGACTTTGTGTGCATGCAGCAGGGTCAATATGAAGATGGACTAGCTCCATTGTGAGAGACCTTGGTCACTCAGCTGTCACTAACAGGGCATTACACAAAACTAGTGCAGCAGTGAACTGCCAATGGTCCTCTATATCTGCTCCATAGAATCTTATCTACTTGGGTTTACTTTGACTGCTTAATGTAGTACAGAATTTACTAATGAAGCATTTGATGAGTGATAAGAGACGTTGCGTGGAAACGTTAGTAGTTAGTACGATCATGTAGGGATGTTTGTGTGGATTGCTGCACAACAGCAATTGAGACGTTTTCAGCAATCGGACAAGCGGAATGGGGAAATAGTTCAGTCCAGTGAAAACACATGACAATCACCATTTTGGAAAATCATTTTAGAGGTTTTTACAGATTCTGTTTAAAATTCCGATCCTTGCATGTCAATCATTGCTTACAAAAAAACATACAGAGCAATCACTGAATTTCATGAACTAAAGATGTCCAATAACTTCCTGTTCCCCTGCTAACACGCTGACACTCTATGTTGCTTGACTTTGGAGGGATGAAAAATAACCATGAGCCATGAAATACCCTACCAGATAGGGTTAGGTATAAATTCTCACAGCCCATCCTTCAAGTCCAACATCACAGTGTCGGTCCATTGCAATGGCTCAGCATAGATTAATAGGTAATGTCTACAGCTCGGCAAAGACCCATTTCAATTCAGACAGATTTATATTTTCTGTATATGTGTGTGTGCGTGTGGGTGCACGTGCTATATGCTTGTACGTGTGAGGGAAAGAGAAAAAAAAGATATTGCAACATGGCACGTCCTGTGCTTGGGACACATATCATATCATAAGCATTATTACTTTCCAGCCAGAATTGGGTCCTGTTCAATTTTTTCCACGTTTTGTTCCAAAATCTGCACCAGTTTTTTGGCGATTTCATGAGGTGAGTAAATCACAGAAAGATAATAGTATATGTATAATTTGGGTTGTATTTATTTATTTCTTATGATTTATTTTCTATTATTATTATTGTTATTATTGTTATTATTATTATTATTATTATTATTATTATTATTATTATTATTATTATTATTATTATACAAACATTCTTATTTGCTCTAAACTATTTTCAGGGGGAAGGAAAGCAATCAAACCTTTTAAATAATGATGCTAAAATACTTTGACCATAATAATCTAAAATATAGTGATTCAGATTTATGTCACCATCTTACATGTCAAAAGTGAACTCACATCAGGCAACCTGCAAACACAATTCGTCGTGAGGTTGAACTTACGTACCTTTTTCTTCGATGCCTCTGACTTTTTGGACATGTTTCTTAGTTTTTTGTGCAAGTGGTTTAGCACCTGTAAGTATAGGAATATGTCAGAAATACGTTGAATTGTCATTTTGCCAATCAATCAATTTGCCACAGTGCGTGCGTACTTACCTTTGCGTAACAGAACGAAATGAGAAGCAGGGGCAACACGTAACCGAAAACGAAGGTGCACACAACATAGACTTTCTTCTGGTACGGATCCGGCCACCATTCCCAGCAAAAAGTGCGGTTCTCCTCTCGCTGGAATATGTTCTGATAATACATCACAGGGGCTGCCATGGTCAGAGATAACACCCATATCACCACCACTCCGAGGAGAGCATGCTTTGCCACTCGGATGGAGGAGGACTTTCTCGAATGCACAATAGCAATGTACCTGTCCACAGACATAGCGGATAGAGTGAAGATGCTGACCAGCATGGACACTGTGAAGAAATAGTGGATGAACTTGCAAATAAATGCGCCGAGCACCCAAGTTGGCATCATGTAAATGGTCGACTGGAAAGGAATACAAAACAACAAGTAGGACAGGTCTGCGATGCTGAGGTTCAGGATGAATATGTTGGTGGTGCTTCTGGGTTTCCCCGGCTTATTTCTGGCCAGCACGGTGATCACCATCGCGTTCCCCAGGACGCCAAGCGTAAAGATGATCCCGAACACCAAAAGCGTGATGAAATTATCCGTACCGATCCCGAATAAAAGTTTATTACTCTCTTCCTCCATCCAGCTCATGTTCCATTGCTCCTCAAAGCGCACGGGAAACTCGGACGTATTCATGTTTCAGTCAGTGTTGTTGAAGAGTGTTAACAGTGTTAGCACGTCTATTAAAGTACGGGCTGGGCATGAACGCACGACAAACGCACGTCTCCAAATCCTCCACATTCAGGTTTTTTCCACTTGATGCAGGGTTTCGCTGTTCGGAAAACTTCCGTGGCTTAAGTTTTAATTGAGATTAAACATTTACTATTGCTTGATAGGCCACTTTACGGGTAAAATAAAACTTATCAAGCCCAGAATGAGCAGACTCGACGAATCCTCATTGTCTTCCAGGCGGTGATCCGTGCGCACCTGATGCGCCTTCACCAGGAGACAGAATGGCTCAGAATTTATCACTGCTTCGACTTTCCTCCCCTCACTGGAGGGGCTGGGCTCCGAATGTAACGTCAGCCTATACCACTGCCGAACATGAAATGGGGGGCGATAACCTTAGATGCCTTGAATTTTGCTTCTGAATGTGCGTCTTCTTTAGTTGCCTATATGGATAGCATGCTGAACCTGAGTCAACTTACTCAAGGGAGCGTCTCAATCAACCATCAAGTCAAGTCCAAACACTTTTCAAAACATTGGTTTTACATTGTGAAAGATGCAATGTCCCTTCACATCTAGGCTTCATCCAAGCCCATTGGTCTTAGACAGCCTATTGTTGAAGGTATAGAGAAGTTATCAAGAAAGGAGTGAAGAACCCCTACCAACCCCCAACCCATTGAATACACAGACACACAAACAAACACACACACACACACACACACACAAACACACAAACACACACACACACACACACACACACACACACACACACAAACAGATAATAATAAGAAGATAATAAACTCAAACCATAACAACATCAAATTTGTATAAACACACACACAAACACACACGTGTGCATACACACCACTGGGAGTGCTCAACTCAACAACAGCTGCATCACTCATGAAAATAAACACTTTTCTTTTTGTTCATCAATCTTGTCTTTATCTTTACCCACAGCAGAGCTCGTATGGATCCAGTCTAGATCGGTTCTGCTCGTGTTGGTGTGTGTGCAGAACCTGACAGTGAGGTTCAGCGGTTCAGCAGTTCAGCCCCCCCCCCCCCCCCCCCCCAAGTAATCGATCACAGTTTGTGCAGGATCTGATTAACCATAATCCATATCGGCTTTCGGATAGCATATTAATCTTTGAAAGGTCAGCCTGAAATCAAAACCATATGCACAGTATTGGAATAAAATGAAGATGGCCGATGCACTATGGACAGGGATTACAATAATAAAACGGTGGATGCAATGATGTTAGACTTAAGATATTAGATGATACATGATATATAATTGAACCCATTATCTTTTTGTCTATTTTGACCTATGCAATGAAACAGAGCTGGGCTTGATGCTATACCTGGCTGTCAGAAGGACAGTCAGCAAATACAATTTCATTCAGAGATGTGAGCGAGGGGGGGGGAGCAGGGCTCAACTTTATCCACGTTTTTATGTTATTATTCTATATTTTCCTTTAGCTGTATCGTCAATCAACCCGTGTCAAACTGCATATACAGAACTGTTATTCTATTAAGGTCGATTGCTTTATATGTCAACAAGTCATGGCCAGTTTTGTGTGTTTTCAGTATTTGTGTGTGTGTGTCCTAAACAGATCTATGAATAACATATGAATGGGAAAAAACATGGCGCTACTTTGTCCTTAAATTTAGTCCTATACCATACTTTATGCATAATCATTTCCAACTGACGTTAATTATATTCAACCAGATGGAGCACAGTTTTTGAAGGGGAGATGCTTTTCCATTGGAGCTGTCAAGCCTACTTGGTGAAGCTGTTATGCCTATGAACCTTTTGGAGCTGGAAGCCCTGGTCAATGCTAGCAGGCAGCAATTGGTGAAAATTGGTGCAAATAATGTATGTGTGTATGGGATGTATGTGTGGTTTTTTTTCCATAAGATTCCTTATAGCGACCAACCATTTTGTTATAAGACAAAATGCTAGTCAACACACTTTAGTTTCAACAATCGTACATTTGGGATGTAGAATGTAATTATATATGAATGATCTTTATTCATTTATTTTTATAAAAGTAATGATGCCTTCTGACTTTTGGATAGTAATGAAGCCCTTTTCCTCAGGACCTAATCCCTTTGTGATGAAATATATAATCTCAGATGTTCTGCTATAGCATAGGTCTGCTGGTGTCCTACGATGTTATTCCAGAATTTCTGGGACGAGACGGCACAGAGCCTGGGCCGGAAACCAGAAACCGGAAGGGGCAGCGGAATGCCTTGATCCTGTTTCATGACGGAGATATCCAACCGTAGAAAATTAATTTTGTGTGTGAATGGAACTTTCAGAAGATGAATTTGTAAGTGTTTCAACAGTACCCACATCGGTGTTATCTTGAAACCTTAACAGCCAGGGTTAGGGTTAGTTTTCTACTGCTGGCCAAGTTACTGTTGATTTAGTGCTCATAGGTACCCGCCTCCAGCAATATGATTGGGTGAAACAAAAAAATGATAAAGAAAGGTGGTATGTAATGGCACACACGCACGCCTACATACACATACACACACTCACACATACACACATGCACACACATACACACTCACAGACAGACACTCATGCACACAAAAACTATGCACAGGGGCGGAGTAATGAGCATGGAATTCTAGGCCATGTGGGCTGAGCAGCTTTTATGAGCGTAGTAATGCTTTATTTGGGTATCTGTAGCAAAACATTCTAACATTTAACCTAGTCTGACCCCTCTGAGACAGCCCACAATTAGTGCTGCTACAAGTATAGCAGAGTTAGCGGGGGAATTAAGAAATGTGTTCTGGATTCCTAAAATATCTCCCTCAATCCCCCTTGCCCCATTATGAAGTCACCAGGCTTGCCATTTTTTAATCTTGCTTTGTCAAAATGTGTTGACTGAAAATGGAATGAATAACCTCTGAGTGGCAGGACGTTTTACTTAGAAGAAATTAACCTTGCGGAGCCTTTTCCTTTGTCAAACTCAGTATGCATTGTACATTCATCCAATTTCAGGTAACATGCGTGATTGAATCATTGACATGCTAGGATTGTCAAGGCATTCCAGATTGCTGACTATATTTCAGTGACATTTAAAAGGCAAAAGCAAAAACATGTATACAAGACACCATATGATGTAGAAATTATGTAAAATTATGTAAAATAGCACACTGTCCATAAATATATATACACCTGTTCATTTACCATCTATAATGGCTAGGCAGAACAAAATATTTTCCAATCATCCAACAGGATGATAAAAGTATCAGACTTGTGAGGAATAAACAAAACTTACTTAAACAGCCTCTCTCTATGAGACTTATTATTTATGACTTAGATTATCATTACTTTGACCATTGGTAAGCCATCTGCGTTGTATGGCCGGCACACTCCTGAGATTGTGAAGGAAATCTCTAAAGCCTTATTATCTGCCTCTCAACTCCCCTGCTGAGAACAAGTTTGAGACATTGTTGACTGCCAAATAAAATGCACTCTACTATCCTGTTACCACGTCCTCTTCACACCCATGGGCAAATATGAGACCTTGAAACAAGACCGACTTTGACCAGAAATCCCAGATTGTTGGATACCTTGTTAATGTTCTGACAGGGTCGCCCGGGATTCTTTCTCACTTGAGATATCTGTTCCCCTTTATGCTTTTGTGCCTGTGTCTATTTGGTGTGTGTGTGTGTGTGTGTGTGTGTGAGTGTGTGTGTGTGTGTGTGTGTGTGTGTGTGTGTGGCAGCGTGTGTGTGAATGTGTGTGTGTGTGTCTGAAAATACGTTCTCAATCAGAGATGGGAGAGGTGGGTGCTCACCATGTCGTTGCCAGACGGGAGCTCCGATACCGATGCGGCGCAGGCTTACCTTTACAGAAAAGTCTGTGCACATGGCCGACAGGGAACTGTAAGACACAGTTTTACATAATTTGTGTAAAACACAGTATAGCAAAAGGCGTAAAACTGTGTTTTTTTATCGGCCGTCATGAAAAAAAACATTAAGGGGGTAACACCCTTTTCTTTTATCGGCCGTCATGAAAATAAACTTTTCATGACAAATATTTTTTGGGGAAAAATGAGGTCTAGAAAAATTATGCAGAGAATTAAAACTCAAGGAAAGGCGGCATAGAAAAATTTAGCGACTACTTTGTCGGAAAAAGGAGGTATAGAAAAATGATGGAGAGAATAAAAAAGCAAGAAACAGGAGGTATCGAAAAAATTATGGATAGAATATTTATTTGAAAAAGGATATATAGAAAAATGATGGAGAGAATATGTTTTTTATTAATTTGTATTCCCTCCATCATTTTTCTATATCAAATTTTTCCCAAAAAATATTCTCTCCATTTTTCTAAACCTCCCTTCTCTCAGATTTGTGTTTTCTCCACCATATTTCTATATCTCATTTTCTCAAAATTTTTTCCTCCATCATTTTTCTACACCTCCTTTTTCTCAAATGTTTATTTTCTCTGGCATCTCCTTTTAGCTACATCCTTATAGATTATAACTTATCTCCCTTTAAAAAAAAACGATGGAAAATGAGATTTTTTAGGGGAAAAAGGAGGTATATGATGAAGAGATTAAAAATAAATAATAATTAATTAAATATATACCTCCTTTTCTCAAACTTGTATTCTCTCCATTTTTCCATAGCAATTTATTCTTGATTTTGTATTCTATCCATAATTTTGCTATTCTTCCTTTTTCTAACTATTGTATTCTCTCCATCATCTCCTTAGAACTATATCCTTTTAATTTATAACTTCTCTCCCTTTAAAAAAAACAAATGGAGAGAATAAAAATCGGAGAAAAAGGATGTACAGAATAATGATATTGTGAATATTTATATATATTGAGAGAATTTTTTTGGAGGAAAAGTAGAGCAGAGCAAGATGAATGTGAATAGTCAAATGAAACATTGTATAAGCATGTCTTATATACATGAACAACATATGAAACAGCATGTTTCCCTTCAAATAAAACACACAATAAAACAGGATTGAAGGCAAAAACAGCAACAAGAAATCAAAAGTTTCTTGTCAAAAGCATTGTACTTTATATATACTTTGTACTGTACTGTATAAATTACTCTTACAGGTAATTCATTCAAAATGTTACTGAGGTAAATGAAATGTGAGCGTGTTTTTGTCAGTGTGTGTGTGTGTGTGTGTGTTAAAAGAAAATATGCGCCTAAGCAAGTCCGTCCGCTCGCATGCATGTGTGCTTTAGTTTCTACAAACGACAAAGTGACACTGAGGAACCCCTAACCCATCATAACTCAAACCCAGGGAGGAGGTACTCCTGGGTGAGGGTGGACTGAAAGGTGTGGATGTGTGTCAGTGTGTATGAGGACCCTCCTACATCTGGGGACACTCTGTAGCAGGACAGTGCCACTAGGCCGGTCCAGATACACTCCTACTCTGTTGGAGCCAGCGGGGGGGAGACGTATGTCTGTTGTACTAACGTTGTTCCAGGCAGAGTAACCATCATCATGGCAATAAAGAAAATAATTTTTGTTCCCTCCAAGCCTGCTGTCACCAACCTCTCCTCTCCTTGTGATTCCTCTGTATGTCACTCCTCTACAAACATTTCCTTCCCACCCTACCTCCCAGTAACGGCGGCCAGTCAGACCCTCTCTACACACCACCTGGTACTGGGAGTCCAATATCTCTGGGGGATGTCACCTTTCTGTTGTCCTCAGAGAGAGAGAGGAGCCTGTTGGCTGTGTTTGGGTCAAGTGAGAGTTCACAGGCATCTGATGGGAGTGTAAGACATGAATAGCTGCTGAACCATTCTTCATCACGATCAGAAGAAATGAAAAAGATGAAAAAAAACATAAGGGGTACCACTGTGGTTTTTTATTGGTAGTAACAAACTTTTATATCGTCCTTGGAAAATATAAAAGTCACATGTCCCTCACAAGGGGCTTCCATGTGCATATCGGCCAGTTTTGTAATCATTTTCATGAGGGGAACGGTTCTGTTCTGTGTGTGTGATGTTATCGATGCCTTTGACCCTACTCATCTTGATTAAGTCCACAGAGGGGAAACCAGGCCTTTTGTTAATATCCATCAGCAGCCCTGGGAGCCTCCAGCATGTCTCCTCATCACGTAGACACGGCTGGAGACTGGAGAGGCTACGCCATCTGTTCAGCAGTAGGCCTAATCCATGGCTCACATAGCCTTCATGTGACCCCATCTGAACCCTGTGGAGGACGCTGGTTATGAACGCCAACAGATCCTCCGTCTCTGTATTACATTTAGTTTCTAGTCATTAATCAAAGTCGGTGATTACCCTCCATTTTAATTAGAAATTGGAGGTATTGCTTCATTCAAAGCGTGCCATAGGGCCAAATGACCATAAGTAGCCAACCTTACAATCACATTTGTAAATGGTCACTGAATTGTATGAACTTGGTACAGTTGACAGTTGTTGACTGAGCTCCTGTAGGTGTGTTCATATGCCTTTGGAAGCCATATGTTGGTCTCATTTTTATCAAACCCACATGATGTTTAAATTGTGCATTATATAAATGCTAACAATGCTCTATTAGTGATGGTGATGATAATAATAATAATGATGATAATAATATTTCTACTATTTATAGTAATAATGATGATGATGATCGTCGTAAATCGCTATTATTATTATTATAAAGTAACATATATGTAAATATTAACACTATTGAATATGATGTATGTACATGTGCATGTTTGTAAGTATGTATGTATGTATGTATGTATGTATGTATGTATGTATGTATGTATGTATGTATGTATGTATTTATGTATTTATGTATGTATGTATGTATGTATATGTATGCATGTATACGTATGTATGTATGCATGTATGTATGTATGTTTGTATATGTATGAATGTGTCCATGTACAACAGTCGTATAGTAAACATACACCTCCTCTACAGCGCTATTAAGTTCAAGAACATTGCAAATTGACCCGAACACGAAAAAACACAACGAAAACAACAAAAGCCTGATTTGAACTGCTGCAATGGGTAATCCATTCCATAGGGCTCATTATCCCTACTGAGGCCTGGTCATTTCTATGGCAACCAGTTATCTCTGTAGAAAATAGGCTGTGCTGGAAGAAGGAGTAATGGGTTATCAAAAGATGACAGACAATGTTCAGCCAGCCGTTCACCTTGTTCTGTGTAACGCACAGAGGCTGCTCAAGTGACACACTTTGTTTTCAGTGGGCAATATTAAGTTCAACTAATACTGAATAAATCACATGAATATGGAACCGGAAAGGGAGTCCTGGTCACATGGGTGATCATTGTTGACAACAGTGCGTTAGTGAGTAGAGGTCTAATGAGAGGTGTGTGGGAAATCAATGGTGTAGCCCATGGGTCAGGCCCTGCGAAACGATGATAATCCTATGACCCCATTACCCATGATCTCGCATCATCCAGCCCCGACTGATAATTTCTCCTGATGATACACATTATTTTTTTCATGTCAGGTTGTTTTGTTCCAACACTGAACACACATGCCAATGTCTGCAACTTCTTACACCAGTCAGCCACCTATAGTAAGGTGCTTTGTAGATATTCCCTACCATACAATGCTGGCCTAAGATGGATGATATCTTATATACCCGGATTGCGTTACGTGAAACCTTACACTTTTCTATTCGGATGGATAGTGACTAGAGGCGGAATGTAAACCCTTTTTTTTTGTGTAGGCCTATATTTTTATGTAAACAACAGTGATATTACACTTTTAATTGGAAGGCAGCACCAACAACCCTCATTCTTGTCAGTGTAACGCAAATATGAAAACAAAAGCAACTTTGAATGAAACAGATCCACGGATGATAATTAGAAGTGGCCCATGGAAAATAACCCAGATATATGGTATGGCAATTTGTTGGAGCTCTTGTGATTCTGCTCAGATGTGAGGCTTGAACAGATTGCTTCTTCCCCCCAGAGAGATACTTCCTTCCTGACAACAACACTTTTCATCATGGAGTACTTGATAAATAAAGATAGGCCAAGATACATCAATACTAACAACCATACAGACATACATAGTAGTACATGAAAATACATAAATACTAACAAACAAACAGACATACAAGTATACATACATAATACATAAATAAATTCTGTCTCCATAGCAAAAAAGATGGCTTACATCTATTTATCAGAGGAAAATGCAATATTTTAATACAGTTTTGGCATTAAAATAGGTCTTGGTAAAAAAAATTGCAATACATTTGAATATAAAGTCATAATCTTCATTCAGTGTTGTATATGACCTTATGTTTATGAGTTATTAAAAAACAAACATGGCTTCCATTCTCAGTGGTAAATGCAATATTTTAATATATTGTTTTTGCATTAAAATGGGTTTAATTAACATAGATAGCGAGAAAGGTACATTTTATTTTCATAATCTTTGTTCAGTGATTGTATATGACATTCATGATGAATATTTTTTCAGGCTGTAAGAATTTATTTATAATACAAAGTTCAATCTTGGGTCTCTAAACGATGAGGTGGACCCTAACTCTAAACCACAGACCCTGCCCTCGGGGCCAAAGTTGGTGTTGGGGTCAGAGTCAGACCCTGGAATAAGGTTGTCAAGTCTCAAGACAATAGGACCTTCCAAACTCCAAATTATTTTCACCAAATTCTGATCTACTAGGTCTTGCAGGCCACACTTCTGAGATGCTCTGTCAAAAAAACAGCCCTGCAAACATTTTTCTTGGGGATCAAGTGTTTGATCTTCAAATCTTGGATTTGTCGTTACGGGAACCCAGGAGAACGTGCATTTTAGCATCTCTAGCACTCTCGAAAGGGCGATAAAAGGGGCGTGACCTCGAATTGAAGAGTAAATGGGCATTACACCACTGTGTTAACACAGCTGGCCTGTGGACATGTTTTTTTAAATCTGGGGTCAGAAGGTCAAAAGGAGACTGTACCACCGAGATTAATAAAAGTTAATGTGAAAAAAAAAAAAAAAACACCAACCCAAAACATTTTTTTTAGGGAATAAAGGTCTGATTCTCAGATGTGCATGTTGGATGGGTCGGATGTAGGTCTAGAAATAATTTCCTCTCAAAATCTTGCAAAAGAGCCGCTGGGTGAGGAACCACCAGATGGAGCATTTGCTCAGGCTTTGTCAGTCACTTCCTGTCAGGCTGGAGTCCCAAAATTGAGGTCCTTGACCCTTGATGACCCTTTTTGATATAAAAGTGACCCCACGACAATAGCTCACTTGTTAGGTAGGGTCCTTGACCACTAAGTCACCCACTACCTGCATCACTTACTAGTTACTAGGGCTAGTCCTCCTTACAGATCATTCTAGTATATTTGAATGCCTATTTTTATATGAAAGACACCATAGCACTTTGGCAACAATTCTTCAGATCTATATGGGGAGCAGGGATGGGGTTATTGTGGGAAGTAAATAGGAAGCTTGCAATGAGCACTTCAGGCAACATCAGAAATAGTTAATACACACTGAGAATGACATTGATAAAAATGATAAATTAATGAATTGTGTCAAATATATATGCCTTGTTAAATCAATGAGCTTGGTGTTTTGCTTTCACAGATTGGTTATCGGCTGTGTCACTACCAAATCGGTCCGTGCTAACAAATATCTAGGAGTGACTTAACTTCAGACAGTGATCACGATTTTTAAAAACGAGTCACGTTGATTACAAAGTCTAAATTAATTCAAACTAAACTGTGTTAACTTCAGTTTGATTTTGAAAGGCAGCTCAATATAAGCTACAAAACCATTTATGGCTGCTTAGCTGCCACATGTAACGTCTTTATGGCAACAAGGGCGTAATGGTTTGGAGTAAAAGCTGGCCAAATGATTTATTGTTTAATTTGTCATGCACTGAATAATTTGCTATTACTTTAGGAACTTCATGTTGCATGTACGTAACCTGGAAATGTGTGTGAGGGAACTAATACAGGTGAAATTCAACAGCTTTTGGGGATGGACATTAACAGAATAAAAGAAATATCAAATATAACATGCACTTTTAAATAATTATTAATTATTTATGTGGTCTTACCGTAAGAGTGGATCAGGGTGAACAGAGGGGACATGTCCTTCCCAACTTCTGAAGAACATGAAGTTGTCCCCCCATTTCAAATGATTTCAAAATTAAGGAAATTGAAAAATATGTATTTCATAGAAGCCAACACCACTTTTGAAATAATTCACACATAAACAACTCTTGTTAAAGTTATTGATTATGTTTTGTTAAATAAAACATGAACAAATCTGCACCCTTGGGTCTTAGTAAATAACGTGCTAGTGCGCTTTGCCTCACAACATGGAAGCAAAGTGTGCAGTGAAGGGATGACACTAGCTGGTGTAAATACCCTTATTTCTGTAACCCCCCCCCCCCCGTGATTTCGATTTTTATTACGAGCAAAATGGTATTTTCTTCTAACATGACATAGATTGAAAAACTAGGTGGTTCCCTAATATCTACCGTTACCTTGCGCTTCAGTTGAAAGATATTCAGCTTACAGTGATCCCAGCTTTGACTGCACTCCAACATGGATGATGCACGTGGGTGTTCAGGTAACGTGCATGTAGAAAGGATATCCTGTCATCATAATCCTGGGCGAGTTAAATAATTAATGCAAAGAATTAAAATAAATATTTCAATATATATTTGATGTATTTTGGAATTCTCAGCCTGATAAATACAAAGTATCGTGTGTGAGTGTGTGAACTGGTTGATAAGCCTGAGTCTAACGGTCAAAGCATGAGACTTGGCAGCTCTGCAGATAATCCTTGGTCTACATTATTTCAGGGTTGCCATCTTTAACGCTTCTGGCGTGTGACACACGCTTTCCCCTTCATCCTTGTGCTCTCATGCTGCCCAAAAAATGTTCACTCCGAAACACTGTGATAGTAACAGAGATGAACAGGCAAACGTACTATGGTCAAATCTTTATTGTTAAACCAAGAAAACAAACAACTTTGAATCTTGATGATAGTATTGGAAAACCGGGTGTTTCATATGGTGTTTCCATGGACCTGTCTACTAGTTTACTCCCTGATTGGTGCGCGATGCTTTTCTCCGTGTGGATTGGACAGCTGGTCAAGTTCACAACAGGGAGCCAAGCAACCTGTCTTTGACTTTCATTTGTGAACCAATGCATGCCCTTTACTGGATTAGTGCATTGTAGAAGTTTTTTCAAAAATTAAGGTTTCCAAATCCTTTTCTTCTTTCTTTTCTTCTTCTTGTTCGTCTGAGGGGGATTCATTAAATAAACTAAAAGTGGGGGTCAGAGACAGAGATCTGATGTTGGGCTGAAAGACAAGGTAAGGGCCATTTGGGGTTGAAGACAAACGTCAAGCAGGTTGGATGAGAACTGGATGAAGGTGAATACACATACAGATGGTTGGGGAATGGAGGGGGAATAACAAACAGGATGAAGGTGATGAACTAAAGCTAGGGGTCAGAACAAGGGGTCCAGCGGGGGGTGGTAGGGAAACTAACAGTGGGGGTTAGGGACCAGGCTCTGGCAGGGGAGGGGGGAAACAGCATGGGGCCAAACCATATCTAACTGTTTAAAGATTTATACATATCTCAACATTATGTCTGATATTGTAAAATTCTGAGTATTTCCCTGGGTGGAACGACTTGAGCTGCCGGTTGAAAACAATATTGGATTTATGCTACACCAATGGAAATGTTGTATTCTCATCGCTCGAAAACCCCAGCCAGTCTGATAGCTCAAAAGAATTCAGCCAATCCAATCACTCGAAAACCTCAGCCAGTCCCATCGTTTGAATACCCCAGCCAATCCGATCGCTCGAAAACCCCAACCAATCCGAACGCTCAAAAATTCCAGCCATTGCGATCGTTTGCAACCCCAGCCAGTCTGTAGCTCGAAAAACCCTGCATCAGATATCTCAGAAACCATAGCCACTCCGATCGAACACCGGGGTCCCTTCAGGGTCGCCACCACACACTGAAGACATGACTACTTACACCCATTTCCCAAGTTTCACAACTTCCAATCCTTATCTAAACCATAAAATAATTATAGGTGGTCAAAAATCAGTATTGAACACCGGGTATACTTCTTGACCCAGACCCAACCTCTGCAGGCCCACAGAGCCCCCTCCATCGCTGCAGTATTTGCTTTTTAGTTGGCAATACTTGATCAACTTACTTTTTAATCTCTTCATGGCAACTCGAAAAAAACTAACGTCCTGAATATTGTATGTTCAAAGCATGCCCATAGATTTTGAATTTGTATCCCATAACCCCTAACAGATATTCTAGAAAGCCACATGCCTTTGAAGAAAAACGTGGGTATTTTTGTTATCATATGATATTCTTTATCTATTGAACGTGAATCAAATTATTTTGTCAGTTTAAAGTAACCCAGCCTCATCTTATGTTATTGTATTTGTTCAAAGTGGAATTGGACCAATATATATATATTGAAACAAATTTGTATAGTAGAGGGGCCCATAACACCTATAGCCCGGGGCACTTACTGACCTACCTACGCCACTGTCAATATGCCATATTGAATGATAATGAAAAGCAATTGACGTTTTCCGCATCATTGAGCTTACCTCCATAATTACTTTGGGCTATTCGGAAACTAGGATGACTTATACTTACAGTATAGTGAGTACACAGTATAGTATAATTTGTGCCGTAAGAGCGTGTGAAGAGGATATTTTGAGTGAGAGTTGGCAGCTCTGATAACCAACTGAACGTCATATAAGCCTACAATCACTGAAGACGAATGACAATTAGACGCCTATTCTCGCTAGAAATGTTATCAAACTCCGTTTTAATCCCGAAACTATGTACAAACATAGCATTTCCACTGAGAATAAAAAATAATGTCAGCCACCTTGAGCCGTTATCGTGAAACGAATTCTTATTCCACTGTGAACCAACACAAGTTGTTATGAGGCTGGGCTGGTCAGGCTCGTAGGGTCCGTCAGGGACATCAGTAAGGACAGACTGGCGGTCACACACAGCACCCTCCTCTCCTGCAATGACCACTTGAGTCAAGCACATGCAGACGCACAGGCGCGCTTACACGCACGCGCACTAACGTGCAACATCCCCTTGGCAGGGGAAGTGAATCACATGACATTTATTTGTAGCATGGCCCATCATAAATAATCCATAATGTTACTACTACCGTCTAGAAATACTTAATATTTAAACAACATTAAAAAAAAGAAGTAGGCCTACTGAGAAAAAAATGTATTTTTTTATTAATACGTATACTATGCATGGGTTTCAATTCGAAGGCCTGCAACAACCTAACCGCAAAGCGTACTACAGTCAGAGAGACGGGTTGCGTTGTAATCGTTCAAGTTGAGATAACGACTGTGCGATGCGTGCACAGACGTGCTCTTTTGCCCACATTTCTTCGCCGACTAACAGCATTCCGCCCCACCCCGAAGAAAGAAACACCATCACCACCTCAATCAGGAAGCACCGTGACATATTCTCTACGAAGACACGTTTTGAAAACACCACAACCGTGAAGAAGGCGTTGTGTTTTGCTCGCTAGCGTCCCGTTGATAAAACAGCGACGAGCGACACCGAGACCGAAGCCCGTCCAGCTGAGGTTCTGCTGTGCATGCATCTGATTCGGTCCAAGCGGAGAAGGGTATGTTATACAGCCTGTGTGCATTATCATAACGCTCAGCGGCGAAGGGGCTTGGAAACGAGTAACAGCGCGTAATGAATACACTTTCCCTCTGGACAATGCTTTTTAATTTATTCTTTCGAGGTGCCCTATCTTTTAACGCACGTAAACCCTTATCCACGTCGACGTGTTGACGGCGCGCTTGTGATTCTCTGTGGTTTCTAATGGCACGATTTTGAAACGCTTACCAGTGTTCAAGCTAAATGGATGTATTGGAGAAGCATATGCTGTTAAACGTTTTTATTTCGTGTTCCTCTCTTATAACTCTCTTGGTCATGTGTTTACTTTCTCGGTGATTGGACTGGTTCATGCGAGTGGGACACACACACACACACACGCACACACACACACACACACACACACATGCAAACACACACACACACACACACGTTACAAATCGTTATCTTTATTATCCCATTCAAGCAAAACCTAATTGCATACTAGTTGTGAAAAAGTTGAGCTCCGTTTTACACAATCTCGTGTTGTAAGTAAACTCCTGGAACCCTAAGGTAATACGAGCTAGTTATGCATGATTTGAACTCTGTTTGGTCCCTCGATATGCTTGAAGACAGTAAGCCTGGTAGTTGTGATTGAAATTTTAATGTTAATGCAAATCAGAGTTGTGTGTGACAGTTATGTAGCATTGTTTTCTGGTTATTTGGCTGATCTTGTTCGCCTACACTAAGCTGTTTCAACACCCTGAAGTGGGGTATAACACCTTGAACCTGTGTTATATACAGGAACAGGAATATTTGGAGTAAAGGTATGTTTTCTTGTTTCTTGGAGTTCAGACCCAGGCATTCCTCTGAAATCACACCTGAACGACTCCTGTCTCAACCAAGGTGGAGTTGGGGGGGGGGGCAGCATCACGTGTCAGGCTTTGCATTCCTTTGCCAGCCTTTATAACAGCTGGTTTATTTTCACTTTAAAACACAAGACCATGCTGATACTCACGTTTGCGTGAACGTCTGCGGTTTTAGTTTAATATCTTTCTCTCGTGCGGTTTTACAAGAGATTACTCTGCCCATGCTTGTGTGTTACACATGTGCTCGTTCTTTGGTCGTACATACGTAAGAGTAACCCTTTACTTTCTCTGACTCAAATTAATTTGCACAGCGCAACCCACGGATGTGTTGAGGTTAGTCAACTTCCGTCGTTGCAATCTCCTGCTTCCTCCCACTTATCACTCCCCCCCCCCCTCCCCCATTTGTGTCATTGCCAGACAGGTTCTGTCACATTACCTGTAAGCAACATGTGTGGAAATGTGTGTGTGTGTGTGTGTGTGTGTGTGTGTGTGTGTGTGTGTGTGTGTGTGTGTGTGTGTGTGTGTGTGTTTGTTCAATCTTCTAGCCTGAAGGTAGTAGTGAGTAAACCATATCAGGCTATGAATGGTGGGTAGAGAGGGTTCGCTGATGTGGTTAAGAAGACCAGGGAGCCCAACTGTGTACATGGTTGGGTGTGCCTGTTTATTCTGGTGCATTAAATAAACAGAACCTGCGTAGCGCAACATCGACTGTGTTAATATTTGTAATGCCTATCCGCCCGTCCCTGCCCGAGGGTAGGGACGGTTGTGGTATCAAAAACTGTTTTGATACCACAGTCACATGCGTCGGTGGCAGCCAATAGGGTTCACTCAGAGATAAACCCATTTGGCAGCCGTTTCAAATATACTGCACTGCGTTTGAAACATACTCGATTTTGCCATTTTTTTCTGTTTCGCTTACCACCCTATTGCTGCATTGGGGTAGCCTGACATCGCCTGACATCGCCCGACCAATTTGCAAATGCAGATTAGTCTGGGACCTCTCAGTTCATTATCGATTCCCAAGGGGCATTATCAACGGCCACTGACCGAAATGCCCCCAGACTCAATTAGGTAGGCCTACAACCAATCAGAGCAACGACACGCATTACACATCAGACGCAGCCATCTTGGATGCTTACAAAAAGGCCTCTACGTCTACGGTGCTCATATGAGGCACTCCTCTGTACAGTAATCATATTAAACCCACCCCATATTGAATAAATGGTTGTAATTGGCCCAATCAAGGCCAGGTATGCTGGAAATCTGTCTGAACGGGAGGGGGGCCAGATGCATATGCAAGAGCAAATAAAGCACAAGCTCGCAAATGAGTCTGGTTCCCCACCTATCATTGTGGTTTTACAGAGTTCTGTGGCTGTGTTTGGATTTCATTCGATACAATTCATTGCAGCAGGAAGGGGAGGGTCATGAAGACTCAGATGACCTCTGTCTTCAGGACTACTGGTCCTCCAGGTGGAAGGTGCTGGAGTGATCAGCTTTCCTTTTTAAATGTAAAAACACGACAAGAAAATCCCTGCATTGCTTAGAGACCTAGAGTTGGCGGACCAGCTCCAGGGGCAGAAGAATCCAGCCTTTCCTCTGATCACGCCAGTTGCAGCGACTGCCCCTCCACCAAACACTATAATAGCTGCCCTGTTACTGAGTGGCTATAACCCCAGAGTATAGCACTCTGCTACTATGTTGGCCTGGTTTCCCACACAGCTCTCCCTGCATTTACTCAATCACAGCCTCAAACCAAAGTGGTGTGTCAAGCAACCAGAGTGCTGGTGCTGATGATACCAACAGCGGAGGATGAGCGTAAGTTTGTTGATTTAAAAGTAACAGGGCAGCCTATTGGTTGGGAGGAGGAGGAAGAGGAGGATGAGGGTGAAGCTTTAGCCAGACAAGTTTTGTAAAAAGCGGTTGTGAGAGAGAGGGGGCTAGAAGAAAGAGCAAGGGTGACTGACATTGCAGCCGGAGTGTTCCGGCAGATTCCTTTTCCCAAGGCAGATGTTATCCATGACCTTTAATCTCTGTCAGGGAGCGCAGAGGTTTCATCCTTCTGATAAATGATGTGTGCTCTCATAACTGTTTGTCATATCTGATACTGCTCTGGCTTGGTCTCTCTCTCTCCCTCTCTGTCAATCTGTCATTTCCTCGCTCACATCAATCTCAGTCTCTCTCTCACTCTCTTTTTCACTCTGTTTTGCTCTCTCTCTCTCTCTCTCTCTCTCTCTCTCTCTGTGCAGTTTAGCTGCTGGTGTTGATGTGTCTCCTTGGCCTATATTATTTTATATTGAAAATAGTCCCGTTGAGGCCACATTAAGGTTAACAGTGTTATTTTAAAAGTCAAAAATCTCTATCGTTGAGAAACTGGATTTCTCTGTCAAATACATTAGGTGTGTTACCTCAGGATAAATGCACTTTTCCTTTTCTATTGGCTACTAAACCTCGCTCCAGTGTGTTTGACGTTGGTTTTGTCAATGTTTGACAATGGCCCCATTTTTTTCTTAATCATCGTCAACTTCCACAAATGCCAGTCTCCCCTTTTTCATTTCCCTAGGTGGAAGTTCACCTGCTCAAACGTGTGTGTCTCAAAAGCAAGGGATTGTTGTGCAGAAGATCGAGGCAGATGAGTGGGCTCACTAACTTGACCCTTTCTGACATCTCATCTAACGCGATTCTCCCTCAGACCGTTTAGGTTTAGTCAGTGAGGAGGAGGATGGGGGAGCTCCAATGCTGTTAACCTCTCTGAGCCGAGCCAAGGCTCACTAACTCTGAAGCCCAGTCTCCCAGAAGCCTCACAGGGAGTTATTGACACCCGGTGACTTATTGTGAATGCATCATCATTGAAACATATTGCACTCCCCACCTCCATCTATTTAAAGAAGGTCCTGCTCCCCAACCTGCTCTTTAATCACATGTATTCACTGCAAGTCAGATGGATATGGCGTATACTAAACAATGATAATTATTATTTAATATAACGGGAATAAGACATGGATCTAATGAGCCTTTTTTCTGTTGGCATTCAAAAGATCCCATAGTGGGAAAGGGCAGATGGCGGTAAGATAATATAACATAAATACCTTCATTGACAGACCCAGATGTCTGTCCTTTTTTTTATGTGTTTCTATACCCACTGATGATGTTCAGTTTGTGTCTCGCTCTTTATCGCTCACGTGCACGCTTCCACCCTCTCCCGTCTTTTATTTTCTGCAATGTGTGGAAGAAGCAGCAGCTGGATTTCCTATCTATATTTTATGAGAACTCTCAGTACGATCCTTATAGACCTACCAAAAGCGTGGTTTGAAATCCATTTAGCCGTGGGGCATATGACTGCATGCCGTAGAAGACACATTAACGACAATGCTGGTCTTGGTGATCAAACCATCTTTTCCGTCTCTTATGGCTTCACTAAAACATTTGTTGGCAATGAAGTCAGGCTAAATGACTTGCACATCCCACGAATGTAAACAATTGCAATATAGCTCTTTGGTCTTTGTGATGCGACATTTTGTAAAGTACTTGTGTGGCGATTCACTATCATTTTGTCCACAAACTCTGTGACTGACACACATAGAGTGCCATTGTTTACAATTGTGGCATGCGCACAAACGCTTAATGCTCTTTGGCAGAATCCTTACACGTCAGTCAATTTGACAAATTATATTGATGACGGATTTTTCAATGAAGCCAGGAGTGACAACTACTATTGTCTGGTCACCCAGAACCGGTATTGTCCTTTCACGGTCTACAGATCTCCACTTGGCGGAATTGAGTGACCTAAGGAGAAGTTTGTTTACGCGTCCCCTAAAGGACTTAAGTAAGTCTAGGTGTTTCAGTAAATCTTTGGAAAAGTTTAATTTTGGAGCTGTTGCTAGATTGAGATAATCCAGTATCCATGTGAATCCTGCTGGCTAGATTGTATTACATGGATCAAGTTGTGGTTTGAATACATTCGCTCTAATCAAAAACAAACTATGGTAATTAAGTGACAATGCCCTGAAGGTAAAATGTGTCTTAATGAATTCATATTTTTCCTACAAGAAAACCCAAGTTCCAGTAAAGAAATCTCAATCAAGGAATGTCTTACTTACTTTTTGAATCCCACATAGTTCCACTCCCTCTTATTAGGCTGCCTTTACCTTTTCTTTTCATACGGCAACTGCCTACAACTTGCAAGTCTTTACAAGCAATGCAGCAGAATCTAGTGATTGTGTAAGTTTGCTGCTGAAACTGGCTCCATGGCCTCACATTCAAATTAATAGAATATCTTTATATATCTTTCCTGACTAAATGGAAAACATTTGAAACTCATGACCATCTGAATGTAATTCTGATAGGTTCCATAATTGCACCTTATTGTTTTTCAAGCAGGAGGTCTAAACTTATTTTTGTATGTGGTTGTTTGTACTCCCTGTGGATCCGCCTACATGCTCTTCAGTGACTCAGTCTATTCTTAAATTGCTTGTGAGTGCACATTGGAAAAATAATAGCGAAAAGCAGGGGCCACATGTATCTATCTATCTATATCTATATATATATATATATATATATATATATATATATATATATATATATATATCTATATATATATATATATATTTATATATATATACACACAGTAGGGGATCCAGCCATCTCCAAGTGTTAGGTCAGCAGACTGCTAAGGAGTTTGTAAATGTTTGTATTTCATGCAAATTCATGCAGATTGTCGCTTTTTAAAACATCTAATATCCTAGCCAAATTGTTTGGGGGTATGTTTAAGTGTGAGGTTAAAAGGAGATTCATAATGGGTAAGTAGAAGTAGATTAGGTGTGACATCATTGTCATATGTTTTGCCCCTACTTCCGCTATCCTTTAAAACCTGAGTTTGGTAATTGATGATAAATATGAAGACACTACCTGCTGTTGGGAATGTAGAACAATGTCTCATTCTCATATCACACTAAACTGCCAAACACAATGAACAGAAACCCTTATCCTGCTTTACAGACACGGTCAATGTGACATACTATTATGGATGTTCATGTCACTTTGATTTCAGCCAAGGCAGGTCAATCATTTCTTTGTTCACCCACGCCTAGATTAGCCTTACTCTGATCCGATATGAATCACTGCACTCAGCACTGCAATCAGCTGCACTCAATACCGCTGCAGGGGATGCTGAACAACAACTACCAGTTTAACATTTGTTTGCTACTTGTGTTTTAGTGGGAGGATTTATTTTGGGTAAATGTAATGAAATTATACCTGATTATTTCCGAATATGTACATGATTACAGCCAACAGGCTTCATCCTGCTCCCATCATAGAGGAATTATTTCCTCATCATGCCCCTCATCGTGCCTTCCTCCTTCAAGCTCCTTGCCATCCTCCGTTTTCCTTGCTCAGACTCCTTAGGGTAAAGGCCTCCCTGCCCCTGGCCAAATTGCATTGATGTGTCCAGTGCATATTCTGCATGCTGAATGGGGTCCTAAACACACTTGTTGCTTAGCAAGAGGCTGGGTGATATTAGCGTCTGATCAACGGTGCCAACCTATTTACAAGACCACAAGGGAAACCGCAGCTGTTTGAGCTTACATACAACTCATCTGTCACAGCCCCACTTCCACTTCTTCCCTCAGGGCTCCACATGCATCTGGGATTTAGCTTTTATCTCGTGAAACAAGGATTCTTGTTAACTAGTTGAGTAAGAAAGTAGGGAGACAGAGTGGGGAAGAATAGTGGGCAGAAAGGTTCTCAGTCCATTTTTTGCCGGCAAACTATTTCATAATATCCAGTATTAAATTACAAGCGACATTGAAGGTTTGTGGACAATTGAACTTGATTTTGGCGTATACTTATGCCAAAAATAATGAAAGAATCCACCGCTGAGAAGAGCTTGGTTATTTTAAAGGTGGAGGTGCCTCTCATCACTTCCTCCACACATTTTAAATAATTGTTCCGTCATAATAAAAGTGAATAAACCATTGATGGTTTAAACACTTTCTCCTTTGAACAGAAATGTTGGCGGTCTTTAAAGAGTGTAATAAAAGCATAAACATAAAAAATGGTTGCAGTTTGAAAGTTGAATACATATAACAGTACAGTTATATATACAGAACAGTAGTTTTAATGGTGGACTGGAATTGTGAATGTACTTTCTAACCTCATCTACCCTATAATCCCTTAGTGGTGGACATTCTCTACTCCTTCTACTTCAGTATTCGCCTTCTCCCATGACTACATTCCCAGGGGGGTTTCTGATCTCATCCATCAGCTCTATTCCAAAGAAGATGACACACACCTAAATGGAATCGAATCAACTCCCATCCCTGTTGTGACAAGACAGGTTACCATGTGAAATGAGAACCTCTCGATGAAAGGTAGTTCATATTGTTTTTCTGGGTGCCGTCAGATTAAAACTATTGGTTTTGGCAGTTGAGACTATTTATTGATCTCTGAATATCCAGTATATTGCAGCGCTGTGATGTGGGGTTGCCGTGTGGAACACTATGAGGACTAGATAAAATAATCTGATTTAATTCTTCCACTCTCGCACAGTCAAGGACACAAGCCGATCACATATCATTTCTATTATTTTTCAAATGGGAACCGGATGGGAAACCCGTTATGTTTCAGCAATAAGACCTCTCCTTGGCCCCTGAGAGAGTCGATATAGGCTGAGTGACTCATTCCTGCCCAAAGGCCAACAAACAAGTCCTTTGTTGCCTTAAATTACTTCTATAATGCCACAATGGATCAATTCTTTAGGCTGCTAATTCTTGGAGCCTGATTTTAGTTTGTTCTTTTCAGCTTAGGTCACATCAGAAGGGTTGCGTTAGGATCCCCAGTAACTAATGTAATTCTCCTCTGCATCCGGTCGCCTCAGGGCCGGCTCCGTTCACTTCCGTTGGCAAGGAGCGTTGGTTTCTGATTCCCATGGGCTCTAGCCTCTCGTCCTCCAGCGGGCATCGTGGGTGTAATGACTTTATTTAATTTAGCACCTTTCTCCCACTCGAGGGGAGCTTCTCAGAGACTGATATATAACAGACAAACAAACAAAATGAATTCATACTATACAATATACAAATAAACATAGCATACAGACAGGAAAGGCAGTGGACCGGTCAAATGAGCACTAAGTATTGTGCGGTGTAACAGTGTTGGAAAAATAATGAGTTTTTAAATGAATTTGCATATGTCAAGGTTGATGAAGTTACAGAGATATGGGGTGAGAATATCAGGGTTTGGAGGACATGAAACTGAAGGGCCCACACAGCAGTGATCACAGTTGTAGAGGCCAGCGCCCCCATGTTCCCACCTCACCCATCATCTGAGGACAGCTGTAAAAGCCGAGCAGATGTAATATGTTCAGTATGGGTGGCCAATAAATATGTATATCCAAGTCAATGATTTGGATCCCTGTATTTACAAACCCACATATATTCAGGTCATGTTTTTTCCCCTTCTCATCTTTCCATCCTCTGTGTCATTATTATATCCGTCCTGTCCTCAAGCGTCCTCTGGTAGTGTCTGCTGCGATCGGAACTCCTTCAGTCCACGTATATTTGTCATTAAAGCAGTCCCTGATATCAGTCAACAATGCAGCCTTTGTGTGTCCCGCTGCATTTATGCAATGTCTGTTAATTGCAGTGATGACCTCCCGGCCTTGGCGCTTCTTCTAAAGAAAGCCATGTAGCCCCTAAACAATAGGTATGCGCTCTAATGTGTATATATATATACTGATTCAAGCTTCTCTCTCTTCTCCTTACAGTCTCTGTCGGCAGCATGGGACAGCATTTAGGAAAGAAGGAGCCCCAGGAAGACATCAGGGTAAGAAAAGATTGTACAGTCCAACACTGAAGTCGTGTCCCCCGCATGCCTAACATTGTACCAGTCTGTTTTTTCTTGAGTGTATGTGTATGTGGGTGCTGGGATAAGAGTTTTGTCATGAGAATAGGGCATGTGTTGCCGCATTTTCATTTAACCTTATCATTGTGCCCACTGGCCTTTATCAGAATGTCACAGAACTTTGGACCTTGCTCAACATGGCTTTTTGTCACATCCCATCAAACTATTAACGAATAATATTTGCATGGGAATTTTTTCCTATCGTGTACATGGCATGTTAGCACTTGCTTTGCATGCATGAATATTTATGAGTAGGTGCAATATTGTTGTAGGTTTAGATGTAGGTGTTTCATGGTTGTAGGCTAAGGTGTAGATATTCCATGGTTGTAGGTTTAGTTGTAGGTGTTCTATGGTTGCTTTGCAACAATAAAAAGGCTCAGCACCCTGCTTTTTTTTTCTCAAAAAGGCTGTACCTGTAGTGTGCCTCACATTTTATAGCATGCTAAATGGGTTGGTGCAATCGGAACCTCACCCCTTGTGGACCGTAAAGTGGAACAAAGGTTCTTTGTCTCAAAGTGATCCTGTTCAGTTCAAATAATTTGACTGTAAAACAGTGTACAATTCAAAAAAATTCTCAAGAGTCATTATAGTAATTGAGTTTATTCCAGTTATGACATTTACTGGAACATCTGGCACTTAAGGATTAAATATATTCAATGTATGCCAAAGTTTGAATAATTAGTGCAAAATGTTTTTCTGAAGGCCGTTTCCAACAGAAGATTTTGTTTAATGGTAATTAGCGGTTTTGTTTTTCAGCCACCCACATCATGTGTCATAGCTCAAGCTTATTTTTATGGACTCATTTCTAGCACTTTTTTGCCATGGGCGGCAGTATTTTCACATCCGTCACCAAAATTGTATTAGCATATGCCATGTGCTGAATAATTTAGTATGATGGGTTCTATAGTAATATTTGAGTTTTGGATTGTCTGAGGAAACAATCTACTGGGAGTTGCGTCGCAGTAGGAAGGAGGGAGAAGCACAAAATGCTGATCCAATTGATGCGCGGATATTTAAGATATGATCATTTCTGAGATTCCTGCATTGCTTTAGTGTGAAGGGCGCAGAACCCAAATGAAAAAGGTAGAACAGATGGCTTGGTTTGAAAATAATCTTTTGTACGTTTTTTTATACTTGAAACTGAATCACCAGGCCCAATGGCAAGATACTAAAGCAATTGTTGCGGCATGATTCATGAAGAGATGCATACCTCTCTTATGTGCTTTCCAATTGTGTAAAGTCAATGTCGCAGTAGAATGAAACAGCAAAGTTTGGAGCCAAATAAATGAAACACTAGATGGAAAACTACAGCCAAGTGAGCTTTCAGGAAAGTAGCCAGAGTGGCAAATGCACATGATGGCTTAACTGGAGGCTTACAATGAAATGCCTAAAAGCTCAGGAATTGAAAAGGATTGGTTTGGTTCCATGCAAATCTACATCATAATGCCTAACTATAAGTTTCAGGGAAAGTCAGGTACAACAAAATCAAACATTGTATATGAAAACACAACCTGGTAGGGGAGTAAATTAATTGTGTGTGTGTGTGTGTGTGTGTGTGTGTGTGTGTGTGTGTGTGTGTGTGTGTGTGTGTGTGTGTGTGTGTGTGTGTGTGTGTGTGTGTGTGTGTTACCAAAATATTGAATTAAGAACAATGGATAAAACAAAACAGAACAATTCCTGCAGGATGAAGAAAAAGTGCGGTACCAGCTGTACACGTTTGGAAAAATGTATGCATTTTAACAATGTTTTGTAACAGAAGAGAGTTGTCTACTCCGAAATCTACCTTTGCAGTGAGCTGCAAAAGGAAGCCCTTTATCCTTAATTACCAAGCATCTGTTGAGCATCCATCTATCTTTCAGAATCTCTTTATTTGATATTTTAGTCTCAATATGTCTTTCGTCAATTGCCAGCATTTACTCTGTTCACTGCTAAGACCAACTTGTATAAATCAAAACTATTTAGATTTTTAAAAAAGTGCATTAAGTGCACTTTAAGTGACTGAACACATTTTTATGTTTTCCTTTCTTAATATGAAAGGTTTGTACTCCATGAATTATATAATAATAATATTTTATCACAGTTTTTGCAGGAGGCCCATCATTCCTGTTTAATTATATTTACTTGGCCAAAATTGACAGAGTGAGTTAATCAAAATAAGCAGCAGAATTCCCTGTCAAGTCAAGGGCTCACTTGGACCCTAATTACATACGAGAAAATAGTAGTTTGTTCATTGATTACTCACTAAATTCACTTATTCTAGGCATGGTTTGGGAATCTTAAAATGTAGGTTCAAAAGCTACCAAAGGCGACACAAATAATCAACTTACTGTGGTTTATTAATTTCACATGGATTTCCATTTAATGTTATTATGTTTTGCACAGAATTTGTAACTTATTGTTCCCCCTGCATATGTAATCAGTAGCACAGCACAGCTGATTAGACACAGCCAACACTCTGACTCACTTCTTTGGTTGGTTTGTTAGTGGATTGGTTAATTCTCTTCAGACTATGCCTTTTTGTAAGAGCCGCCTGGAATTTGTTGAAAATTAATCATTTTGTACTTAAAAAGAATAACAATAATAAAACATCAGATTTTTTACCACAACCCTATCATCATATGTTTTATTCACCAAGCAAGACCCAGTGACCACTCAAATGATTTGAATGTTCTCTGCTGCAATAGAAAGGTAGGGATCCCATTGTATATGTCCGACCAGGGCAGAGCAGAACGCTGGTCAGTCAAGCATTGTAATAGTTCTTGATTCGGTCAGTCGCCCAATGTGGGCCTGGCAGACTTCTGGAGAAACAGCTCTGCTCCTGGAAATCAAAACCATATTTCCATTGTATCTCCTTCCTTATGCCAAGAGCTGTATCTTTAATCACTTATGGAATGTACACTTGGTTTTGAAGCGGGAAATTGATCCTGGTTATTATGTGCTACATTTTTGGAGAAATTAAATCTATTCCTGATGACTTGGATAGATCCCAATCCAATTGACACTTGACAGTGAAAAGTTTGTTTGTGACTACTTTAAATCTATTGCAACAAGGCTCTACGCTATCGTCGGCCACGTATGCGGACTGACAGTACTGCAGACAGCCCTATGGCATGAAAGTAGGAAAACAAGGCGCCATAAGGAAGGAGGCATTTTGAATTAGATGAAGTTCAGTGTCTGTTCATTGCTATGTGACCATACTATCATTGCTACATGACCTATTCTGTGCAGCTACTGACATCAGAAAACATTGCGCGTTTGAGCCCTTGAGAGATCAAAGAATATCCGAACCCTTTGATGAAATGACGTCAGCACACAAAGTCTGTACACACATTTGCACACATCCAAGCTCAAGTGTGGCTTGAAAATCTACCTTTGTTAAAGATAATTGTTTTTTTTTTTTCACCAAACAATCCTGTTTTGCAGCTAACAATAACCATTTTAATGACGGAAAGAAGTCTGAGGCCTCTTCCTCCCCGTTACTACAACTTGACAGAACCGCTGACTCTAATAGGGGGGTAATTGTATGCCACAGAGACGCTTCAGAGATTGGTTTCTTATTTTTCATCCATAAATTGCCGCCCAACCCATTGTTCCTGTGTGCGGAGTCTGGGCAGGGGATAGGTTTTAAACAGGGGCAGTAATGCCATTTAATGACATCAGGTAATTAACCTCAGCCCCTTTTCCTAAGTTCCTTTTGTCACTGCTTTGATAAAATGCAGCAGCTACAAAATTGGTCTAAGCTGTGATAATTCAGGCTTGGCTGGAATCACATTTTGGGAGGAGAGTGGGTGAGGAAGAGGAGGGGAAAGAGAAAGGGAGGATGGGTGAGCGGAGAATACGCAATAAGCTTCAGAACGAAGAACCGGCCTCTCAAAGGCCTGGAAAAGGGTGTTTCTGTGTGTGGGGGGTGGGGGGGGGTAGATGATAGAGGACAGGAGTCACCACAGCAAAGACAGCAGAGGCGATGGGACACGGATGGTCCCAGAAGCACTCTCAACTGTCGGAGCAGTGTCATTTGTGTAGGATGGGCCATTTTGGCCTAGCCTGTTGCTAACCGACTGCCTGCCCAGTCCCTTTAATGGGCTTTGGGCTATTGTGTTAGCCGACTGCAGGGGAGGGACAGGGCCGACCAGACCTGTAGGGAGGCGGACAGCCCGGGCACACACCACTGATTTGTTTCCTGAGCCTGTGAGGCACACTCTTAAGAGTGGGGAGCAGGGCAAAGAAAAGTGGACTCATTTGAGAAGTGTGAAGGCGCCACTGGTTTTCGGGAAACGATATATAGCACTACATTTTTACATGGATAGCTTTGAATCCTACTTTGTCCTGGGTCTGTGAGGGGTGAAGCGATGCAGCGTGACATGAGTCATTGTGATGTCAAGCTGTCTCAACGCGCATCATGAAAAGTCCTGATGTCGTGGAGGTGACGTTTTTGTTGTTATTGCATTACTCGAGCAAAATAGTGCACAATGAAGTTCCCCAGCACACGTACGTTTTAACTTGGCTCGAATCAATCACTAGCTTTTCACTCAACATTGTTGTTACATTTCTAGGAGCGAAAGGAGAGAAAACCGACACTTCGTTGAAATAATACAAATGTTTACCGGTCCTTGGGCAGCAAAGAGCATATATATCGGCAAGCCAGGCAGGGACAAAGTGGAGGGGGGCAATGGGCTGATTGCTGGATAGGCGGGGCTTCAACGGGGGGCCGGTAGTCAGACAGGCCAGCGTTCGTTAACGGGCTGACCGTCGGACTTAATACGGGGAGAATGGCGTCTAGCACGAACGCCGGAACAGCAGAATAACCTATCACAATAATTACTCCTTAGAGTCAAATAGTGACCGGTGAAGTCTAAACAACGATATAGCGGTGTGTGTGACAGGAAACCCGGAGTGTATATAATGCATGCTGATGAAGTAGATTGCCAGCAGGTGCGTTGACAGGAGGAGATGAATGGATGAAGTAAACTAAGAAGGACGAAGGCAAAGCTGACCGCCGCTAGGAGAAAGACGTGGACGGCAACGTGACCATTTTCTTGCCGTGTGTTACGTAAATCAAACTATGGTTACATGCAATACGTTGCATTTCCAACAATATTGTGTGTGATTAGAATCCATGGTTCAAGTACTTAAAAATAATTGATTAAGTAGATTGCCGTTGCGGTGCAATGGCGCATTCAAGTATTCAGATCTCTCGTTGGATCATTAAGCGTTAGTTATGTTGTAATAATTATTTTCTATATCCCTGGATAAACCGCTGCTTGAGTCAGCAACAACAATATAGTAGTGTGACATTTAGTGATTTATGTTCACCACTCAAAGATAGGGTGGACCATTTCTTTGAGAAGAACATAATGGTATCTGTGGCGGTCGTAAATCTGTAATAATCTCGGCCAAATATTTTATCCGACCTGAATGAAATGATTGGATGGTCTATCTGTCTGTCTACCTACCTACCTTGCTACCTGTCTGTCTACCTACCTACCTGGCTATCTGTCTGTCTGCCTACCTACCTGGCTACTTGCAGCCACTCATTGCGCATGACCAGATTCTTCCACAAGGCTAGGCAGACTTATTGCAACAGCTATTGAGCTAGTCACATGTTTTGTGGGAGTAGCTTTGGAAGGAGGCCTGAAGGGAGTGTGCAATATTTTTGGATGTATTATACTTTAAATATCTAGCTCACTCTGATTTCTCTAAATTGCTACCCAAGCTTTAAACTTTGGACTAACCTTTCTCTACTTTTCTCAATTCCCCCGCCCTCTCCCTTACCACAAACTTTTCCTGTCTTCTCCCTTCTCTTCATCGCTCTTTTTTTTATGCCTCTGGCCCAACGACTAGACCATTTGTAACAGTAACTAGGTTTGGTTCGTTTTGCATTGTTCTATCAGGAATCACTCATGTAATAGATTTGACCATTTATTACTTTAAATGGTCCAACACTTTAATTTGGTGGTATGGTTCCACTCATTTCTGGTGCTTCCTCTTTTAGGATTTAAAGCATGACATACCTGTACAGAAAGTCAGATACAGAATACCACCAGCATATCGACATTTGACCACAGGGAGCACTATACAATCCCCCAAAGGGTATATTATGTATCTCAAGCCATTGTGTAGGTTTAATGCAATACAGAGCAGAACCAAAGCAAAAATGAAATTCAGCTCGACACACTTAACTTTGCAGAGTGTGTGTGTGTGTGTGTGTGTGTGTGTGTGTGTGTGTGTGTGTGTGTGTGTGTGTGTGTGTGTGTGTGTGTGTGTGTGTGTGTGTGTGTGTGTGTAAGATGCAAGGTCTTAAATTGACGGCCTATCAGTATGTGTGTTTGCTTGGACCACGTTAGCTGTCAGATGAGTAAAATGACTAGAGTGTCCTGAAAAAACTAGCTATGATGATCTTAGGCCTCAGAAAATAAAATATAAAAACATGGTGTAAAAAAAGATAATTGTGAGAGTAGCAAATAGTGAACCCAATATCGTGACTAGAACTGAATCGCGGGTGAATATTTATACCCCCGTTTCTACACAGCTTTTTTAATGAATACGCCTCGTCGCTCTGTATTATGTATATTCCTTATCATCCGTTGGTTTTCAATTCTCCTTTGTGTTAGCGTTTCGATATTCTGAGTCGTCATCTACTTTATCACCCTAACCAAAGTCGATTGTATTTGGTTAAGATAATAAAAGGGATGGCAAGGGAGCCAGTTGCTATGGTTATAGCCAAACTGGGACGGCGGGGCTGTTGGGGTTGTGATGCTCCTCCACCTTATTACTTTAGAAGAAGGTGATATCACGTTAGCCAGACTCTCAATGTCACACAAAGATGCTCTATTTAACTCAAATGTGTGTTTTTCAAAGCCCGCTGACTAACAGTACTCCATGGAACACTGCAATTTATTCATTACATTCTAAAAATATGTATAAAGTTTATGCTTGAAGTTAAAGGTATGTTTTAAAAGTGGTAGCTTCGACTCTTTACTTATCGTTAACTTGAGTCAGGCAGACGTGTGTTAATGTGAAATGATTTGTGTGGAGCTGCAAATGTCTCCCTAGAACACAGTAGAGTCTCCAGAGGAGGGAGCTTCAGGCTTAGGAAACCAGCAGCAGGCGCACAGAATCCCCATTGTACCACTTATATACTGCAATGTGTGTGTGTGTGCGTGCGCGTCTGTCACTCTTTGGTAGCTTCAGAGTGACAACTTAATCATTACTGAATTACTTGTTTATGACACAATAGCCAAAGGCAGCTTCAGCATTTCCTGGTTGTTGCACAACCACTATTTTTAGTTGATTATCGTAATGAAGGGAATCAAGTGTTTTAAATGGGATTTCTGAACCAATTTGTAATTCACCATAAAATATTTTTTATTTGCTTATTCGTGCGTCAGGGGATGTGACATCTTGAACAGAAATAAACCTTTTTGGAATGTTGAAATACAACTGAGGGGAAGACGTTAGCGTCCCCTGGCGAGGTCAGTGCTTCTTGCCTCATTCTACATGAACCCCCATAGAGACCCATGTGCATTGCATCCATCTACCATTGCCCAAGGGTAGTCACATTCACCCAACCCCTTCAGCCGTATACCAGAAACAGGGGGAGATGAATGTCACCCTCATATATTCTAGAGGAATAAGAGACCATTTGAGAGCGCTATCACAATTAGCACTCTTTCCAGAAAGGCGAGATTAAGCCTGAACAGATCATGCCTGATGGGAGAAGCATGAAGATGTATTCTCTAAGGTCTATCACAAGGGCAGCTATCTCCAAGGCAGAGAGGAGTTCAGCTTACTCTGAACCTGCCCACAGCCTCCAATCAGTCAAGCCACAAAAGATGTGTGAATCAAAGCCCTCGCTTGCCCCTTCATCAGAAGCCAAACGGATTCAGGGAGACTGAGCCAACGGGACTTAGAGAGCTCCAGGTGGAACAGTGCTAGTATCATTATTATTATTATTATGAATCCATTCAGGAACCGCTTTCATCCAGAGTGACTTGAATACAGGCAGGGCAGAGGGGAAAAGGGTTGGGTTAAGCACATCTCAGCTACAGATAGGTTAAAGGGTTAACCAAAGTCAAATTCCTTGTTTGTTACGTAAACCTGGCCAATAAAGCTGAATCTGAATCTGAATCTGGAGATAGGCTGCGCACAAGGATCACACTGAGAACTTTTCAGGTGGAAGGTTCCAGCAGAACACATTAAAGTATTTTTTTTATTGGGATTCTTTTGAGAGCTAATGGAAATAGGATGTGGACGTAAGCATTTCAGGGGCCCTGTGCTTTGAAGAAGCACTTGGAGGGCTGACATAGCCTGAAGGGAATCATAGTCAGTTAAATGTTCTTCTGGTGATCTAATGGTAGCTTTAATGCATTTATTACTGCAGTAGAGCTTAAAAGACACTCAAGGTCATTACATCACCTCCGCAGATCAAACTTGTTAAACATACATATTTCTAAAGTGTTTATTGAAAAAAGAAAAAGGAAAAGAGTGGTTCCTCGAGGCTCAGAGATCCACGGTCCAATAACATCATTTGATGGCGACAGTCATAATGGGATTGTTATGGAATTGCTGTGAAACAGATTGATGAGGGTCTTTAAACTCAAGAGTTAAGAGGCAATGCTGAGATCCTAGATAAAAGCTTTTGAAAGTGTCAGTGGGATCCTTGGTTTCAAATGCTAAGTGTAAGCCTAGGGCTGCATGTTGCTGTATCACAGCAACCAGCAGCTTGTAACAAAAGTGATTTCATATTTTGCGAGCGAACATCGGTTTATGTTGAAAATGTTAGTTTCTTCCACGATAATTCAACCTGAAATACAATCTGGGCCCATCCGTTTCCGATCAGTGTTCAGGCTTCACACTCTCCATCCTCAGATAGAGCTTGTTTAGGGGTTGTTTGTTGTTCTACCAATTTCATAATGCAATTAACTCAATCAATATTCTATTTACAGACTGAGCAGAGCAGTCAATTATGGGTTCTGATCAGTGTTTCATTATTATTTATAAATATGGCAGCGTTAAAGAGAAAAACAAATGATCCTAAATTAAGGCCAGTCTCCGTAGATCTTTAAAGACTTCTGGTTCTCTGAAATTGTCTGGAACTTGTTCAAGATTTATTGCACAGCAAATTACTAATTTCCAGAGGAGGAAAAAACAGGGGAAATCAGGGAAGGGCACCTTATTGTCAGGGAACTATTTGAAGGTATCGAGCTGAATGCCAATTTGGACGGAAATTAGCATTCAGATCTTTGTTGCATTCTGTGTGGGAGCCACTTGTCGCCTCCATTGTTGGAGAGGTGATGGTGATCCGCAGATCCGCGCCTTTTAATTCTGGTCTTCACCAACTTTTCCTGAATCCTGTTTCTAACTACGACAGTGCATTAGTAAAAATGGCAGACTTTTTTTTTGTTGTTGTTGGAAATTGATTATTGATTGTATTCCAAAACATCGGCACCGTACACATTAACATAGTGCATTCAAAAAAATGGTACCTGCTTGTGATACCCGTCTCGTGAAAGTCCTGTCCTGCTGAGCTGCCTTTAACACACACACATACACACAGAAACACACACATGCGCATGCACACACCACAAGCCCCAGCAGCTCAGATCCTGGAAGCAAGCTTTGTCACAGCAGCATAGATCCTGGAAATAGGGTTTTTGAGGCAATTTTCTATCCAGACATAAAGTGAGGGCTTGTGTGTGTGTGTGTGTGTGTGTGTGCGAGTGTGTGTGTGTGTGTGTGTGTGTGTGTGTGTGTGTGTGTGTCTTTGTGCGTGCCACTTGGCACAGGTCTTACGAGTCATGAATACGGACACACAGAACCAGGAAATACGTTGTGAATGGCAATAAAAAGTGAGAGTGAGATATATTGAACAAGCATCTGAAAAAAGCGATCGTAGTTCTTTGAGCTGAATTAAAGGGCTCTGCTATCTCTTTGTCTCCCCACCCACTCTACCCTTTTCTCAACTTCCGACGCTTCCTTTGCTCTGTTGCCATGACACCTCATGACAATCTTAACCAGATTGTCTGTTCTTTTCTGCGTGTGTTCCTTTAAAGGCTCCGTCGCCCCAGCCCGAAGCCAACCAGAATGAGGCGGCAGCTGAAGAACCATCAACCGTGGAAACAGACTCGCAAGACGAAGTGTTTGGTGAGAATGGAGGAGCGTGAAGGAGCGTTAATTATTAAATAAATAAATACCCTTTTTTCTTTACCTGATTGCGTAGATACGACTCTAATTGTTTAATGTCTACTTATGCCAACACTGATTCAACCTAGCTCTGCTGTACCTGTTGCCTTGCCATGCCTCAACAATGTGAAAGGTAAAACCTAGCGCAGGTTTTACCCTAAAGCTACAGTTCCCTTCAAAGCAGGTCCCATGGAGTGACATCCCTTTTAAGGTTGAAAGCCATATGGGTATCGAGTGGTGTGAGACAGATTCAGGAACCTATCCCAGCTTCACTTCCCCATTTGAACCCTTTTACATCCTCATTTCTATTACTATGACGAGACGGCAAAATCGGAAAGTGCCTTTGTAGTACTTCCACTCGGCAGATGAGGGCACAATCGAATGCAAATGAAAGAGCTAGGAGTTGGATGCCTACTGAGAATCCACTGAGCAGCCATGGTAAAGGAACTCTTACAAGAAAGGAAGGATACCAAAGCCATACTCTTTAAAATGGAGATCTTTGTCATAAACCACAAGAATAACACTATGAAAGTCACTGTGTTTTCTATGAAAGCATTTCGACCTCATGATGTGAACTGTCTGGACACAGGATTTTCAAAAGTATAAATGTTTTAAGTCCATACATGTAATTGTGTATCGTTTGAAGCGTGTCTATTTGCTAGTTCAATGGGACCCTTCTGTTTAATTAAGAAAACCCTTGTTGAAAGCTCCTCAAGAATCACAAACAAGCACTCAGAGAATGCATATTACACCGTTCAACTGAACTGTTGAATATGCATTCCTTGAGATGCCAATGATTGCAGTTGACATACCTACCGCATCAAGGGAAGCTAGTAAAGTGTGCTAGTGTGAGGCAAAACAACTTCCAGCAGAACCATGTGTCTTCATTAGTGTTTTCGAGGGAGACAACATCATTGATATGAACACCCCGCTACTTCTACAGTAAACCCACGGGACTACTTACCAACATGAGTTGACATTCCAAACCGCATGGCTGAAGTTTTATGACTCTTATTGGCTCCTGGAAATGGATTGATTCAGACTTTGGCAGAACCAAAAGCTCTGATTGGCTAAATCTTCTAAAGACTCTTGGTGCAAACCTCCTTGAAGCTAGCTTGTTTAATAGCTCTGCCTCATGTCCTTAGCTAGGAGTAAAAAGATGGATGTTTAGCTCCATTATATGATTGTATAAATGGTAACCACTTGGAGATAAAGTGGCCCTGACTCCTGAGATTTTTCTAAGTGCCCACTTTATGCAAATGAAGGGTGGCCATAACGAGGGTTTCAGAACATAAAAAAAAACATTGTTTTTTATGGTGTTCAAGCGAATGTCACGGGGACGGTTAATGTTCAGAAAAAAACGCATCATCAACACGACGCCCAAAGTTTGAGTAGCCCCACGCCGCGTGAACACACTGCGCTTAATGTTTAACTCGCTTGTTTGCTTCAAGAGCGCTGCATTCTCTTTGAGTGTGTAAAAAATACTGCCGTCTTATCAGTTTGTCATCCAAGATAAAGGGGAACGTCGGATTTGGAGCCGATTGCAATCTGTGCGACCAGGCTGCAATTATTCGCCGCCATCGGATTAACTCTACCAATGTTTAAGGGGAAACAAAGAGGACTCTTCATGTCCTGAGTGGTTTACGAGCGCCCGGTTAGTGGTGCTTTGCCGAGGCCCCGCTCTGTTTGAGTTGTCATCAGCGCAGTACCGTGACTCAGCCGGGTCACTCCAAGTGACGCTGGACGTCTCCTGCTGCACTTCCTGTTTGCACTACTTTCCCCCGAGGAAGGGCAAACAGTGTAGCCGGGGCCGTTAAAAGCCCATTACTGTTCCATTACCAAGGCCTCCGCTCTCAGCACAATAAGCCCTCCTCCCCACCCCAGCCCCTATACCCGGCCCGCCCGCGAGCCTGCGTGCTCGTACCACCTTGGCCCCGGGGGGGTCATGGCTGTGACAATGTCCCAGGTGGTGACGAGTGGGAGACAAAACCAGCCCAAGCACACACAGACGTAGCGCGTTGGAAGGATACACTGGATTTTTCTTTTTCATTTAGTTTTCAGGGAATGTGTTATTTTGTAGCTTTTTTTAGGGCTTAGTGGAGCCAAACAAGAGAAATGGGAAAGCAGGGAGAACAGAGTGGTGAGCGAGAGAGAGAGAGTGAGCCCCCCCAACAGCCACTATCGTGCGCCTGGACGGCTTTTCTCTCATCCACGTTGGCACAAAACAAAGACTGATAAGATGAGCTTTTCTGCAGCTTCCGCCCATCTCGGCCAGAGATGTGCTTTCTCCCTAATGAGTTGGGTTGTTGTTGTAGTTGTTGTTTTTAAAAAAGACCCCCCCCCCCCCTCCCTGCCCCTATCGCTCCCCAACCCACCTGAGCCCAGAAAGAGTCTTTTAGGGAATTGATGAATCGTAACAGGTCACCAAAGCTCTATTATGGTTAGGTCACTCCATTCTTATGCAAAACATTGGTTATGTAGCGTGCTACTACTCTGCCCTATTTGTAGTCTGGCGTCAGCAGCCTCCCATTAGATTATTCTTCCGGTCGCCCTCTGTTTTTTAAATAGGCATGTGTCATTCTGCATTATAGTCACCGTCACTCCATAGACCCACGGGTGTAGCTCACAAACCGGCCTATTCTCCAATGAATGGGAAGAACCAGATAATAATAATTACGTTCCTTACCTGGGTCTAAAGAGGCTAGGTTTTTCTAATTGCATTTTGGGGCTCTCCTGGCTACTCGTTTTGCTTTGTAATGGTTGGAGAGAGAGAGAGATAGGGCTTGAGGAAGAGGTATAGGGCGAGAGAGAGGGCTAGGTTTCGAGAGGACTGGATGGGGCGGGAGAGAGAGATGGTGCTGGAGAGAGAGGGGAATAGGGCTGGAGAGAGAGTGAGATAAAGCTAGAGAAAGAGAGATAGGGCTGGAGAGAGAGAGAGATAGGGCTGGAGAGAGGGATAAGGCTAGAGAGAGAGGGATAAGGCTAAAAAGAGAGATAGGGCTGGAGAGAGAGCTAGGGCTGGAGAGAGAGAGAGAGATAAGGCTGGAGAGAGAGAGACAAGGCTGGAGAGAGAGAGAGGGGTGGAGAGAGATAAGGCTGGAGAGAGAGAGACAGGGCTAGAGAGAGCGATAGGGCTGGAGAGAGAGAGACAGTGCTAGAGAGAGAGAGACAGGGCTGGAGAGAGCAGGAAAGGCCACTATGCCTATGTCTGCTCATTACTAACTGTATTGTGAGGCCTGAAGGCTCAAAGGTCAGATTGCAGAATCAAAGCAGAGGGATCTTTATGAATCAAATTCCCTGGCCGCTGCAAGCATATTACATATCCCTTAATTTCATAATTGATAATTAAAATGAACTCCTATATAATTAGTACCAGAAGACCTCTCCAAACTCCAGGCAAAGTTAGAGTCGCACTGTATGGATGTGTAGGGCTGGGTTTCCCTATCTAGGCTCGCAAAAAGGCCAATATGTAGTTTGGATGACTGAAGGTATGCTGTGTTTTTGTTTTTGTTTTTTTCACCAATTGCTGCAACTGCTTCGTACGGGTTGAATGATTCTATCCTGGCGTGGAGGTTGTTCCATCCTTTAGTTAATGTGATGGAGTGACTGGATGTCATGACAACCCCACCATAGGCCTGGTGACCCTGACACACACAGGCTCATCGGTTTAGAAATCGATAACGTTGATCAACACAAATTTAATGTGTGAGTAGCTTCAGTCAACTGGTTTTGGCATTGCTATATTTGTGTTTTGCACATAACAACACAATAAGTGTGAGATGTCACATTCATTTGCGCAGTCGGTGTCCATGTGCCCGCGTGTGTGTATGTGCGCACACGTGCGTTGAAGTGCATGTCTTAACGATGCATGTCGAGTGTATGAGGCTCAGTAGGAGAACAGTATGTTTGGCAGCCATGTACAAGTGTGTTGGCCCAGTCATTTGTCTCTGTGGCTGAGGCTAACACTCGCTGGTACTGCCTCCGGCCTCTGGCCACTAGCTCTTCTCTCCCGTCTTGAAAGATCTGATTGTTAGCGGCAACGTCTCTCAGTGCCCTAGCGTTCACTGGTTTGACCTCATTGTTTCGATTTCTCGCCTCTTTCACTCCTTTCCACCCTCGTCCTCTTCTACATCTGTCCTCTCTTGCCCTCTGTTAGTCCATCTTGCTTTTTATTTTTTTCACTGACAGACGCTAGGCACACGAACATTTCACTCATAAATTTCGAACATAAACCCTTATCGCAGGCCCTGCCCCCAAAAAAAAGCCTGGTCTAGCTCTGTTTGTGTATATCATTTTGTAAAGCCTTGAAATAGATAGCAATGACGTCATCTCGTCTTGACCATCTGGCAAGTCCATGTGTGTGTAATAGCCTGTTTGTGTGTGTGTGCGTGTGTGTGTGTGTGTGTGTGTGTGTACATGGGATTTATTTGAGTGTGTGGTGCTTGCGTGTGTGTGTTTGTACCTGTGTGTGTGTGTGTGTGTGTGTGTGTGTGTGTGTACATGGGATTTATTTGAGTGTGCGGTGCTTGCGTGTGTGTGTTTGTACCTGTGTGTGTGTGTGTGTGCGTGTGTGTGTGTGTGTGTGTGTGTGTGTGTGCAAGCATGTGTGGGTGTACATGTACATGGCTGCCAAACATACTGTACTCCTACTGAGCCTTCTACACTCGACATGCATCGTGTGTGCATCGACTGTTTGCGTGTGCCCCTGTTTGTGTATGTGTGTGTGTGTATGTGTATGCGTATTTGTGTAAATGTGCGTGTGTCTGTGACATTTGCTCTAAAATGTTTGTTTGTTGTTGGACCCTGGGGAAGCGTAGGGCTGGTTATTGAACTGTGCGGCAGAACACATCCTTTATCCTCCGTGTCAATGGTGCAGATATCTCAGAATCAGTCAAGCGGGAATTGTAATAGTGTTGTCACCCCGGCAGCGCTTCACACTCGGCCTAAACTCCCAGGATGTGCAGTTCATTCAACAGCAGTGACACCAGGGTCTCTGGACTAATCCTTAAAATTGCAGCGTTGGAAGAGAGGAGTCCTGCTTGCACACAATTTACGACGACGTTATTCGTGCCCTCTGGCTGTGTGTGTGTGTGTGTGTGTGAGTGTGTGTGTACACACTGTGTGTTGCCTTGTGTTTGTTTAAGTGTGTGTGTGTTTGAGCATCCCTGGCTAAGAAATGGTCCCTGAGGACAAGAGCGATGACACCACCGCCATCCTCAAAGAGGAGCTCATTCCCTCCCTGCCCCTGCTCCCTCATCACCCCACGGACCCGCGAACCGGGCATTACTCACCCCTAAAGTCATGGCGCCCACTGATACTAACACACGGAAGGAAGTGGAGAAATGAAAGTCTTGTTCGCACTTTATACCTCTCACCTATTGATTGGATAAGCTACAGCTGTTGGATGAAATGTGAAAAAAGACAAAGCGTGGCTCAGAGAGTAAAAGAGAAATGCTTGGGACATAGCATAAAGCTGCATTGTCCCCTGGCTTGACAACAACCATTGTGGTAGACCGAAGTTACTCTGCGATCCTCTTTGAGTTTTCCATTGTCCGGACAGCGCTGCAGTGGGATTGATGTGCCGAGCGATGTAGGCAGCTCGCAATCTGCCTGCGTTTGGGATCTGATATGGAAAGTTTGACCGATCAGAAAAGATAGCCGTCAACATATAGGGTTGTTATAGTGCCCTCTTTAATGGCCATTGGTATTAAACTTAGAGACAGAGGTTTTCCAAGATCAAGTAATGCAATCCAATCTAGTCATAGATTTTAGTTGTTTGTATATTCTTTTGCAAGCAACAAAATGCAAACATATGATCCTAGGCTTGTGCATTCTTGATATTATACCCTGAATGATGAGTGAAATGCATGTTGTAACCCAGACATTCGGCATTTATCTGAATTTATTTTACACTATTTTACACTCTAACAATAGAGGGGATGAAAGTGTGTGTCTTTAATAGCCTCTTTAGAATCTTTAGTTTTCCAAAGACCTGCCAGTTTTAGACCTTTTAGGTTGTGCTTTAAGGGAGAAAGGTGTTTTGTCCAATGAGTAGGGGGTCTAGCAGCCCACTTATTGATCTGTCTTGGACAGAATTTGACAGAATTCTACATTTCAGAGGATAAACGCCTCCACCATTGGGATATGACTCACGATTTTGCTTGACGCACCCGTTGCACCCCAAGGCTCAACAAGCAGTTCCAGCAGTTATCTATTTATTAATTTGATCACGTCCAAAACATGGATTGACATATTCATCATGATTAGAATAGTTGGCTTTATGGAAAACAGCCATGCATCAAAAATCAGATACATGTATGTTAGCTTCAGCTGTCACGGTTGTCTGCTTTTTACTTATCTGCACTCTGCACAACTTGAATTAGTCCAAACTTTATTAATTTTGTTGTTATAGTACTCTTTTTCCGGGTTACTCAAACTGCTGAATCTACTCTCTCTTGGCACTAACTGATTTGTGCTTGAATGCTAAAAATACAATTGTTTCAAAAAGAATTTGGAACTTTATCAAGTTCAGAACTTTTACCCTTTTAGTGTTGACATTTTTTTATCCTTTAATCTTGTTACATCATCGAGCATGGCACACACCTTGCTTGACGTGGGGAAGAGAAAGTGCATGGTGACAGGTTGTACACTGGCTTGTGGCAAGAGGCCAGGGGGTAAAACCAAAAATATGAAATCAAGCAGCAATCCTAGTCCCACATGTGCTGCAGATGTTCATCTCCCCGCCAGTGAAACTGTCTCCACAGGGAAAAACGCCTCGCCTGAATGCCTGATGCGGTCGTCAGAGACAGAGGGGCGCTTTTTCCCCCCCGATGCCAGTGGGTGTTGGTGGATACATAATGAATTCTGCCGGTTCCGCGTGGGAGGATCTGATCAGCGGCCACATACTTGCAGTTCTTCATCTTCTTCTTCTTCTTGTTTGTCCCAAACAAATACTTCCCATTCCCATGAGTCCCACCACTGTCATTGTTCTCGAAAGCTGGTGCTCAGAACCACACATACTGGAGCCGGGGGGGGGGGGGGGAGTGGTGGTGCAAAGCAGCTGCAGAGGCCAGTGGTGCTGGAGTGCCGACATTTTGTTCTGTTTTTCGCTCTGATCGGAGCAAGATAAATATTCACTCAGAATTTAAATCTGCACTACAGGGAGCGTCGCTGACCTGGTCTCACGGGCTGTCAACATGAATTAGATCTGATCTGGAATGGCAGGCAGAATTCGACGTTTCCCATGGACTGGGATAGTTTTAGATGAGTTTTCATAGCAGTATTATCCCACATCAATAATTGGCAGAGACCTCGAAAAGAGTGTTTCTGAAGACAAGACATGGCACACAGCAATGTGGTTGATGCAAGGGTTGCATGTGCCGACCTTGCTGTCCTTATAGGTCTCCAAGCCAAGGATGAATGGTTAGTACTTCATTGTGTATCATCTGCAGTAGGTAGCTATCACTGCTGTATACAGGGAATGGGTTAGCATAGCGATTATGAGTATTTGCACTTGGTTCTATGAACATCTTTACTGTACCAACAGCGATTTATTGTTTCATTTCTTATGACAAATGTACTTATTTTAAGTCGCTTTTGGAAAAAAGAGTCTGCTTAATGCACTAAATGTAAATCTCAATGTTTGGGAGAGGCCATTGTCAGCACGGGGAGTCATCCGAACACTTTAACACAGTGCAATATTTATGATGCATTCTAGATGACCCAACCACGTAAAGGGAAACAGAAAACCAAACATGGCGCTCTGTTCGATAAGCGGCCCTTTAGTTTCACTTACAGCTCTTGCCTGCATGAGGGACCTCCGCATTGAAAGCCACCCATGGTTTCGCAGGGCTCTCAAGTCTCACGAATTGGGCATGAGACACACGCATTTTCAACCCATGCACACGCACCCACGCCACACTTCGTATTTCTCACGCAAAGAAATTACCAGGACAGCGCCCACCAACTTGCGCCGCTATTTAACAGTGGAACAGGTAGGAATCAAATGGGATCCCCGTACGTAGGGTCATCCTCTTTTGCCCGAAATTCCCCTTTTGAGACACTTTAAAAAAAATGTGTCCAGGATTTTATTAAAGCCTCATACATGTTCACATTCAATTTGCGTTGCGTTTCTCTGGGTCGTTCACAAACGAGTTAGGCTACGCCCTCCCCTACTCTGTTCTGTTCTCTTTGCATTGTTGGAAGTGACTTTAGAGTTACCGTCACGTTTTGTATTTCTTTTTTTTTTTTTACCATTATTGTTCTATAGGGACAAACATTAACAAATTTCTCCTACAGGGGATTGATAAAGTTGTTTCAATTGAACAGAAAGAAACACTTGGTCATACTTTACACACACTTTACCACAGCATTGGCCTACTGAATGCCACAAATGTATTTTAAGCATTGGACTGAATTCCACAAAAATATCTAATTATTTTTTTGCACGTTTGCAACGTTCAGGGAAAAGCATATGCCGCTACTGGTGTTGCTTAGGCCAATAGCCTTTTGAGGCAGTGTTGTTTCTGAATATTAGTGTTAAGGGCCAATAATGCTTATTACCATACATTAGTCAGCATGTCCTTATCCACATTTGTATGCAGGCACATGGTTTCGGCCGCCGAGGAGTAGAGGCTCTTTCATGAAATCTGTATGCAATGAAGCACTATGGACTCAAAGAACAAAAACATGTCGTATCATGACTGACTTTCTATCCCCCCCCCTACCTCCCCCCACCCCCCACTCATTCACCACTTCATCACATAAGCCTGGAGTATCGGTGCCATCACATGGAGAGGGAATTCTCCATCAATGTTTTTTGCTTTGAGACGTCCTCCTTTGTGTTTTATTTGCCTGTTCCCTGGACAAGACCTTTGGCTTGCTCCCATATGCTCCAGACAAATAAAGTCTGAAGGATGGGAAAAAGATGAACTTTGTAATGAGGAAAAGATTTCCTGGAAAGGATAGGCTGCAAGGTCTATTGAGGAGCTCCATCAATTAAGCTTAGCGATAGATTAAGCCCCTCAATCGTTGGAATAGTAAACCTGTCTCCACTTCTTAAATCGGATGGGGTTTGCGGGATGACGTGTCGGTGTGAGCGCGTGCGTGTGTTTTCGGAATGTATATGGACAATTCAACGAATGATCGAAAAGAACAACAAACGTACTAAAAATATTATATGAACAAAACGTTAACTGTATTGCTCGTGATACAGTTCAAGATCACCAAACAGTTCAACCAAACTATCGTCCATCCCTAGCGTGTGAGAGAGAGAGAGAGAGGTGTAGCGAGAGAGGTGTAGCAAGAGAGAGAGAGAGGGGGAAATTGAGAGGGAGAGAGAGGGGGAAAGTGAGAGGGTGAGAGAGCGAGAGAGAGAGAGATAGAAAAAGGGTGAAAGTGAGTGGTTGAGAGTGTTGCATCAAGTAATAGTGGATGGCTGACTGAAAGGCGTTTGTTAAAGGACTCCTGTGAGGATGAAGCATGTAGATGGCCTCCTTCAGCCCGGGAGGGCCTGCCGCCTTGGCCCCAGGTGTAATTAACAACCACAGCACATCGGGCTCCAAGTGGCTTGACAGCACAGCCATCAGGGGTCGGCAGTTTGTTAGTCTGGACGCTGAAACAAATCAACGCATGGATCGCAAAGACAAACACCGGAAGTGGCTATTAATATCTTAGTCTTTATTGATCCTTGAGCTGCACAAATGCAAATGCAATTTCCACAAGGCTTTGCATTAAATCGATTCCTCATTTTTTTGTTTTCACTCAAATCTGGCCCATTGGTCTCTTGATATATCTTAATTTATTGAGTGAGGGAGAGATTGAGAGGGTGAGGGAGAGATTGAGAGGGTGGGAGAGAGAGATATTCCTTTGCATGGTTTTAATCTGGATGCATAATAGGGGGATGAAGGAACACAGCATACACATTCAAATCAAAGGAATGAGTCCCTCTGTCATACATAATATATACGACAAATGGACTCATTCCTTTGACTAAACCAATTGTCAAAAGGAATGTGCCAATTCCTTCAAGCAGAATGCAGAACAAAAACATCCAAACCTTCATGGTGGATGCATGATTAATGTGTTATTCTGGATGTAGATACAGAACATAATGACAGATTGTAGAAATATTGAGACACAGTAAACATGAAGAGGTGGGCGGGGATGGGGGAGTTGTTTGTAGAGAGAGAGAGAGGGAGTGTGAGAGAGACCTGTGCGATACTAAAGACTGCTGTAATGTTTTGTGGTGATTGAGCGTTTCTAGGGTCAGATGATATGTATTGAGTTGATATGAGTTGACAGTAAGCTTGTGCCAATTTACAACACAGTTTACTCCTTCAAAAAGCTATATTAAACACGTCTTTTCAAAGAATGCTGTGTGTCCTGTGCACACAGTATTGTGTGTTTTCCAGGAAAAAATCAAATTTTCAACTTACGTCATACAACCTTTACAAATCCTATTTTTTATGTATTTATTGTTGCTGCTATGAGTTTAGCATGAAGTGCAAATGCATAAATTCCGCAGGGTGTGCATTAAGGGTACATATCACTTTAACTATTTAACAAAATGGGTCTTCATGGTATCCATTATGGGAAGTGCACTGGTCATTAGATGGCTGTCCAGGTGGAGGAGAATTCTCCGGCAGCTTATTACAACATGCAGCGCTTTAAAGGCCCTACACTCTATTTCTATCCTTCTGTCTTTCTCTCTCTCTCCCTCCTTAATCTTCCTGAGGTGTCTTTCACTGTTGTGTACTCTGTGATGTGTGATTGACACACGCTTAAAAGCAAATATAAATCATGACATTTAGTTGAACTATTTCCCATCTGCCCTCTGCGTAAACTCGAATGTATCATGAAAGGTGGAGATGGATGGCAGCTTTTTAGCATACAGATTGTTTGTGTGTGTGTGTATGTGTGTCGTAAGCCTCAGTTGATAGTTTAAGAAAGTGCTTTACTTTGTTACTACATTTAGAAATGTCACATAAAACACAAATTTGACTTAAATTACAGTGTATCAGGTATTCCACTAACATCTGGGATACCACGTTGTCAAAGCAGTCTTTTGACTTTGGCAAACAATTGTAAGTGAACATTCTATCAAGATATAGTGTTGTCCAATTGTTTCCGCTATATAATAAACCGACATCGAAGAAAAAGGATGTGCACCCTACTCCACAGACAACACCGTCCTCCCGATGCCCTCAACAGGAATCAGATGAATCTCACTGAGCATGGAGCTGAAAATCCATACTTATAGGAGTTATTTTAGTGACACTGGTGCCCCTTGTTCGCCAGTGAAAACTATGCAGGCCCAAACAATAGGCCTCTGTCAAGGCCAACGTTAGCATTCGAGCTCCCCGGTGAAGTGCTACAGCATTGCTGGCCTGTACAGTGTGCTAATTGTTGTATGGACAGGAATGCTCTGGATGCCCTGCACTGTGGGAGCTAGCTAGCATGGCACTTAGCGGACATTGCAGAGCCTTATGGGCAGATTAGGCTGTATCTGTGTTCAACGGCATTGATCCTTTTCAAATGTACAATGCAATGTATGTCTCCCACGTTGTATGAAATGTAGCACTATAGAATTAATGCTATTTCAAGAAATGGGCTCGCCTATTGGTTGATGTTCGGGTTACATACAATAAGGCCTAGCAGCCTATATAACTATATGAAATGACCCACACAACAAACCCAACCATGAGATCCTACCGTCAATAAACATCCTGCTCTCTCATCTGTTTTGCATGCTTCTGCAACATATGAAATAAGCTATACATCTTGTACATCGCCGTTCAGAACCTCCTGACAGACACAAAGAGCGATAAAACCTGCTGTTGAAGTAGGAGTTGTGAAACCGTTCAGCGATTGCAGATGAATTTCTGAATCATCACTTTCTAGGTAGACCCCACAACTGCATATTTCAGCCTTTATAATATTGTCCATAATACGTCATAACTTTTGTAATTATTAAAGTAACACATTTACAGTCATGCATGGCATGGCACAAAAGCGTCCATACCACGAACTGCCATGGGGGCTTCAAGGGAGATGACAAACAACCATAGAACTATCCATCAGTGTGAATCCTCTCCTTAACCAGGTAGGGTTTAGTTCATTTCAAGTGGTGAAAGCGCCTCAGTGCCCTGCTGTAGCGGAAAAAGAGCAGGGTCAAAGGACTCCATTGTGCCATGACCACCACCACCACCACCACCATCACCCTTCCATCCATCCCTCTCTCTTCTCCCCCCCCCCCCCCCCCCCCCCCGCCCTTTCTCTGACCGGCCATAGATGAGCCCTTGTTTGTTTGTGCACAGGCCTGGGTGAGGCAGATGTGAACCCGAACAATGGCCACGTCTCGGAGGGGCCAGCGGTGACTGACGCCACGGGCGCTGAGGGCCCCGCCGGCCCGGAGGCCCCCGCCGAGGCGGACGACCCGGAGGGCGCCGTGCCACGCCCCCACCTGGTCCGCCTCTTTTCCCGAGATGCGCCGGGGCGGGAGGACAACACCTTCAAAGACCGCCCCTCCGAGTCAGATGAGCTGCAGACCATCCACGAGCACAGCACAGCGGGTTCAGAGTGCGGTTCGGAAAGCCCTGAGCAGGACCTAGAGTAGCTTTTGCCTTTTCTTTTTTCGCATTCCCTTTTACGTTTCCGTTGCCCGACTCACCCCTCGCATCCTTTGCCTCTCACCCCGTCGTCTGGGATAAAGAGAACCCAAGCGTTTGGCTTATTACCGAGAAACTGCCCCCCCCCAGCTTAAACTCTTAATAACCATGGCCTCCGCAAGCAGCTCCGCTCAGGCAGCCTTCGGGCTGGGCAGGAAAAAGAAGACCCCCACCCTCATGGATCAGATCGGGACCTTCTTTGGAGGGGACAAGAAGAGGAAGAGCAAGGTGAGGGTGACTCCCAAGAGTTTTGTGGTAGTAATAGCTTGGCCGCAACAGTTCATTCTGAACGCTCACTCTGTCTCTAGAATTAAAACTGTTATCATTTTGTGATTAGTGAGCTGCAGGCATTTGATGCTAAACTGTTCCTAAATGTTCCTTTTTATCCGGGTGGCTTTGCCTTTTTCATTTTAGTCGTGCCAAAGTTTCACGTTGTTCAGAAAGTGCTAAGCCTCTCTTGCATCGACACTGGATTCTGACTTTGGGTGGGGTTATGTTTTCCTTTTCAAGGGGCTGTGACTTTGAAGTGTTCATTTTCTTGTGTTCTTGTATATTTTGTTTTTGTTATTGTTTCAATGGTACTGACATAGATAGTTGTATGAGTAAATCACTAAATATGTTGAATATATATATATGTTTATATGTGAGTTGCCATACATTAAGTGAGATTGTTCAGTGGTTCCCTGAGTGGCTCTTGGCTTTCAGCATGTTTCCAAAAACTCAGTATAAGAATTTAGGAATAGGAAGAAAAGCTGTATTGATTAGGATCTAATATATGCTCTTTAACTGTTATATGTGTCTGATAATAGGTATTTCTGATTTCTGCTACATTGCAGATTTGAAGAAATAGCCTGATCTAAAATTTGCTTTGGGGTTATTTTATTTGTATTGTTATTGTATTATTAATATTTTCATCGCAAATGATCCATCTTTATTTAGGGAGTTATGACAACTTTGCATTGTAGGGGTAGTTCTCACTTTCACTTCACAAAGACTAGATACTCCCATTTAGTTTATGATCAAATATATAGTGTTGCTTGCTTATGCATGTTACTGTATAAGACAGACATGTACAGAAATTGGAACGTGTTTGGGCATAAATTAAATATGCACATCTGTACATAGACATGTGTATATATAAGTATTCTATCAGAAAGTAACTAGGCAGTATTTGATTCTGCACTACATAGCGCTATATTTCTTATGTCTTTGATAGTTCTGTATTCTCACAGAAACGGAATACTGAATAACTAATAACTGCATCTCTGAGGAGCCTCATCCATCAGAAATGTTTGTTAAACGGTTCTTAGCCAATTTAAATCATTATTGATTGCCCTTTCAAGAAAGATTTTACAGCTCACTGTGCCAACAGTTGCTTCCATGTCCTATGTTATTGCTATTACATTACTGCCATCTAGATTTTTTTCAATCAGGGAGAGTACAAGATTGATTCAGTTAAGGCTGAGAGAAATTGCAAAGTCGAACGCTGAACAATCTCAATGCAATATGCATTTTCACTAATATTGTGTCTACCATACAGAGTGTTGGAAGGCTGAGAGGCAGGTTAAAAGGACGCTTTGATTCTGCCCTTCTGGGGAATTTCACGAAAGGTTACGAAAACAAGGATGTTTTTGTGAGGGGCTGGAATTAAAAAGGTTATAGGATATCTGGAGATTGTTGAAATAAGTTCTCTTTGGCTTTTCAAATGTTTCATCTTCGGAAAAAAACAAAGTTTGAAGTTCGTCCAAAAAGAAACATTTGAAATATATGTTAATGTTTTCACCGGCCGTTTGCCTTGCAGCTCTGCGTTTTGATGACTCAAATATAAATGAGAACATGAATGCCCTACCTTTGATGCCTGAAGCCTAATCGTTTTCTGCTGTGATTCAAAATACAGGGAAATGCAACATTTTCTACTTTTATTGCTGAAAAAAATGATTGAAATAGAATTACAATCGCATTGCAAGATTAAAATGTGCTGGCCATGCAGCAAACTAACCCCCAGTGTTTTTTTCCACCACGTTGGGTGACACATTTGTGTTGTGTGTTGGTTGTTGCTTACGGCGCAAACCACACAACAGTAATTAAGTTCAGACTACGCTCTAATGTGTCACTTCAGTTATTGGTTATTTTTGCATATTGGCGTGAGTGTCGCTTTCAGGACCTGGCTAGACCCAGTCCTCAGGAACATCCAAAATATTTGTACTTATATTGTATCCTTTGTTGAGTGTGCATTAAATCAGATACAGTAAAATGTTAGATCCTCAGGACATGATACTGGACTGAGTTCATCCGCTATCTCAAATGAGCAGGATAAGGAAACATTTTAGGGATAACAATATTTGCATGAACACCAGCTATGCCAGCAGAACTTCCCTCCATAAGGATAGATAATATATTCCTACATTTTCCGGGTCTTTTCTTGACTTGCGTCCAGAAAAATTTGTTACTAGCTGATAGTTAACCATAAATAACACCGCAAAAGATAAGAATGGCGAGGGAATTCACTGTTACTGCAGTTTTAATACCAAAAATATTTAAGAATCAAAAGATGACACTGTAATCTACCCCCAGTGTCTTGAATGAAGGGTTCCCCTTCTTTTGATGTCAGCTAAATTTAACACACCTCAGGTTGTCTATTTCTATTGTTCTAAAACAAATCTTTGCGTCTATTGTACCGGTTTGTTTGTGTGTATCTGTGTGTGTGTGTGTGTGGGTGTGTGTGTGTGTGTGTGTGTGTGTGTGTGTGTGTGTGTGTGTGTGTGTGTGTGTGTGTGTGTGTGTGCGTACTTGCATGGAAGAGAGTTTGGAGATCTTCCCTGTGCTTTTTTATTTTCTAATGCTTAACTATTTTCTGCCTGTAACAATTTCTAGGTCTCCTGTTAAATATTAGCCAGTATATTTACCGCTAACCCTGGGTTCCATAATTACATTCTGGATTGTGGTTTGATTAAAACTTTAATTTACACTTTGCATTCTCAATCTTTTATGTATTTGCTGTTGAGTGTGTTGTCTTTTGACCATTTGCCCTTTACAGATTCATATTTTAATGTTTTGTGTAATTAATTTAAGTAAAAATGCATGTCTAACACCGCTAATTAAAAGACCTCTCCCCTCTCATTTGTCAGAAAGTTTTTGCAACTAAGGATTCATGCAATGTTATATATATATTTTTAAACAAGATGTTTGAAATGTTTGAACCCCTTAACTGTGTGTACTTCCAATTTAACAGCTCGATGAAGACAGCAGTACAAATTTGATTTGTCACCAAAATATACCTTTCCAAAGCTAGAAACAAACATCGCATGATGTTTCATCAGATATATTCTATATATATATATTCTTGGATACACCTATACTTTTTCTTCATTGATGGATTGTATCTAGTGAACCTTTAACAAAACTGTCCAATAACCTGCAAAAGATATATTGCCATTTACGTCAGGTCCAGGCTTTGAGCCGGGTTGGACTATGAATAAGACTCTTCTCTGAGTAATCCTAGCATTGTGTAGCCTGGGGGCTTTTGTTCACAAGGTTAAATAATTCCTTACTTAAGTTCACATCTAGAACATGTATTTCCATCACTAAAGTTGCAATTACTCCATCCTCTTTCCTCCTAAATCCTTAGTTACAAGTATCCCAGTGTCGTGTCGCTGTGGCACATTCTGAACAGGACGCTAACCCTACCTCGGTGTAACAGCCGACGCCTGTTCTCTCCCCAGATGTACCTGCCACTAACTAACCTTTGTCTCGGAGCCTCGTGGTAAATTCTAAACATGTCCCCGCCACGCGGTGTCCTTTACTCTCCCCGTCTGAGGGTTAGTATTAGGCCCTCACGCCACTGCTGAACAGCAGGGTCGTGATTCCTGTCAGAGACACACTGAATGGTGGTTCGTTGGTCAACAGAAACTAAAACAACTCAACTTTAAAGGTGACAAATTATACCACCAGGTGCGAATGTGAATAGCCATTACAAGCCGTTATGAAAATATGCCTCTCCTGACATCACAAGTGGGCGTGTCCACCTAGATGTGTGCTGGATAGATCAGTCTACCAGCCTACCCAGTGGACTGTAACATACGTTGCTCATCTATCCGTCATACATCTAGGTGGACACGCCCACTTTTGATGTCAGAAAAGACAGTTTTTGCTTGAAATGGCTAATCACACTCACACTTGGTGGAATAATATGTCACCTTTAATAACAATAATTGCATTCATATAGACTACCAAGGTGCTTAACATAGTGTGTTTCTGTGTGTGTGTGTGTGTGTGTGTGTGTGTGTGTGTGTGTGTGTGTGTGTGGTGAGCGGGGGGCGGTATGACATCCACCATCTGTAAGTAGCACCATCCTGGGGGACGCATGGCAGCCAGTATGTGTCAGAACGCTCATCACATACTGGCTGTCACTGACGAGAGGTGAGGATTAATGGAATACAATCAAAGACCAAGGGCCAGAGCCAGGCTGGGGATTTGGCCAGGACACTATGAGTAGCACCCCTACGTTTACGATGAGTGCAATGGGATCCAAGCAACCACAGGGAGTCAGGACCTCGGTTTAACGTCTCATCCGAAAGACGGTGGTAATCAACAGGACTGAGTCACACACAGGCCAGGGATGAGCAGCCACTATTGGCCCTCCTACACCTCAACCAGCCCTTTCTGATCGCTCATCTGAGGATTGACCAGACTAGCCCTGATTAGCCTCCAGAGGAACCAGCAGTGCTGGGCAGGTAGCCATGGTGCTGGCTTTAGATATATGCTATCTCTAATAATTTGATCAGGGGGGTAACCAACTGCTTTCCCAACACCTAAAGTTACTTGCATTTTGCTCTGCACGCTGAGCAAGAAAGGAATGTGTGTGGGTGATCTAGATCTAGATCTGTAAATAATTGAAAAAAAAAGAATAAACTTTGTAACTTTTCTTTAGTCAAAGTCATCATGCTGTGGTGTAAAGCGTAAGGGTAATGAATAACAAGATAAAATGTATACCCAATGCTTACTTACCGACTTCATATAATTCCTGATTTGACATATACAGTATATTGTTATACATATACAAACATATATTCACAATTTAACAATCTAAGGGAGACAGGTAAGTGTGGTCTCGCTTGTGTCAGGTCCTCATCAACCTTGATCCATCTACAAAGTTTGTTTAATACTCAAGCAGTACAATTCGATGATGTTTGCCTCTGAAGATAAACCCCTTGACACATACGACCAATTTCTTCTGAGCACAGCCTTTTTCAGTGAGGTGTCTCATCACGTTTTCTCGAGGCCAACAGGGGTTGCAACTTGCTCCAGCGCCTAAGTGAACAGGAAGTCCCTGCCAGGTGTTGGCCCTCCTTGTTTCCTGTATGACATTGATCAGTACGCAGTCCATGCCAACACTGGTTCTATATATTTCTCTTTTTGATTATATACTTTTTGATAATTTTTTTCACAAAGGGTTGGGGTAAACAACAACAAAAAAATATTTGGGTTCTCGTCAAGCACCCAAAAACAAAGCAAAAATTAATAGATCCTTCCAGACAGTGATTAAGGAAGAGTGCACATACAAGAAATATTTATTCAAGTCTAGAATTAAGCCTAACAAGCACATGCAGCTTAATAATTGCACACAATTAGTGGACACAACGACCATCCCAGTCATGTTGACCACTTATTGTACCAATGCTTATCGAAAACGGCATTATCAACAAGCCTTCTTTAGGATGGGAATGGATTGGTATGAACGGAAAAAATAGCAGTTGATTGTGTTCCATATTGGTGTGAAAGGGAAGAGAAGGGGTTGGGGGGGTGTCTGTGGGGGATAGTGATAATGGTGTGTTTTATGGAAAAGCTTCAACTCCAGGTGCGCCCTTATCTGCTTTGGTCTGCGTTGGCGGGGTGTCTGTTTCGTCTCCATCATCTCCTTTAGATTAAATATTGAACGTTGCCGGTGATTAAGTGTATTGCTGGCCTAGCGCCGCCCTACTGACCTCGGAGTGCAGGGATCATTTAGCAGTGCACTGGGAGCTTGAATAAATTGGGGTACATTGTGCTGAATACTGAGTGCTCCCCCTGCTGCTCCCACGAGTGTTCTCCTCACACATAAAACATGTTGGAGCATCTGAGGGGACTCAACACTGCTGGATCTCTCCAGGGGGAAGGCTTAGCTCGGAACATCACTCGAAACGGGTTTGTGTGGGGGCGTGTGTGTGTATGTGTGTGTTCTGCTTAATTATTGGTGAAAGGGGTTACGCTGGGATGTATTTCATATCCAGGCAGGGATGTACTGTATGTATGTGTGTGTCTGTGTGTGTGTGTTTCCATCGCCTAGTCTCAGCTCAACCTCTCTCTTCTGCCACACACACACACACAGAGACAGGCCCATACACACACTGAAGTCTCCTATCTGAATGTGCACACACGCAGCTCCATTCTACCCTCATTGCTACATCAAAGAGCAATCAGCTCCTTCCTTGCTGCACAGAGGGCTCTTGGTCACTGATGGCCTGGCAATGCCATACCCTGAAAGTTTAGAAGCAGAAGTAAGGTACATTGAGAGAACAACAATAACAAGAAGAGGAGAAGAAAGGAATTGAGGCATGGAGAAGAGAGGAGTAGAGGAGAGGAGAAGAGAGAAGAGGAGTTGAGAAGCAGGGAGCAGGGAGGAGCAGAAGGGAAAGAGAGGAGTTGAGGAAATGAGAGAAGAGGAGTTGAGAGAAGCTGAGTTGAGAGAAGTTGAAAGAAGAGGATTTGAGTTGAGGAGAGGAGAGGGAAAGAGAGAAGTGGAGGTGAGGAGCAGAAGGGAATACTTGTATCAAAGGGAACACAACTCCACAGCAACAATCTGCCAACACGCATCAGTGTCTAATAATTCATATTTCATCTGCCTCCCTGTTCACTGTAGTACACTGACATTTTTCTTTGGTGTCAATAGATAATAGAGATAAATATACCAGGAATCAGGCTACACACCAAAGAGCCCGCACATGTATAATGGAATGTATTGTCTCTCTAGAAGATTTCCTCAAGCATTATTTATGTCCAAGAATACACTGGTCGAGACACAGCAATGATACACTAGTGACCAGGGTAAAAACAAGAACCAGATTTCTTATTTCTTATTTCCTCCACTAATATGCAGGAATATACTAGGAAAAAAAACATTTAAACATTTTGATCAATACATGATGACACTGATGTTGCATTTATGTAACATCAGACACACACACATAATGACTCAGTGAACCATTGCATGTGAATGAGGGAAGAAGTTTCTTTGAAGTGAAAAGGAAAAGTCACAGAGGGTGACAATTGTATTCACCTTTCAATCTAGCTACTGAACTACACCAGCCACAAACAACACAGCCTTCATTATTCATAGGCATTCACTGGAGCCTTCACTAGACAACTCTCCTCCCTTTGAAGGTTGACATATTGGGCTTTTCCTTTTTTTTTTCCAAAAGATAAAGCAACGTCTAATAGGTTTGAGAGAAGACGTATGTGAGCGTAGGACAATTACATTTTTGCCGCGTTCTATTCCCCTTGGTGTGTTTTAAATGCCTTCCTTTCACCCCAATTTTCCTGCTTTATTTACCATCTTCTCCCATCATCCTCCCCTGTCTCTCTCCAGGGGTCCTTCCGTGGAGCTCTGTCCCCCGCCCCCCAGAAATCCACCGCCGCCTCTCCCCGTAAGCGCGGCACCGAGAACGCCGTGGTGACGTTCTTCAGAACTATTGTGAGTCTCTATGACAAGACATCCCGCCCCCCACACACACAGGGTTCCTGTCCGTCACTTGCATTCCTGAACTATGTTTCCTCTGCCTGACTTATGGCCTCTGCTGTACACTAACGTTTCAAACTCTCTGTCGTTCAAACGCCCTTCCCCCAGGTGTCCCCTGCCCCACCTAAGTCTAGGGTGAGTCCTGCTTGTCTTGCCCTCTTTTCTGAGTTCTAAATGTAGACCTTGCAAAAACATATCTTCAACACAGTAATGATGTGTTGTGTTCACTCCTCCTTTTAACTTGAAGAACACATAGAACCAAAGCAATAGCGTTTGTGGTAGGTCCTCCTCCAACTGATGTGTTCCCTGTCTCTTTCTACACCTTGATGTGGTCTTTTTTTACCTTGCTGTTGTTGAACCTGTGCTCTTTTCCCAAACGACAACGCCTACCCTTTCCTGCCCCTCTGCCCTGTCCTGCCCTTGCCCTTCGCTCTGAGTAAGATCTAAGTGTATAGCTGTTTTGTGTGTCGTTCTCCCCCACTCACCCTCCAAACCCTGCGTCCTGCATGTCCAGTGGACTGGAATGGCAGCTAAGATGGGCCTGGTAGGTGCTGGGCGTGGAATATACAGCAGAGGTGTCATGCACCCAGAAGCTCAGAGTGTCACCCTCCTAGCCCCCCTGATAGCCTACTAAAATATATAATTACTCGCACAGACCTCGTGAAAAAAAAAAGTTTCAGGATGAGCTCAGGGACAGAAGTGGCCCTCTTTAATGGTTCGTGTGCTGTTATGGGTTAGTTGTGATCTCAAAGGGCTCTCCTGGTAGAATCAGTGTAAAATCAATAAATAGGACAACTTTAAAAGAAGAGCTTCTTAAAGCTGGCCGTAGGGACAGTCCAACCCAGCTGCTCTGGTGCATGACATCTTTGACCTAATGAGGAAATCACTCACCTCCCATTTCCAGCGCTTGGCTTTCCCATCTGCAGTTTGGCCCGTTATCCATGCGTCTAAATAAGTTTTGGCCCGTTATCGATAAACTCATCTCACCGCTCCACACATTCCAACCTCATCTTCAATCGTCCCATTCTCGATTGTCTGCCTTCTAGGCCTCTTATCAGTTTCTGTTTGTATATTCATGACTGCCCTTTTTCTTTTTCTTCTCATCTTGTTAAGTGGAATTCTGCTCTGGGTAGCTAAAGTGAATCCACACTTTTTTTTAAGATATAGGCAAATGTATTTCCAATTTCATTCTCTTGGTTTAATTTTCCACGATTCATCTGTTAGAAATATCTTATGCAGAGCCCGGTCTGTTGCAGACAGAATAAGTCATAAAACAATAGATGTCAGTGTGTGTGTGTGTTCGTGTGTGTGTGTGTGTGTGTGTGTGTGTGTGTGTGTGTGTGTGTGTGTGTGTGTTTGTTTGTGTGCTTATGTTTGTGATGGTTAGGAGAGAATGAATGAAGTCTTAGGTAAGGTAAGTGTGTGATAATATAATCCCTCCCACACATCCACCCACCGTCATACTCACTGTAATTCATCCTAATAGTTAGGACTTGAAATGGGCTCACATTTCAGCATCCATCCGCCTGAGTTGAGTAGTCTCTCCATGAGGAATAAACAAGATCACTCAGATGTCAGCCTGCGGACATTGTTAAAACTGCTCTGGAAAAACAAGTCCTGCAGCAGCTAAATTAGCTTGATTAACCCCGAGTTTGGATTCCACACTGGAGTTTGAACGGAGATCTATAATCTCCGTTCAAACTCCACGATCATTTCTCCAGCCCCTGCTACCCTGTAAAATAAAAGAAAAGGATATATTTTTTATAAATCTTTCCTGGCTGGAAGGAAAATCAATTCAACCCCTCGTCCTGTGGGTCAGTTCAAGGCCTTGCGCTAAAGCCCTGGAGAGACTCATCACTCATTCATCCCAGGTTCTGAGGTTGTGCGTTGACCCCTCCTATGCTACCTGTTTCCCCAGGGGAGCCAGAAGTCACAGCCAAAAGCAAAGAAGGCGGCAGCCGGGGATGGTAAAGGCAGCCTGACCAAGATCTTCAAAATGGTAACGATGGAAGCTCTCCAAAGCCTCACCCTCATCCCTCGCTCTCTCTCTCCCTCCCTCTTCCCCCCTCTCTACACTAACTCTGTGTCTCGCTCATCCTCCACTAAGTCGGTCCCGTTCTTCCAGAAGTCGATTTGATGAAACAAATAGCATTTCTCCACTATATTTTTTTTCTCCTATTGACGTATTTTTTTTATTAAAAAACAGAATCTCCCTGTTCAAAGTTTATTGCTCAACTGGCATCGGTTTGATTAAAGCATAGAATTTCTTTACTAATCATTCCTCTCATCTACCAACTCCCATTGGATCTTGTTCTCATACGAATACAACTCTCTTTAAAGTTATTCTGTCTTGTTCTCTCAAAGTCTCTGTCTCATTCAAGAATGTAATTTCTTCTTTCACTAAATGACGCTGCTCTTTTCCTACCACAGTGATGATATCGTGCTCAGAGTGAGTAGCCGTTATGCAATACGACACATATTTCTGCTGCACCACCTAACCATTTCCATCATCACCAAAGTGCTTAGGAGACGTGTGTACCCGGGCCTGACGAAATCACCAGAGGCTCCCTGGGCATAGCGGTCTATATTGCTGGCCACGCTAAAAGGCTTTGCAGCATTAACGCTTTAGATCCAAGGCTGGGCTTTCCATACGTATATACAATAGGCCTGGGCTGCTACCACCACCACTAAGCTGTAATAAGTGACCAGGACATGGACAGAGGATGGTCGTAAATACACAACAAAGGAGATGGAGGTCTGTTCTGGAAGAATAATGAGGTTGGCTTAAGCCGATGTCAGGCTATTCGTCAAAAGGAGCTCGGTGTCCAACAGATTTTTGGACATTGTGTGATGGGTGGTTGGAAGATAATGAAACAATGAATGAATGGTGTAGAAAAAATAAGATTACAAAGAAAGGTGACGAAAAAACTGCAAAAGAAAGAAAAGGATTAAAACAAAAGATGGCCCACTGAAGCCTTCACTTCAAGGGTGTCTCTCTGTCATCAAAGGCGGTCTGAGTTAGCCCTCATCTCGGCCTGATGATTTTCCCATCCACTCAAGCCTGTTTACAATCTGGTGGCTAGTTCCACCAGACTAGTCCCAAAACGCCACACACTTCCCACTCTCTCCGCCTCACCCTCTCCCCATCTGTGGCCTTTGTGTTTTTTACTCCCATGGGCTTGAACTGCCTCTCTTCTTTTGATGAAGTTATACTGTGTTTGTTATAATCTGTTTCCCGGACATCTATGGCGATTTGTTGCCACAATTTGTTTCTCCTGTGTCCGTCCATCCGTCCCCGTCCCCAGGAATTACAGTTACTGTCTGGCTGGACCTAAGACGTTTTCACGTTTCCTAAAGACCGCATCAGCGCGGTCTAGCGCATCCAGCGTTTAACTTTTGTGCCACTTATTTTTAAACCCTTCTGGTACAGCTAATTAGCATTGAGTTGGAGCTCAATCTCGCCCTGAACACTAACCATCTCTCTGCACATAATCACACGCAACACTGCCCAGAACAGCAACGGACACAAAACCCCACCAATGCCGTCCTCTTTTCCAAGTATTCTCCCAATCTATCGGTCTCCATTTCCACTTCCAACGTCTCTGCGTTACATCGCAGAACTCTAGCTGTGTGTTAAATAGCTTCCACTTTCCTCCTCCAATTTCAATGGAAGATAATGAATTTATTTCCAATTGCAGAGAGTAAAGCGTCAGAACAAAGGCTGCTTCCATGGCCTTGTCTTCTGAAGGGGGAGACAAAGAAGATGTGGATTTCTGGTCTTTTAAAGCCATTTTCCACAAAGATTTGTCTCATTTGTATAATCTTCCTGCTACTCACAACCTCCCTCTCTTCTATTCTCCGACCATCTGATCTAGCCAAGGGGGAAATTGCATCTCTTTGCATGTGACACAGGTTTAGCACAAACACAGGAAGCCTAATCTGTACATTTATTTTTGGAGAAAACAACTGAAGAGGAACTGCTAGGGTCTGCGTCATCAGGCGTTGTGTTTCAAGTCAAAATGCAAATACGATTTGGCAGGGCCTGCCTTGCAACGTGCTTTAACCCGGGGCATGCAAATATTGTTATTCAGTTCCATTTGATTTTCTCTTAAATTTTATCTCTCTCTTGTCAAAGATAATAGTGGCTCGGAATTATTTTCTCATCAGAAAAACTACTGCGCGTTCAATCGCTAACAAAATGCTCAATGACTTCATAGCAAAACATCTGCAAGTAGCTCACAAAGTTACTAACCATAGATTAGCATTGCAGATTTCCAAATGAAACCACTGTTGTATAAATTCTGGATGTACCAGCGGTCAGAAGGAAGAACATGCCCAGATATGCTCTAACTCAGCTTCTCCATCCGTCCTGCAGGGAAGCAGAAGTGCTTCACCAGCCAAGCGCTGAAGAAGTCCCTGATGGAAGCTTACCCTCTTCCAACGGCAACGCGGGCCCAACCCCTGTCATCAACAACAAAAACAACAACAGCAAGGGACGAACGAGAGAGGGAAAAAAAAAATGAAGAAACTAAAATATCTCCGTGCCTCTCACTCTCCAAAACCTCAACTGTTTCCTGCATCTTAACACGCTAACACTTGCCTTAACTGTCCTACGACCTCACCCTTACCACCTTGATCTCACCTCCCTCTCCCCATGCGGCTGCTAGATATTACAATCTGTGCCTGCTCCCCCCCCCCCCCCCCCCCCCCAGTCCCAGAGTCCCATGTAGTGTTCGTCGGCGTTGTATTGTGTTTGCTGCAGTGGTTCCTGCATTCTCTCACAAGCGCAGCGCAGATTGGACACCTGCTGGGCCTCTCGTTACATGTGCTTCAAAAGTGTCTGTGTCTTTAGTCGTTTTGCTCACATAAAAGTTGGCTGAAGCGGACGTCACCCGAACAGGAAGTAGAGGGCCGGTCGCAGGTCTTTCTGACCTGACCGCGGACAACCCTTGTGTGTGTGTGAAGAACGGGTTTTGCTCTGAATCATTTATTTTTTAAGAGGTGTTTTTTTGTCTCGTCTTCTCCGTTGTCGTGTCTTCTCCAAGAACCCTGTTTACGTGTCGCTATGATTTATGTTCTAAACCGATCTAACATGGTTTTAACGTTACACGTTTTAATGGAACATGTTCATCATGTTTGTATTCCTCCTCTCATCTTTAGACCCTCATGGGGTCAAACATGTGTTCTGTCTTCAATGTGATGTCTGATCTACGTTTGTTAATAAAACAATGTGACCTGCTGTAAAGCTTTGAGGTGAACACTGAATAAACATCGGGCGATATAAAATCTATGTTTGCAATAAATGCATTGAATTCCAATAAAATGGATAATTCTGCAATGTCTAACATTGTCCCCAGCTGTGTTTCTTTTTCTCCAATTCATAAAATAATAGTGTGTGATGAAGTCTTCTATAATGTCATAAACATTATGTTGTGAACCGTTGTTGCTGTCTGAAACAACATTTACTCTGCGCTCAGTCTGATACAAAAGACAGCGCCTGAACAATGATGGTGGAAAATGGATTTCCCTTGACAACTGCAGACACATAGCACAACTAATTCAACTCAAATGCAATTCATCTATTTGTATCCATTATGCTTTCCGCTACCAACATATAAACTAGGTGCTGTGTTTTTCTACTGTGTGGATTATAAAATTATTTAAAAAAACAACACACATTTCAATAAGGTGCTCTTTACTGAATGTTGAAAGGTTGCCCTAACTCGTAAATGGTGAATGGTTCCAGATAATGTGGTTTCGATAGTTTATCATGTAGAAAAAATACAAAAAACGGACTGTTATCCGTCATGCATTTCTCAACTCCTTGCGTGTGCTTAGGTCTGAAGGCTGTATAATCAAGTGTGTACACAAGATTTGAGTTCCCTTGGACTATGGGCCCTGTGAATGAATGTATATTAAAACTCAAGGCCCCCTATGTAATCAACTGAATGCTCTACCTGTAATAAACATGACCAGTCACTTAACTTGAAACAAATATGTAAAATAATTTAATTAAAAACCATGAAACCAAATATGAGTGTCGATGTTTTTGATATCCTGTGCATATCATATTTTACATAACATATCGTAACACTAAAAAGTTGCTAGTAATCTTATTATGAGAATAAATAGCTGAGAGAGATTATTATTTAAGTAAATATGATTTAGCATTGAGAACATCAGAGGGATAATGCTAGAAAGTGTGTTTCCCATTTGGACAATGCAATCATTATTTGGATTCAAAAGTGGAATTCATTTAAATAATGATTATTTTTCATGGTATAAAATAGAAAGACAAGTTTAAATTCGTAGAAAAATGCCTTACTTTATTAAATACATGACCGATACAAAATAAAATCTTCCCAACTAAAAAAGGCTGTACACTAGTTTGGCTTTATCATAAAAATGGAAATCTATGCTACCGTTCACATATTCACAAACCACCTTGTGTCTTGGTGTTCAATCAAAAATATATCCATATACATTATTTACAAAATGCAATGCAGTGTAAAAACTGACAATAATACAAAAATAACAACAAAATGATGCCAGACTGAACTATTAAAAAAACACGCAAACTTAAACATAGAGTATAAATAAGGTCCTTTCTCTCTCAATCAAAAAGGGGGGTGTTTATTTACAATGACTCTGAACATTAATGAGTCACCGGGGCCCTGAAACATCAAAAAGCCACCAGGTCTGCAACAGATCTAACGGACTCCAGACTAAAGGAAGGTCCTTTGTTTAACTCTTTTCGCTTCGTTTTTTGTTCTTTTAAATTGTACATAGTGCTTGCTTCAAGTGCTTTCAGAATACTCACCGCGCTCCCTGCATTATAAAGTGAAGAGCTAAGGGTTTCATGCTTGGTCGCAGTAGGGGGAGCTGAGGGGTGGGGGGGGGGAGGTTAGGAGAAGACGTGCCAGTTTTCGGACGCCTCCGGGACCACTACCAGGTCCAGGTCTGTGGTCACCTCCGCCTGGCCCACATGGTCGTCTTGGCCCAGCGACCCATCCTGCATTTGACCTGTTGGGGACGAAGACCGGGGTGGGGGGGGGGGAGGGGGTGATGCAGGGTGAGAGAGGGGGAGGCAGGGTGGGGGAAGGGTAAGGCGGGTTTGTTGTGGATCAAGTGCATGTTGAATAAAAATAATGGTAATGTCCATTGCAGATTTTGCCATTCAAACCACTTCGTCTGGAAACACCAACTCAAAATCGAGCAAAGTTTAAAGTTTGTTCGGAGGATACTTTAGTTTCAGAACTTGGAAATGGCGTTGTCAAAAAAAAGAAGGGGAAACCGTATCAGTGCATTGCGAGTATGCATCCTAATACTATTCGTTTCCAATACCAGATAAAACCCAGAGCGGATGTCATTTATTCATAAGCATCACGCATCCGCCCCCGTCTTCTGGAAACTCAGCAATTACATTGTCGACAATTATTCAAACTTTTAAGCAATGCAGCTATCAATACTCTTCGGGGAGTCATTTGAAAAGTTGGCCCGGATGAAGAGCTTTCCGAGTCCCTCCGTCTGAAGCATCCGTTTATGTTCCCTTTATTACCAATGATGTAATGATGTCGCTTATTTCCCATTAGCTGTCGTCGCGGTGGCTTCTGAGGCCGTCTCCTACACTAGGCAACGGCGAGAAATGATTCCTCGTCGTTGGCATAATCACCGCTGAGAGCGGCCAGATATAGACGGGCGGTTCAAGTGATCGGCGCTCAGGGCAGAGTCAAGCACAACGTATGTAACGGGGCATGTAACACTTAACACTTTACGCCTTAACAAGGGTCGCATGTGGTGCTCTTGATGCTGAACCCCGTTTAAATTAAAGGTTATGGACGACAAGGTATCTACTCCTTTCCGCCGCTGCTGGTTGTTTGACGCCACCGCCTTCGGACGTGAGGGAAAAGGTTCTTGAGGAGGCCGAATGCTTCTCAGCTAGAAGTTGGGACGTTGATACGTTGAGATGGGACACAACGTTTGAGGACGTGGAGAGAGAGTAGGGAGAGCAGGCAGCTTCCTAGATAGACTAGTCTCTTCAAGGTCAGTCTTCAGAGACGATAATTGGACTGTCTCATACTGCCGGAGGGTGTGTGTGTGTGTGTGTGTGTGTGTGTGTGTGTGTGTGTGTGTGTGTGTGTGTGTGTGTGTGTGTGTTGTGTGTCTGGGTGTGTGTCTGGGTGTGTGCGCGAGTGTGAGCGTGTGTGTGTCTTAAATGCAAACTAACCTCGGGCTACTCGTTCCGCTTTAATCAGAAAGTGGTCGTCAATCAGACGGGAAGATCATTAGATCGGCTTCATGAAATAATCTGATGAACGAGAAACGATTGCATGAATTCGAGAAAGTGACAAGGCAGCCCGGAGCCTCTTTGGAGAAAATACCGGGTTGGGTCTATGCGTTTGTTGTCTTGTATGCGTTTTAAATGAGTTTGGCTATTGCTGAAATATTCACGATGTCCAACAACGGGGGATTTCATTTCATTTTTTCATTTGAGTGCAGAGACAGGCCCCACTAAAGCTGAGCGGGTTACAATAACGAGATGCCAAGGTGCCTGCCAGTGTTTTGCGTCTGCACGCGCAACGTGTGTTCGCATGTACCTCTGAACGTGTGTGTGCCTCTCGAGACCACGTGAGCCCTCCGTTCCATCAAGTCAATCTGATTCAAAACGTTCCTCAAGGTTTTTCAAGTGAAAACAAGGAGGGCAGCGTGCTGGAAGGGACCTTGTACAAGGTTGTACCAGAAAGTTGTTTACTCGCTCGCGTGAAACACTTCCACACAACAACCCCTCTCGACGCTCCTGTCATGGACGTCCAGGGTGGGCCCTCTCCCCCCTCCGGCCCCACACGTGTGCACGTCTCTGCAGACGGCTCCACCTGTGGCGCTGGAGTAGCCCCAGCACGAAGAGGGCAGGGGGGTGTGATTGGGGGGGGGGGGGGGGTCTGGTGCTCACCGTAGCCGTGGGCCCTCTTCATGTGGTGCTTCATGTTGCTCTTCTGCGTGAACCTGATGCTGCACACGTCGCACTTGAAGGGCTTGTTGCCGGTGTGCTTCACCATGTGCACCTGCAAGGCACTCTTCTGGTTGAAGGCCTTGTCACACTGCGGACACTTGAAGGGCCGCTCGCCTGGAGGATGAGAGGGTAGGGACATAAGAACAAAGACGCGAACGCACACGCACGCATACAAACACACACACACACACACACACCACGGATCAGGGCGGGCGTTCGAGGGCTTGGCGCTGTGGCGTTCAGTCGATCCGATGTGGAATTCTCTGAAGAGTCAATCGCTGAGCAGCTGCATCATATCAGCTCATTACTAACAGTTACTCTGGTTGTTATGAGCTGATGTGATGCAACCACATGCACGCACAAATGCACGCACGCACGCAGGAGGACACACACACACGCACACAAGCAGGTGGACACACCCAGCCATAAAAGCTTATAATAAGCGACAGTGCTAAAGTAATACAGACTATAATTATGATAATGTTCCACTTAGAAAACAGCTCTAGAGCACTCTCTCCCCCCGTCTCCCTTCCTCGCTCTTGAGCTGGAGAGGTGCAGCGGAACGCTGTTGGTGAGATAAAGCAAACAAACAAGCCAGAACCAATAACCACTGACTGCCAGCCATGGATTACTTTACCATCATAAAATACAAGTGAACCCTTTTTAACTGCTCCAACTCAAACACTATTAGATTGAAAAATATAATAGAAGAACAGAAAGGGGCTGAGAGTTCTATGAAGGACGGGGGACCTTTGATCCCCAGGGTTATGCCCCAGGCCAACTCTCTGATACTTTTTAAAGCCATCCCCTTGGTTGTGTATGAGCGTTATAATGAGCGCTGTGCTGTACGAAATGCACCACACAGTCACAAACACCTCGCCAGCGCTGTCCCCTTATGAACACTTCGAAGGGCCCTCATAAACTAGTCGGCGGACGCCGTTCATTTTTTTAATATTTTCTCTTAATGACAGCCTTGTTTTACTAACAATGATAAAATGGCCTGCATTGCATAGTTGAAGATCTTTTAAAAAACATACAACCACTTTTGAGACAAACAATAAACACCGTTGTTGGTTTCGCTTCCCCTGTAAAACCTACGTAAAGGCAGTGTATCCTCAGTGTATCCTGGTGTAACCCTCGATACAGAGCCAGCAGGTTATCGTCTTCCCCTGGACCGCGGCTCCCCAGTACCGACATGCACAGACAAATTAACTAGAATTACAGATTATTTACCGACACGTTATCATAATGTCTCCGCCGTGCTTTAGGGAAAAGGGCATTTCCATGTATTTACCGAAATACATATTTCGCAGCCCTCGGAAAACACGTAATCAACCCTGTTTGATTGATTCAAACACAGTTTGATTACGCCGATTGTTCACAACACGCGGCTATGCTTTTAGTGACACGGTCACACTGGGGAGCGTTCCTGTGTTGCACGTTTTTAAAGCTGTCGTCGCACAAAAGCCCCGGGCAAAAACACAGATATAACCGCAGTTTGTTTTGTCTTCTTGGCATCTAATGCACCACAACAACTATTCAAATGCTCAAGTGGGCTTGATTGTGTTCTTCACAGATGCTCACCTCATTGGTGAATCATCATTAGCACAATCAATTAGCGCCCCCATCGATGCGATCCCATTCATGGTTGGTTAATCCACATGGACACACATGGAAAGATTGCTCGCCTCTGTGTGATGTGTGGGAATCGAGCGCAGATGGAACCACGTGCATATCGCCCATTCTTTTTACAAGCCTCTATTTTAAAAAAACTTTTGACGTAATGTATTCTAATGTAGTCTGTACTCTATGTTTTTAATAATTTCAATATTTTTAAAACAGAAATCTTCATGCACGTCATTGCAGAACCCAGAGCTGACGTGTGTGTGAAGAGTGTGTGTGTAGCAGCGTCACCTGTGTGTGTCACTGCATTGCCTTTGTGTGTCATGGTATGTGTGATTCACACTGTCTCCTGTGTGTGTCACAGTGCTACCTGTGTGTCATGGTGTCACCGGTGTGTGTCACAGTGCTACCTGTGTGTGTCACGGTGTTACCTGTGTGTGTCACGGCGTGTTTGATACACAGTGTCACCTGTGTGTGTCACGGTGTTACCTGTGCGTGTCACGGTGTCAACGCTGTGTGCCGCGGCGTTACCTGTGTGCGTGCGGTTGTGTCTCTCCAGCTGGGAGCGCTTGGCGAAGGCCTTGTCACACGAGGTGCAGCTGAAGACCCGGGGCTTCTGGGAGCTGGGCGAGGGCCCGGGCTGGTGGACTCGCTCGTGTTCCTGGTGGGGGGGGGGGGAGAGGGTGGGTGAGCACACACACGGACACACGCACCGTGCAATCACAAAGTATCCGGATAGTTTTCTACTTTTATTATGCTAGAGCTTTATTTTAAAAACCCCAGATTTGAAGCTTCATCTGATCAAATTGAAAACCACTCACACCCACGAACAGAAAAGTATTGCCAGCTAATTCGATCTCTTTGAGAAAAGAGGAAAACCTATTACTCATGAATTTCGATCAACTACGGTCGGGTAGGGACTGTGTTTCTTAACGCTTTTGCACCTTATCCTTTCATTCTTCTCTGTCTTGTACAGTTTATTTTGTAATTTCGTAAACTTTTACCTGATGTTATGTTTTCTGGCCGTTTGATTGTCTTTCGTCTCCGTGTCTATCTGTCTGTGTGTCGTTCATCTCTGTGTCTGTGTGTCTGCCCGTCTCTGTTTTTCTCTGTCCCTGTGTCTGTCCACCTCTGTGTCCGTGTCTTTGTGTCTGTTAGTCTGTGTGAGGGATTTTTCTAAATATTGAGCACGGATTTGCACCAGACTAGGTGGGTAGTTTGGCTACGAACCAAGTTACAAGTGGTTCACTTTTCAGGCCAATCAGCCATAGGGGGTGTGGCCCTGGGCGTGGCATATCCAAAAGGGTGCATCACTTCCTATAGATATCTGTAACCAAACCAGAAATGATCCTGTACGCTTTGTAAAGCGTTTGTGATGATTGTTGGGAGACCTCCCTCAGCCTTTTTAAATAAAGGTCATTATTTGTAACACTTAAGCAGTTCTTAAAAAAATCTTCAAAATCACATCCTTTCATTTCACAGAGCACTGGAGGTGTTTTGTTGCACCAAACACAGGGTAAAGGTCATGTGTGTCTCACTAAGTCTCAGTTCATTTATGAACTTATGAACTTACAAAGTCCATATCAGTGGGATTCCTTCAAAGGACTCCTTGTTTGGTATGGTATTTCCACTTTGGTATGAGCATCAGCACTCCACATAGAACAACACAGCCAATACCCCACAGCATGGCTCACATCCCCCTGTCTGTTCCCTCTGAGAGTCGTGCTTCAGCTCGAATCAAATCACATTAGCAATGAAAGATACCAGGATTTAATGTGGTAGTAAAACAAGAACCGATATATCTGCTTTCCACCCAGTTGTTCTCATCTGATTCGAGGCTCTTTATGATAAAGTTAAGAAATGTGTTTGTACTAGAATTATGCAACACACCTTTACACCAGTGCCTTTTTTCAGGGGGAATTCTGATCATTTTCAAGTTTATTTTTATCAAACGTTGAGTTATACATGATTTTTTCTATGTTGCATGAAAGACCACGATTCAATGAGTTCAACGAAAAAATGTATTTGCAAATACAAAGTAAAATACAGAAGTGACCTTGGCCATCCCAATTTTAAGGGAAATTCTAGTCCCCTTTGATAGTGAAACCCGCTATACAGATTTAATATACCATATTGATCTTGCTCCTGAAAATGGTATCTTCCACGTTATAGAATGTACACTGTCGCCGTGCCAATATCTTCCAACTGCACTTATTTGCGCAAGAGATTTTTTTTTTTTACATTTTCTCCATTTATAAAGCAGTACTTTGGCTGGTGAGTAACGGACGGTGCTCGCTGCAAGTTAGGCTGTGTGCGGGCATTGGGATTGCAGCCATAGGCAGCTGGACCTGACGGTATTCCAGGTTCCAGGTTGATATCCACAGTCGTTTAGGCAGGTCCTAAACGACTGTGGATGCCAACTCTCAGGGGTGATGTGTGACAGCCTTAACACCTCCCTGACACAGGCCAATGTATCAACATGTCTTAAGACATCCACCGTCATTCCGGAACCAAAAGCCCAGACGGTCACCTGTCTTAATGACTATAGACCTGTTGCTCTCACCCCAATCGTCATGAAAACATTTGAGAGGGTGGTAATGACACATATCAAGAACACCATTAACATCACCGTTCGACTGCTGATGCAGATTCAGACGTTATCTACCAAGCCTTCACACATCTGGAGCCTAGCAATTCATATGTGAGACTACTTTTTCTTGATTTTAGTTCTGCTTTCAATACAATCATTCCACAGACACTGATCAACAAGCTGTCAGCACTCGGTCTCGCTCCATCACTTTGCAATTGGATACTGGATTTCCTGACCAACATACCTCAGTCTGTTAGGATTAATAACCTTACATCCTCACCCACCATCCTCAACACCGGCAGTCCCCAGGGCTGCATGCTCAGCCCTCTACTGTACACACTGCTTACTCACGACTGCAGAGCACACTACGACAGTAATGTCATAGTTAAGTTTGCAGATGACACAGCCGTGATAGGTGTTATCGGCAATGGGGATGAGACGGCTTACAGGCAGGAAGTGAGCGGACTGGAACTGTGGTGCGGGGAAAACAACCTGATCCTGAACAGCAAAGAAGACGAAGGAGTTGATTGTGGACTCCTGCAGGAAGGACCCTACCCCTCCCCCCTCTACATCAACAACGCAGCTGTGGGGAGGGTTCACACATTCAAATAGAACTGCACCCTACCAACACAGGATAACACCATGCACATCATCAAGAAGGCCCATCAACGGCTGTACATCCTAATGACGTTGAAGGGGCAGACATGTCCATGGCCATACTTGAATCCTTCTATAGGTGTGTGGTGGAGAGTATCCTCACTTCCTGTATCACTGTGTGGTATTGCAGCTGCACAGCGGCAGAGAAGCAGGCACTACAGCGGGTGGTCAACTCCGCCCAGCGAATCATCAGCTGAAGATTGCCATCTCTATCAACCATCTACATCACCCGATGCAAGGACAGAGCAGCCTCCATCATGGAGGACTCCATCCACCCAGCACATGGACTGTTTACCCTCCTTCCCTCAGGCAGGAGGTTTCCTAGCATCCGGGCATGGACAACTAGGCTGCTAACCTTCTTTTAATATGTATTTTTTTATCTTAGTGTCTGTGTGTGTGTGTGTGTGTGTGTGTGTGTGTGTGTGTGTGTGTGTGTGTGTGTGTGTGTGTGTGTGTGTGTGTGTGTGTGCGTGCCCTCATTCTTTCAGCATGCATGAATTTCCCATATGTTCCGGCCCAGAGATAAACTATTTTATTTCCAGAAGAATTTATGTTAAACCACAGAGAATAATGGGTAAAGTAGTCCGGGAATGAAGGCTGTTGAAATAGGGATAGCTTACCATACGAAACACAAAACAGACAAGGTAGGACACAAACACATAGGGGCGAACAAGGGACACGGAGAGAGAGTGCCAGCCTGATGAGGCCCAATGTGATGTTGTGATGTTGAGATGATAACCAGACAGCAGGAATACAGAGCAGTCACACATCAAAAGGCTGGGAGTCCCTAACTGCACAAACTTGATATGTAATACCACCATATATATTGATGGAGACAAACACATTCATTCAAATGTTAATAGTGAGAATAATAATGGAGCTTTAGGTACCAAATAGACTCATAATATATACTCATATTAATCATGGAGCTTTTGGCAGCACTAACAACACCTCATCTCTGTGGGAGTCCCTCTGGGGTCTTGGGGGAGAGTCTAGTTTGGGTAAAACGGGATCCAGAATCATGCATAAGAAGACATTGTTATTGCCATAGATGTCAGACATTATGTGGTACTGTGTGAATGAGAGGAATGAGTCCCCCAATGAATGAGGGCAAAAAATGACATAGAATAAGGCTGTAGCATAAGGCAATGTGGAAAAAGCGGGGCGAATCCTCGTGCATGTGTGTTTTCTGATGCGGTCTCTATGGGTGTTGTTGTGCAGGGTCCACACATTCCTACAAGCTGGGGGGCTGGTTGGGATAAAGCCGTCATGCAGGACCTGTCACTTCGCCACAGACCCACCTGTCCTATCTCTCATCTCCACTGCCAAGCCGTCTACAAACCCATTCCCGCAGCAACACACCGCAGGAAAATATGAGCAAACATGGAGATGATTGACAGGTGAGGTGTAGCCAGGGCCCCCACCCCGGGCTTTTGATGATGCTCACGCTGCAGATTTCTCAAGAGGGAGGGATAAGACACCGGAAAGTTTATAGCAAATCAATAAGTCCCTTTTTTAATGACACGGTGGCTTTAGCTGACACGTGAACTGATCCCCCACTCCCACAATCACTTATATGCCTCAATGATCGCATGTCTTATAGTTTCACCATTGACCTGTGCATGTTTGTGTGTGTGTGTGTCTGGGTCTGTGTGTATGCATGTGTGTTGGGCGGTTTGTGTCCGTGTGTGTGTGTGTGTGGGTTTGTGTCTGTGCGTGTATGTGTATGTGTGCATGTGAGTGCGTATGCGTGTGCATGCTTGAGGAAACCAACAAGACATGACTGGGGGTGATGACCAGGGTAAGATTCAATTTCTCTCAGTTGGCAGTGGAACTAAATCGACTTAATCTACCCAGCTGTCAGTGATGAAGGGATCGTGCGTGTACCAGCCCTTAAAATATAACCCTCAAGGTTTCTCCAACCCTTACTGTGAGAGATCTATTGCCATTAGGCCATTTACTACTCCGCTTTATTCACGCTGCGAGGCATGGGCACACCAAACCCTGGTCATTAGTATTCTTTGTTCCCCTGCCAAATCAGACAAAGAGGTGAAAGCTCCTCGGAACAATAATTAAATGATACTATGTGGCCATCCAAAAGGCAACAAATTGGGTTACCAAAGGGAACTGGCCTCATCTTTCCCAACACTGGATGTGCTTTTAAAAATGCGATTAAAGATGAAGGCCGCAATCCATCTCTTCGACTAAGGTGGATTTTCCGATCTTCCGTTATGAGGCGTTATCAACCGGGGCTGCTTTGGTAAGTTGAACTTTTAACCGATCCTGTTTGAAGTATGGCAAACACATCTTTCTGATCAACAAAAGCTCTATGTGCAATTGTTTGATCTTCTTTACGAGAACCAATACCGTCCAGTTCGTTAAGCACTGTGGCGATAGTGGATTCAAATGACCGCTCCAAATCAGTGGCAGCAATCTTGATCATCTATTCATTGTGTCAAACCTCACACAAGACAAAAGGCTGTGATTGGCTCGACCCTTGCCAGGTCGGCTGGATATCTGTCCAAACGGGCGGTGGAACAGATGCATAAGCCAGAGCAAATAAAACATGTCTCTCAGAATTGTCAGTTGGCCGGGCTGATTTAATGTAGTGGAGGACCAGAAAAGGATTTATAACATGATTCTGTTTTTATTATCAGGCTACAGAACCCCTCGTCGTTACAGTTTGGCCAAAATCGGACGCACTTGAGGAAAAAACATGTCTTCATGCTGGCATGTGTGAAGCACCCATGAGAGGGTACATAAAGGAGAATGGAAGTTCTGGGAGTCTGTGGGTTTCGTCTGGTCCAGAGTGGCCATTAGCCTGTGCAGAGAGCATCGTTACAGATCCAGCAGAGCATTTTATTCTGCCAATGCAGGCTGGCTGTGGTGGTGATGGAGGTGGTGGTGATGGTAGAGGTGGTGCTTGTGGTAGTGGCGGTGCTGGTGGTGGCGGAGGGGTCAACACCCAGGGGAGAGAAATGGCAATGTTTGTGCTACTAAGACAAGAGAGAGAGGGGGGGGGGGTCCCACTGCTTGTGGGCAGAGCTCCGCAGCCCTTAGATGCATTACACTGTGTGTTAGTCCAAGAGGCTTGTCATAGAAGGGAGAAGGCGAGTGACCCTGAAATCAAATTCTCTGGAGTAAAGGCTTGTTCTTTTTATTCGGGAGTGGGAGTTTGAGGGAGGTCTCTCGAAAAGCCCACTTGAGAAAGAAACAAAGAAACGTCCTTGCTTCATCGACGCAAAAAGATAGTTTGTTCGCATCAGCTGGTACCCTCCTCGTCGATTGTGTGGTGCTGATTCATTCATCTTTGCTGTGGAAGGCCGGATAAGGGTTCCGGTTGACGAAACGAAACGGTTCCACTTCGTTTTTTTGGCCTCTTGAATTTCAGGTGAAGTGGAGGAAGCAATGGCCTTTTATTGCAGCACAGCCCAATCAAAAGGTCAAGGGAACTGAGTGCACACAGCACAAAATACCTTGCTTACACTGGTGGAGATTGGAACAGAGAAAATCCAACAGAGAATATAGAGAGCAAAGGTCTCCCCGACTAGTCTTAAGAGAAGTTCAGCTAAAGGTTCAGCGAATGGTTTTAAAAAGTCAACATGTGCAAGTCCCACACTCACACATGCGCACCCGTGCGTGGGTGTGTGTACGCATGTGTGCGCGTGTTAATCCCAGGTGCATCCTAAATTGGTGAAATATCAGTGTTCAGGAGTGTGTGTGTGTGTGTGTGTGTGTGTGTGTGTGTGTGTGTGTGTGTGTGTGTGTGTGTGCTTGCGTGTGTGTGTGCGCGTGTGTATGTGTGCGCGCATGTCCGTGTGCATGTGTGTGTATTCCCCTGCGTTTCGGTGTGTGTGTGTGTGTGCATGCGTGCGTGCATGCCTGCTTTTTAGTACGTGTGTGTGCATGTACCTTGAGGTGCGTGGCTCTCTTGAAGGCCTTGGTGCAGACCCGGCACACGTGGCAGCGGTCCTTGCCGTGGTTCTGCTTGCAGTGGCGCCGCAGTGCGTTGGCGTTCTGACACACCTGGCTGCAGTAGAAGCACCGGTTCCTCAGCTGCGACTCCTCCTGGGCCTCCTTCGCCCCCTGGACCGCCGGCCCGTCCTCCACAAGCTGTGGCACAGGCGTCACGCACACGCTCAGAATAGACTGCTGTGTGTGTGTGTGTGTGTGTGTGTGTGTGTGTGTGTGTGTGTGTGTGTGTGTGTGTGTGACCACAGAGAATGACTCATTCACGGGTTAGCTAGGGGAGGTTATTTTACAAGAGAGATCATGAACACACAACACAATACACTAGACATACACTGACGTGGAATCCGTTGTCTTGCGCTCCGTTGGCCCCCTGGGGTTGATGGCAGACCAGGAGGACCGGCTGCACCGAGCCGGCTGACTGCCCCTGCAGGCCCGCATCGGTCAGCACCCCTGGAAACGTCTGGCCCTAGAATGAAGGTGAAAAAAATCCTGTTTGGGAGCTGGGTGGGACATCACGATAATATTACCTTGAATTACTCCCGTTTTCCCCCCAGAACTCTCAATGTTACAACAAACATCATTCAGTCAATTTTTTTAAATGTTGGTCCCCACATTTGTGCTTGAACTTCTCACAAGAAGTGAGTTTGGGGCGCGAAACCTCTGTGGGCTAGCTCACGCTGCGCTGCGATACGCTACAGCACGCTACGATGCGGTATGCTACGATGCGGTATGCTGGCCACATACTTGAGAGTTGAGGTTGAGCGTCACCCCCTCCAACATGCCCTGCGCCTCGGCCAGGGTCAGAGTCACGCTGCCGTCGGCGGCCACGCCTCCCTGTGACATCACCAGGCTCTGTGACACGGCGGTGTGTGATAGGCTGGTGCTCGACGGAAGGCTGGTTACTGGGGGAGGAGAGAGAGAGAGAGTGAGAGAGCCAGAGAGAGGGGGAGAAGAGAGACAGACACAGATTGAAATACTGTAAACAGATACAGATAACTGAGGCGAACAAATATGAAAACACAGGCAAAGATGGATTGTCTATTTGAAAAGCCTCAAAATATTACATTTCAAAGCCAAATCAATGCAACACGTGTTCCTGGTTTACACCTGATGAGCACACAACTCAATTCTCATCAGGCACATCGATTTAAATAACTTAATCAACACCCCTACTTCTCGAGCTCAGTGCTGGCGGTAATGAAGAGATGATAGATGAGGATGGGGGGGGGATTTGATTATTCCTCAGCCTTTCCAAGAGAGACAATCAGACAAGCAGTTTTCAAAGGCGCCAAGCTCTTGACGCCACGGATCTCGCTCGCGTCTCGGTGACGCAAAGCCTGTTACCGGCTGATCACAGAGCCCTCCACACAGTGGAAGAGAAGGAGAGGCAGTGCTCTATTCATACACATCAAGCACGTCACAAAGCTTACAAAGAGACGCCTGCCTCTGAAGACAGCGACAGGAAGACTGGAGAAACGCTAACAAGTACACAGATGCGCCCAGTGTAAACATAGATTGAGTACATGACACAGATGTGAACATTAGCATATAACGCATGGGAAATACACACGCCGATGCATATTGATGATTTGATACACTTTTCAACATTTGCGTAAGATGCATGTGCACACGTACATGAGAATGTATCAGAGACGGGGATTTCAGTTTGCTGCTTGGGACTCGAGTCGCGATTAAGGCGCACACACAGTGACTCATGAATAAGCATTGTATATTTCTGTCCGCATCCTTAGGGAAATGTCTGACGAGAGGAATGTCATTCCTTGCGTAACCCTGTGCCTCGGCTGCGCCCAGCCTCAGGACCTATCGGTGATAAGCCATGTCGTTACCTGCTTGCCGATGACGCACAGCCCTACCTTGGAGATCCCACAACTTACATTCGCAATCCATCAGCATGCAGTCAAATCAGTCTAAACATGTATTCTGTACACAGAACACCATGATACATTAATGAGCATGGGTCTTAACTAATTATTTGTAATCCAAAGGTTAGTAACCTTCATAGAGGTAGAGGACTGACAACAGTGTAGCTGTCTCTGTTTCTCTGGCTGTGCTTATTGGTACGTGCAGAGCCTATCACAGCCAAAACTATCACATTTGATTATATGTTGGGTTAAATCAGTATTGAGTGTGAATTATCCATACAGTCTGGTATTAACCATTGAAGCTCCTTTTCCCTAACTAGTCCAAACCATACTCCATCATTGCTTCTTATCTTGAAGATATACACGCATTTCTGTCAGTGCAACATTAACTAGCAAATTGCAGCATGTAAAACCTGCAAACTAAAAACCCTGAACCCAGTTAGCACAGAAGGCTTACAATAAGAATAAACATCACATTGACACAGGGAACAAACAAATACTACAAACTAAATATTTTGATTAAAACGTTGATTCGGGTCCTAAAATATGTATCGATGTGTGTAGGCTTATATATTTTTAAGAAACCTGATAATAATATTATAAATTAATCATTAATTCATTCCATACAATTCAGTCATGTTGTTTGTATCCATTGACTGTATTCATATTTTACAAAGTTTGGAAATGGGCTGGCCTTATATTCACCATAAAGTAGTTATATTTCATACAATGCAGTCAGGTTCTATGTATCCATTTACTGTATTCATATTTTACAAAGTTTGAAAATGGGCGATTCTCAGACAAATGCTCTACATTTGGTTTGTTGGGGATGTAGCTGATCCTTCAACAAAGAGGTTGGATTGTTTGAGATTTCTGTAAAAAGTCACGAAAACAGTTCCATATTTACCATAACAATGTATGAAAATTGTGAAAACGTGTAAGATTGAGCACCTCCCATTGAGTAGGAAGGCTGGCTCAGCGTGGCTCATTCGTGTACACAAAGAGAGAGATAAGGGCTGGCCAGCATTTCCACCCTTTGACCTGGAATGGTGTTGGGTCACTCTTTCTCCATTCAACTCCAGCGAAACTAACCACAGGCCGTTAGAGGAACTACATGCTAGTCTCTTCCGTGAACCTCCTGCAGGCCTTTAGAGGATATTTATGCAAGTCTCTACTGTAAACCGCCTAGAAGCCGTTGTTGGATCTAAATTATTTTCACTAACATGAACCATCTGCAGGCTAGAGGAGGAACTACATGCTAGTCTCTATCATGAACCACCTATAGGTCAGAGGAACTACATACTAGTCTCTATCATAAACCAACTATAGGTCAGAGGAACTACATACTAGTCTCTATCATGAACCACCTATAGGTCAGAGGAACTACATACTAGTCTCTATCATGAACCAGCTATAGGTCAGAGGAACTACATACTAGTCTCTTCCACATCAGCCTCAAAAACAGGTGGTGATGGCTGTTACCTACCTGTCAGGCCGGTGTTGTTGGGGCACTGAGGCAGCAGCTGGTCGCTGGGGATGGTGAGTGTGGCGCTGGTGGTCTGGGAGTTCAATGGGGATGTCAGCCTGATCCCGCTGTTCATTTCCTGTCCACCTGAGGCGCTGTGCTGGGGGAGCAGGTCCTGACCTACCAACCAACATGGTGAAAAACTTGGGTTAATTCATGTTCAAACTTCACTGTTCAAACATACAATGCATGTTTCTTAGATCTTAAGCAATTGCCCGCCATTCAAGTGTTCATCAAATGTAAATTAATACAGCATTTATCATTTTTTCTGACATGTATGTATAGCCAAGAAAATCAATAAAGTATACTGGTGTATATTTTTACACTGTCTCTCGCCGCTATCGCTCTATGATGGTAACGAGAACTGTTGAAGCCTGTTGACTTCAAACAGCAAATGGTAAGTAAGGCAATGCCATCGATTTTTGTAGTTGTCTTAATGTTTTATTCTAAATGTTACAAATATTTGTAACAGGTTATGGAGAGTACGTTTTTAGAATAACCATAGCATTTGTCAGCTATAAGTGATTACAATGCTCTGTTATAATATCTATTTTGAGCAGACTGCCCTTGGCAATCGAGGTTTGAGACTGCACTCTGCTCATTCATGACCAATCAGGGCATCATCATCCCTGATTTGTTTCTGGCCTTCCATTCAATCAAAGTTGCGTTAAATGGAACACTTCTCAACGGCTGAAAAAACTGAAAGGGAGGGCACGCTTATCTGTTTATGTCAATAGTTTCAAAATCTTGCTCGCTTCTGCTCTCTTCAAAGATGTCTCTTTATTTAAAACTCCAAAATAACACCAAAAGTAGTTTTAAACCTTACTGTGACAATATTACATACATACGTATGTATTCCATCTTTATAAACCAAATCATCTAAATATTGGCCTTGACTTCCCCCCTGAGCTCAATTCTTAGACAAACCCACAGTAAAACTCCCATGCAGCCAAGGGTGTTAAAGTACACGGCGAAAAGTATATAAACACAGATCAAATTGGCAGTTGGAAGTCAAAAATATGTGGAGGAGAAAAAGATTTAAACGAGAAAGATGCACTGTGCGGTTTCATGTTTGGCATCCATCTGTGACTGAGGAGCTGGTGGGGATTATAGGGCCGGCTGAAGTGCCTGGTTAGTGGTCTATCTCACCCCCTACCTCAGGGACCTGGCGGGAGGCTCAAGTGAGTGGAGCGGGTTGTCTGGCGAGCAGAAGGTTGCTGGATCGCTCCCCGGCTCCCCCTCCTAGCCAAGCGCTGAAGTGTCTCTGAACAAGATGCCTAAATCTTAATATACATTCGCCATGAATGAACTGCACGATCCTGCCTCGACCATAAATTACAGGGCCCCTGCGGCACGATGCATGCTGCTCTTGCCTTAAAGGGCGTTCGCGAGCATGACGGCATGTAGCTCAGCAAGTAGAGGGGGTTGGCTGGTAACCGCAAGGTTGCTAGTTTGATCCCTGGCTCCTCCTAGCTGAGTGTCGAGGTGTCCCTGAGCAAGGCACCTAACCCTAAACTGCTCCGGACGAGCAGGCTATCGCCTTGCATGTCTGACGCCGCTGTCGGAGTGTGAATGTGTGCATGAATGGTTGAATGACATGATATTGTGAAGCGCTTTGGGCGGCAAATGGTTAATACAAAAGCTCTACATAAATGCAGTCCATTTACCATTGACCATGACCTGCGTCCACGGCTCTCGACATGCTGGCTTTTGTCTCGCGCTGTTGACGCCACCGTCGTGGTGGTGTGTGTACGTAGGGGTGGTATCGGTTGTCAAGGCAGTTTTACCTGATATGGTGAGCGTGATCTCCTGGGTGTTGGCTGGCCCCACGGCCTGGCCCTGATGCTGGGCCTGGGCTAGAGCCTGGGTCAGGCTGGAGTTGTTGATGGTCAGGGTGATCTCGTGCCCGCCTCCACCGACGCCACCCATCAGCCCCGATGCTCCGATCACGTGGCTGAGATCCTGGGAGCCTTGGGGGGGGGGAATTGTGAATTGTTGAATTGTGGCGGTCATGCCGCGTTTCATCTCTTTGTTGTCTCTTCTTTGAACGACGGCTTTCATTCTCCAGTCTCGCAATAACTTCGATCTGACAAGCTTTGGGCGTCTTTGCTTCTTTGTTCTCCATGTGTTTCAAAGTAGGTAGACCGCGAAGGGAACATCACCCACAGACACCCTGGGCTGTGTTGCCGTGGGTGGCAGTGCTTCTGATCTGGCTGAGGATAAGCACTCTTGCTTAAGAATACAGAACAATCCTGTCTCGTCTAGCAGGGTTTCTCACTGTGGTATTACATTGAGCTCCAAAAATAGATGCTTTTATTGGCATTGAATATTATTCGCCACAAAAGAAAATTGTGATTGAAAAAATATAGATTTATATTTGTAAAGGACGGAGTACAAAGAGGGGCACTACCAGTGCTCCTCTTTGTACTCTTCACAAATGTTAACCTTTACTCTTTCAATCACAATTTTATTTTGTGCATATTCAATTGGTTCCAGTGCTCCTCTTTGGGCCATGACCTACCAGGGGCGTCTGGGTCTCCCAGGCCAGCCATGGTGACCTGCGCCGGGCTGATGGTGGTGGGCTGCAGGGCCAGGCTGGTCAGCGGGTGGAGGACCACGTTGGTGGGCCCCCCGTGGTCGGTGCCTGAAGTCATCAGGTGACCCCCGGAGTGGGAGATGAGGCTCCCGTCAGCCCCCAGCGAGTGGGAGAGGAGACCCCCTTGCTGCAGGGTCTGTTGGAGTAGGGCGGGGTCGATCTGAGAGAGAGAGAGAGAGAGAGAGAGAGAGAGAGAGAGAGAGAGAGAGAGAGAGAGAGAGAGAGAGAGAGAGAGAGAGAGAGAGAGAGAGAGAGAGAGAGAGAGAGAGAGAGAGAGAGAGAGAGAATGGATTGTTGAGCAACAGTTGAGAAACTTGTGAAACCAAATCAATGCCTTCTCTTTATGGCATTAGATAAAGTTCACTTCTCGTGGCATCTGGATTGGAAATCGGTGGCAGCCTCCTGGTGAGCAATAACTATGAATACGGCTGCCCCCCCCCTCAACCGCAGCAGACGGAGAGATCTCTGACAGATTGCTTCAAGGGAGGGCTGGAACTTCTCCAATACCAAACTTTTTAAACTGCTTTAATAACACTCTTCTGGATGTGGCACAGCGCTTCAGGAGGGAAGACTGAAACTGTACGTTTTTTAAAAGTTTTCCTTTTGGGGGTCGGGGGAGTTGTGGGGTCCGGTGCTGCCCACCTGCAGCGTGATGTTGTTGATGGTGGTGCCGGCGTCCATGCCCGAGATCTGGACGTTGGGACACACCAGGTTGGTGGGGGTCAGCTGCAGGTGGATGCCCTCCAGGGTGGCCAGGCCGTCGGTCAAGGACACGGTCAGGTCGCCCCCTGCGAAACACACACGCGCATGCAGGCACACACACATACAAATGCACACAGACCCACGCAGTCGCACACACACAACCATTGTCAACCAGGGATCCCCAGTGATATAACAGTATGCCGTGCCACAGTGTTTATACCTAATGATGTCTCAACACTTTAACAACATTTTCCATGAAATGGCTTGGTTTCCATTTTGTTTTTAAAAAAATAAGAATGTTGATGAAATTAAATGAAATTAAATTTAATGAAAGTGACAGGGTGAAAGAGAGAGACCTAAAGAACGAGAAAGAGAGAAAGAGAGAGAGAGACTAAGTGGACAGAGACTATAGTCTACAATAGTGATGCAAGTAATATTTCTATGAGGTCACTACCGCCCGACCCAGGGATCCTTACAGCCCTGCGACCAAAAGGAGCCTCATTCACCACTTTAAGGACAATCACACACACAGACACACACATAATCACTCAGGACCATGCATGCATTGCAGACACACACACACACACCGAGGGCCAGACTCTATGCTGTCTCCCCCTGGCAGTTATAAAATAACATATCAGGAGTCCTGGCAAGAGTGACAAAAGAGCTTTTGAAAATGATATTCAATTTCCTACTCTTTGAGTCCTCCCCTGTACCCCCTCATTTTGTTCTCCATCTTATTTCCCCTGCCCCGCCCCCCTCTCCCCCATCTTCCTCTTCGTGCCCCAGAGTGCAAAATGTATTTCACGGCTGCTGTTTTCGACATTCATGCGTTTATCCGTCACGAACACATTCAGCGCCGGCTGCTGCTTGATTATCTCCTTTCCCGCTGCGCTAACTTTGGAAACCCCACCGCTTAGCAATCACACAAAGCTACACGCACAGCATGTTTCGGGTTCGCACTTCTATATACGGATGGCAGATCGATGGGTGCATCCTCAGCCAGGACAAAAACTATGGAAGTATATGAGACCCTCACAGACAGGTCCACTCCCACATCTGCATAAGCTTAAGGAGCTAACTCCTTTAGTCCCAAAATGTTTCAACGGTTAACAACCCCATCAATCTAACCAGACCGAAAAGGCTTGATGCCCTGCTGGTCCCGCTGATACACCCCCACTTCCCAGTGCTAATAGAAATCTATCTGCTGTCCTTTCAATTACGCTCAGGAAATGTACTGTGTGTGTGCGTGTGCGTGTTTGGTTTCTCATTTCGGACCAATTTGTCATCCTTATTATATTATGTTGCATTATGTTATATTCTGTACACACTTTTCTGATCTCATATTACCCCGCAACAAACGCCTTGCATGGGGATCTCACTTGGTCAACACAAACAGACCACACTCTGGGACTGTGGCCCGGATCTGGAGCCTACCCGACATGGAGGCCGGCAGGATGGCCTGTCCCACCAGCCCCTGCTGCAGCAGGCTGGGGTCGAACTGGCCCGTGAGCACATGGTTCCCCGGGAGGTAGATGTTGGGGTCCGAGCTGGAGGCGTGCAGGAGCCCCACCGACTGGAGGCCCTCTGTGCCCAGCTGCTGGTGGTGGTGCTGGTGAAGGTGGAGGTGCCGGCCGGCTCCTGAGCCCTGGCCCCCGTCCGCGTCCTGTCCCTGGTGGTTGGCGTGTCCCCCGATGGAGGAGGTGGAGGTGGTGGAGTTGGAGGAGGAGGAGGAAGAGGAGGAGGCGGCCGCGGCGTTCCTCTTGGACCGGCGGATCTCCACGTTGGGCCGGTAGTGGCACTGGATGTGGGTCTTGCGGTGTCCGGAGGTGCGGAAGCGGAGCTCGCAGAAGGGGCACTTGAAGGGCTTGGAGCCCGTGTGCAGCCTCATGTGGACCTTCAGGCTGCCCTTGGTCGAGAAGGAGGTGTTGCACATGTGGCAACTGAACAGCTTTTGACCTTCAGCGGAGAAACACACAGAGAAACAGGCTTTGGAGGCAAACCCCAGTGGACCAATACAGAGAAACAGGCTTTAGAGGCAGGTCTCAGTGGAGAAAATATACGCAGAAACAGGCTTCAGAGGCAGGACTCAGCAGACAAACTCAAAGAGAAACAGGCTTTAGAGGCAGGACTCAGCAGACAAACTCAAAGAGAAACAGGCTTCAGAGGCAGGACTCAGCAGACAAACTCAAAGAGAAACAGGCTTCAGAGGCAGGACTCAGCAGACAAACCCAAAGAGAAACAGGCTTTAGAGGCACTCAGCTGACAAATATACTGCTTTTCAACCGCAGACTTGAAATAGACCTAGGAAGACTATATAATAAGAGATCTGCTTGATGAGATGATCTTTTAACTTGACATTACATCCAACCGTTCACGTTAAAAAGTTAATTAATTTTGAGGGCAGAAGAGCGTAGTGGGTCCATTGACAAATTGGTTCTGGTAAGAGGAGAATTTCCATTTAAGACCACCGTTCCATTCCACTCTATTCCCTTCTCCTGGGTCTCCCTGCCCAGACGTCTGGAAGTGGAATTGCATTTACGTAATCACACAACTAATGACATGAACGTAATGACTTAGTACAAGGGGAAGTGAAAAGCTGATGAATGTGTTAAGAAACCACCATGCCAAAGATGCCCTCATGTTCCCTACTTTCCAGGACTGTATTGGAGGCTAAACACGTGTAAGCGGCATTTTCGCATCTCTAAACAGAGTAAACACAACTTAAGAATTTGCTAGTGTAAAGAGTTGTTATTTTACCAGCGCAAGCCGTAGCATTTTCTAAATTGTGCTGCATTTTCAGCATTTATGGTATCTGTGACACGGTATCTGTGACCAATCTGCTAGACAGCACTATCGGTCAAAGGTTGACTGGCGTGTCTGGATTCCTATCTTATCGATATACAGCAATTTCTAAATCAAAAAGGAAAGCCTCTTCCTGTTGTTGCCACAGAGAGGAGGAACAGAGAGAGGAGAGAGAGAGGGTAGACAGAGAGAGGAGAAACAGAGAGAGGAGGGACAGAGAGAGGAGAGACAGAGAGAGGAGAGACAGAGAGAGGAGAGACGGAGAGACACAGAGAGGAGGAACAGAGAGAGGAGAGACAGAGCGAGGAGAGACAGAGCGAGGAGAGACGGAGCCAGGAGAGACGGAGCGAGGAGAGACGGAGCGAGGAGAGACAGAGAGAGGAGTGACAAAAACAAAATAATAATAACAATCCAATACAGCAGGTCTCTGCACGCTCTCCTCTAGACGTGACGACCCCAACACAGACGGGAGCTGAATTCGGAATTTGTCCCTGACCCTGAACAGAGAGAGGGTCAGGGATGTTGATTGGATTTTGAGTTGCACGGAGTGGTTGGAGAGCTCAGCGGCTGACCTGTGTGTGTCTTCACGTGGCAGTCCAGAGTGGACTTGACGGTGAAACTCTTTCCGCACTCGTCACATTTGTACGGCCTTTCCCCCGTGTGGATGCGAATGTGCCTAAAAGACAGAGAGGCAGAGAGAGAGCAGGTAAGAGACAGGGGAGTGGGAGGTCATTAAATACAAGAAAAAGTGCCTTGTCATATTTGCTCACTGGGAGACAAAATATAATGAAAACCAAATATAATTCAGGCGGAGTAAGCCACACACACACACACACGCACACGCACACGCACACACACACACACACACACACACACAGGAACGTCTCTTGCCATCACCGCCCCACTGCAGTTAGTCTTGCAAATTCTTGGAAACAAATTCGGGCGGCTGGGAAATTAAAAGTGGCAACGCACTGGCCATATTAACACATTTGTCTCTGGAAATGGAAAGACGTGGGCTGAGAGAACTAGGTGAAAATTGCCCCAATCATTTTAAACCGCTGTTCGCTAATTCATGAGCTTGAGGAACAAAGAAAGAAAGGGCTAGATGGAGAATTTTTAAATCAACGATTAATTACAGCAAATAAACCATTTATTATTAAAGTGACGGACAACAGGATTGAACAATGAAAAATAATCATAACATATCACAGAGAGTAAATAAAAAATGTCTTTCGTTCTGTGTTATAGGGACACTGTCTCTTTAAGAATCACGTGATTTCTGTGTTGATATGCCAGTCGGTGCGATGTTTAAATTTAACGTTTTTTATATGAACAAATGAACGCCGTTGCTTGTCGAGGTGAGAAATTGTCTCTTCCCTTATTTTATCGCAATTTCTACAGTCTAAAGACAGAACGTGTTACCTGGCAGAGTTTGTCGACGTATTTAAAAACAACTTCTTACCTGGACAAGTGTCGCTTCGGTGTGTACGTTCTTACCTGCGCGTGTGCCGATGGCGGAGCCGTTAAACGTCTTTACCTGTGCGTGCGTGCGTGCGTGCGTGCGTGCGCTCTTCCGTGTATGTGTCACTGCCTTTGTGTTGACGTGCGGTGTGTGCGCGTGCTTGTGTTTGTGTGTGTGTAGTGTGTGCGCATGTGTGTGCGTTTTCGTGTATGTTCGTGCGCATGTGCTTGCTTGCGGTGTATATATATTTGCGTTCGCGCTTGGCACATGCGCACTTGAGTAACTGGTGCGACAGGCCTGCTATTATAGTAGTAAGATTATCTTATTTTATATATAACATGATTTGCAAGATGTTTTGGTGAGGCCAGGAGAGGCTGCTAAGATGGTTCGATCACCCAGTCATGTTAAAAAGGACAAAAACAGTTCAACAAAATGATAAAAATACTAACCAGGTGGAAAACTTCAATGTTCGAATGAAGACTAACAAGTGTGTGAACATAATTCAAACGCAAAGAAAAAAAATAATTCTAAACGTGAACTTTACCTGACGAGGTCGCTGGGCTTCTTGAAGCTCTTGGGGCAGAAGTTGCAGCAGTTGGCGAATTTAGGCTCCGCCTCCAGCTCCACATCCTTGTCCTTGATCTCGCTGATGCGGTCACGCTCCGCCGCCGACTGCGACAGCACTCGCTCCGACACGGTGGCCGTGTCGCCGGGGTCGTTGGCCAGCGCCGCCGCCTGCTCCTCCGTGAAGGTGATGATGTTGGCGCCCCGCCGCTTGCCTAGGGTCCCCCGACTCTCTTCGTCTTCGTCGTCATCCTCGTCGTCCTCCTCCTCCTCTTCCTCTTCCTCCACCGCCATGTTGGCTCCGTCCAGATCTACGACTGGGGGTGTTTGATAGCGTTGGCGCATACAAGTTAGCAAAAGGGTCTGAAACTGCTTCGGTTTCAGACCCGAAGCAGTTGGTTATTCAACAACTAGAAATGTGGAAATGTGATTCACATGAATGCACAAATTAGCCGAGGAAGCAGATGAATCTGCCAGTTCGTATTCCATTTGCTTGGCATATGCGTCTGGCCGTTTGGACGGGTTTCTGGCCGAACACAACCGTTTGTCGGGATCACAAACACCCCGAGGGTGCCCTAAGGGAGCGTCAATGAGGCATTTTTGGAAAACAACAAATCTCTGCCACTGATGTGTCAACCGTTGTGTTGCAGTGATTAGAACCAGGTCTATGCGATCGCATCCAGAGGCATTTTGGAAGTTCAAAAAATTAACTGAGATGTGAAACTAATGCTTATTTGAAAATCGGTCTGCGTTGTCCGGCCAGAGAGAGACTGAAAAAACCTTGGCAGGAAATACAGGTAGCATAGCAGAATGAGGGTCTGAGGCGGTGATTTAACAATAACATCAGAGTCACCAGCATTAGCCGCAGCTCACCTCTCTCCTCCACGTGGTGGATCTTGCGCATGTGCTTCCTGCACAGCAGGTTGGTGCGGAAACCTTCGCCGCACAACGCACACTTGAATGACTTGACGTGGATGACCATGTGACGGTTCAGGCTACCGTTGGTGGTGAACAGGGCGCTGCACGCGTTGCATTTGAACGGCTTCACCCCTGCACACGAGAAGAGCAGAAGAGACGAGGCTGATTAGTGGATTAAGGATGTGCAGGCGTGTGTGTCTGTGTTTTACCCGTGTGTGTGTGTATGATTTACCTGTGTGTGTTTGTGTGTGGCGTGTGTGTTTTTGTGTCTTACCTGTGTGTGTGCATGTTTTAACTGTGTGTGTGTGTGTGTATGTAGTTGTGTGTGTGTGTGTGTGTGTTCGTCCAAGCATGTGATGGTGTGTCTTTCCTGTGTGTGCATGTTCTACTGCGTGTGTGTTCGTTTCTTTGTGTGTGCGTTCGTGCGCTTCTGCATGTGTTTGTGTGTCTTGCCTGTGTTTGTGAGTGCGTTTGTTTGCATGTGCATGTATTTGTGGGTTTAACCGTGTGTGTGCGTGTCTGTGTGAGTGCGTGTGAGTGCATGTGTTTGTATGTCTTACCCGTGTGTGTGTTCAGGTGGGACTTGAGCACCCCGGCAGACACGAAGGCGCGCTCACAGATCTGGCACTTGTAGGGTTTCTCCCCGGTGTGGGAGCGGACATGTTGCTTCAGGTGGCTGGACTTCTTGAAGCCCTTGTTACACCAACTGCATCTGAGGAGTGGGTGGTGGGGTAGGGGGTTAGATTGCTGCAGTTGTTGTTGTTGTTGTTGTTGTTGTTGTTGTTGTTGTTGTTGTTGTTGTTGTTGGGGGGGGGGGGGGGTTGAACCACACTGTCTGCAGTCTACTTGCTACCTACCTGCAATTTAGTGGAATTGACTGGCCAAGATAAACAGTTTGAATATGTTAAATTATTCAAGCTTGCAGATGGTCTAATCTGTCCGCCGGTGCCTGGTGGCAGATGTCCCTGTTAGACCTGTGGGCATCCATGAGCAAGACGCCCCCTGACCCCTACCTGCTTCCAGAAACAATGCCCTGTACTGTAATGAAAGTCTCTTCTTGGCTGGAAGTGCCTGCTAAATGTGACTGAATAATGAACAGCAAAAGAGTGGTTGTCCTTCACGGTCCGCATTGACCAATTTGGTGGACCAATCGTGAATGCAGTTATTCATGGTAGTTTAGAATTACACTCAATACATGAATCAAACCCCCAATATATACACCTCTTCTCAGCTCAGGGGATGAAGAAAAAAACACAGTGAAAAAGGATTTATTTTCACGAGTCACCAAACAAAAGTACTACACACACGCGCACAGACGCAGAAACACACACACACACACACACACACACACACACAATGACTCTCAGGCGAGTGGTTATTTAGCAGCTCCTCTAATGTTGAAACGCTGCTTTGTAGGCCGGGTTGGCTCTAAAGGAGCACGGTTGAGGGAGGCTTGTCTCCCACTAGCATCCGAGCCGGCAGAACTCAGGCGCTGCTCTCAAAGTCTGTGTATTTACAGTTGGTGAGATGGGCAAATCAAAGGGCAGAACTATCCTCTGAAGGACACCATGGAGGCTGTGAATGTACCAAACTGCGACCCAAAACGTACCAAAAACGCAGCCGCTTTTAACTGCAACAGGAAATTGTGAAGATAGGTGGGTCCTAATCATTAATTTTTACGTAAAAATGCATCGCTAAGGGGCAGGAGGCCGGCGTTTGTGGAAGACATCAAAGGGGTCGTTGTTCTTTGCTAAAGTCCCTGACCTCCTCTTTCCATTCTCCTTCAGTCTTTCATATGTTAAGAGGGTTTCATCCTGGCGGGAAGAGCGCAAACAATCCAGAGAGAAAGAGGCGCGAGGGGGGGGGGGGGGGGTTTCTGATCGAGCCCTCCTATTGTGCTCTCTCAGCGGGCTGACTGCCTCGTGACCTACCAAACACAGGCACCGTACTACCACTATCATCAAACACATGATCACAAGCGACGCAATTAACTGAGTAATGGTTCCTTTTAAGACTCTGTATCATTCCCTTCTTAAGATAGGGAAGGAACAACAAGAACAGACCGAGAGATGGTGGAAAACTGCATAATGTATGAGGGCTGACCCTGGCCGCTTCGGAGGACTGCTCTAAAAGATAACCGAGGGAGACCAAGACTATTTGGTGGTGTATTTTAGGTTTGTTGTTGTTTTTTTTCTCCTCAGGTAAGATAGTAGCAGATCAAATCACATCAAATAATCTTTAGTTTTTTTCCCAGGGGAACCTCAAATGATCTGTTATCGCCCCTCAAAAGAACGAATGCAACAACAGAAATATGCTCCCCCGCTGATATTAGATAATGCTCTATCCCAGAGTGTTTGGAGTAAAGCACTCGTACAAAAACAAGCTACGGTACCAAAAGGTGTGTTCTCATACACACACATGCATGCACACCACCACACACACGCACACTCACGCTGTCACGCGCACACACACACACACACACACACACAAAAGCATTCGCACACACACACACACGCACACACACACACACAGACGCACACACACACACACACACACACACACACACACACACACATGCATAGACATAGACACGCACAAAAGCATTCGCGCACACACACACACACACACACACACACGCACACACACGCACACGCACAAACACGCACAAACACGCACACACCCACCTGTAGGCTCTCTTGCTGTTGTCCTCTTCCTCCTGGTAGTCCTGCGACTCGGTCAGCTGCAGCTCCGTTTGGTCGCTCTGCTGGAGCAGCTCAGCTGTCTGCACCATCAACAACAACAACAACACACCGGGAAGGACTTTGAGACCAAACGAGACATGACAAGACAAATAACAGACTTCACAAATAACAGCCATTTGTTTCTTGGTATGCGTGTGTGGGTGTGAGTGCATGCGTGTGTAATTCTGCCTGTGTGTATCCACAGCCATCGGCTTGTCGTTGCGTTTTCTCATATTGTCCTGGTCGTCCCGTCAACATGTGCTCTCACCCTACAAACCTGCCATCACAGACACTTTCATGGATGGAGGAATACAGGAATAATGCATGAAGGTAGGGCCCTCGCCAAGGGGAAGTGGGGACGGGGGGACTCACCACCTCTGAGCTGGTCACATGGAGCAGGTTCTGGGGGTGGTAGCTTGACGACAGGGCCTGGGACTCCAGCGTGCTGGAGTCCTGGAGCTGTTGGACATTGGAGAAGTGGGGCTGCTGAGTATAGCCCTCGGTGATGGTGAAGCCTGGAAGGAGGAGGAAACGCAGAACCTCAGACAAACCAACTGACCAGAGCTGGATCAAAGTGTCGGCCATCGCTCTAGCTGTGATTGTTCTTGCTGAATAATACGCTGTGATTGAGGCTAAACATTATGTTTTGGAACGTACAGCACAACATGCGTGTGTAAGTGAGACAGAGAGAGAGACAGAGAGTGTGTGTGTGAGTGAGTGAGTGAGTGAGTGAGTGAGTGAGTGAGTGTGTGAGTGTGTGTGTACCTTGCGTGAGAGCTTGCTGGTCATAGGTTGGCTGAGGAAGCGTTTGAGTCTCAAACTGGCTGATGTTTTGGGGCAGAGCATGTTGATTGTTCACATAAGAATCTAGTAAAGGGACAAAGCAAGGGGGAAGGGGACGCAGCAGGTTAGACTAGTACAGCTCCACATTGGGATCGATACAGAGTATATATAAAGCGGTATATAGGCTTTGGGTCCTTACACTTTCTACCATATATTCAAGCAGAAGGAAGGAGAGGATAGAGGAGAAAAAAGGAGAGGAAAGAGGAAGAGGAAGGAGAGGTAGAGTAGAGTAGAGTAAGATGAGAGGAGAGTAGAGGGAGAGTTTTGATTCTCAAATAAAAATGACATTTTAGCAGGTGAAATGACGATACAATGATCAGGTATTCATGCTGCAAGCTGCTGTATAAATTAATGTTACAAGCTGCTCAGAAAGGCCAACAAAACTTTGTTTGACTACTTTCTAAAAGCCAACTTTCCAACTAGAGATTTAATAGAAAGTCTTTCTCCTCAGGGATGCTCCCCCTGGTGCAAAGAGTAAGGACTGGCCGACTATGCATTATGTATAGCCATTAAACACACAATACAAATGAGAGATTTTGAGGGAAAAATTCCTAGAAACAATGAAATATAATAATAGCTGAGGCAACTGCCAATTGAGTGAGCTGCCTGAGTCCAACACATCTGCCAATGTCACACTGGTCTACACAACAATAAATCATTACATTCTAATTATTTATGTTTCTGTTGTTTAAAATCCATTGTGCATGCCTTCGACCCCAGCTAAAATATTCAGAGGGTCACAAATCCTGAACTGCCTCTGAATGGATGCCCCCTGATGGTACTAGGGTCTGGGGTGGTTAGGGAGGGAAAGTACGATTTGGATTGCATAGAATAAAGAAAAAAGCAGACAAAAAGCCGATGCTGAGAATGCAGACAAGGGATGGCGTCGGGATTAAACATACATATGCATTCAGTCTGGACAACAAAGAAAAAAAAGGGGGGGGGGGGGGGGGGTTTGCACTGGAAATGAACAGCACTTTGCCCACAGGGGTTTGTCCACCAGCCACTCCTTTGAGGCGCTCGAAGGGGCAAGAGCAGCAATGCTTTAACACAGCCCTTGACATTGGCGCTAGGAGGAGCAGAATCCACACGAGCTATAGCAATGTGAGCCATCGGGGGCCCGGGACTGCACTACTTTTCATGCAAATCCAATGATGCAATTAACCTTCAACATTCAAAACTCCATATGCCGTAACTATATAAGCCTTCCCCACAAGCTTTTGATTAATGAGGAAGAATAATGGTGCTCGGGATAAACCTAAGCTTACTAGCGAGCGCACACAAACACACACACACACACACACACACACACCCACACACTCACACAAACATACATAAACACACATTCACAGACTGACTGAAGGAAAGGTGAATCGCGAATACGAGAACGTCTAGAGAGAAGGATTTGGATGGGTTTATTCTGTGCTGATAATCAGACTCTCTGACTCATCGGGGTCATGACCACGAAGATTGTGAGAAGAGAAGTGTTTCCCAGAAGAGAAATGGAGTCACAGCCAGATGAAAAGGGTCGGGTTGACGGCCTTACCCTCTGTCTGTATCAGCGGCTGCTCGCTAAGCTCCGCCTCCAGAGTCACCTGCTGACCGCCGCCCACCACCTGCGCCTGGCCTAGTTCCAGCATGCCTTGCTGCTCCCCGCCCCCGGAGGCCGCCTGGCCTTCCAGGTCCTCATCTTCGATCTCCACCTGGATCTCGTGGGACACGGTGGTCCCCCCCAGGGAGTCTTCAGGGGGCTGGGGCTGCAGCTGCTGGGCCAGCTCATACCTGGGTGTCAGAAAGGGTATTTCTTGATATTTTCACCATTCAGCTCGATTTAAAATTTGACGTAAAGTGCGTTCGCGATAGATCATTCTGTTGTGACTGGGCTTAGGGGGTCTCTCTGCAATTTGTCCAGCCATCCCCGTCACCACGAACAAAAGGGGTAAAGGCAGTAAAGCAATACCGACCCAAAATGTACACGAACTGACGAGTAAACCTGGAGAGCGAATGGCGAGACTGAGCTGGCGCCAGTGGAACGATGTCCAAAAAGTTATAGATCATTGTGCTTAAAAGCGGTTGGTGTATCGCAACCAGCAGAAAATATTGCTTAATTTTTATTTTCGTATCTGGTTGCCCTCTTTGCCTGTTCCCTGCTCGACCAATTAGCGCTAAGTCGGCACAAACCTCCTCATAGAAAGGCAACACATACCTAACCACTAACCCCTGGGAGGACTTCAAGTCTTTGCATATGTGACGGTCAGCGACCGGCCAAAAGGCTGTGAACAGGCCTCCGAGAAGCGTCAGGAAGAAGAAGTGTAATTTGGCCTTCAGTTGAAACTTGGGCGCTATGGTGCAGTCAATAGGAATTGACGGCAGTGGAAGGGAGCAATCATACCATTATCTTCCCACAGAGAAGCAATCAAATCGACTCAAGTCGATGTGCTTTATACGCATTGTTTAGTTTACGCAAATCAATCCGTGCTTATGTCCACTTATCTTATATAGATTGTTATATTCTCATAGAGACTATTGCTCATTATGTAGTCATAATGAGCAATAATCAGTGTTTATTTCTTGATGAGACGGAATTGCGAGCGATTAACTTCATCAACTTTATTAATATCCAGGAGACGGCCACGGTCACTAAGCATTTAGTGTGTAGGGCTACGTCTCCAACATTAACATCCCCTTCTTACGACAACCATGGGCCCCTACAAAAATCTATCTAACAATCCAACGCCATTTGCGATTGTGCACATGGCCAGGTGTTCCCCCACACACACACACACACACACACACACACACACACACACACACCTGTGCGTCTTCATATGCTTCCTGCAGTTGGGCGAAGACTTGAAGGTCTTCTGGCAGTAGGGGCACATGTAGGGCCGCAGGTCACTGTGCGTGGTCATGTGACGCCGCAGGCTGCCGCTGGTGGTGAAGGTGGTGTCACACACCAGACACTTGTAGGCCTTGAGGCCCGAGTGGGTGCGGATGTGGGCCTTCAGCACACCGGAAGAGGCGAAGCCTCGGCTGCACTGGATGCATTTGTAGGGCCGTTCCCCTGTGTGGGACCTGGGGGGGGGGGGGGGGGGGCACACACACAAGCACACGCGCACACGCACACGCACACGCACACACACACACACACACACACACACACACACAAACTACAGATTAGTATGGGGTACCAAGCACCGCATTTCAATAACCCAACGAGAGAGAAATATTGTTTCAGAACAATGGGAAATTATCACTCAAAATGTAGACAATATGTTAACATTGTAAATGTCATGATGATAAAGCAGTAAAAAGAAACAGTCAAATCGAGATTGCACAGATGATTCATCTTTATTCGGTCATAAGATCGGCCTGCAGCATTACTACCCTTTGCTGTACAAGTAACAACTCACATCAAGCACCTATGAGAATGCTCATAACGTTTAACAACAAAAGAAAGTGATGTTAATAATGAATGGGGCAGTGTGAGTGGTAGGTGAGTAGTGTAGTGTTCCTCCCGGTTGAGGCCCAATATGTATGCTTTATGCTGTTCCTATTGTCGATCTGTAGGCCGACTAACTCTGTATGTTGCTGTGGTCATTTCATTTGGGTTTCTTCAAACGCTCCTATCAGTCCGTAGCAATGACAATCTATCCCTGCCCTGGTTTAACTGAAGATAATGTTGTGGCAGAGAGAGAGCGAGAGAAACTACAATAAAATAGGATTTCAGAACGGCCCCTCTCCCCATCAATGGAAAGGGCACGGTACTACCCGGCCTCGGCAGGAAAGAAAAACGGAAGCTTTAGCGATTTCTTTTTAAGGTTAATGTTCTGCTCTAGCCAAGATCGCCATACGAGGTCACTCACAATGAGGAAAAAAAAGGAAAATGTTTAACCTTAGCCCTGCTGGTAAGACTATTAAAGTCGGTTCTGTGTGGTCTCTGGAAGTCAAGCCATGAATGTGTGAGTGAGATAGAGATGTAATTTCCATGAAAGGGAAGCTTCATAGACAAGAGTAATACGGGCTGAATACTAATGCTAACATAGTAAAAGAAATTTTATTAAAACGCATAAAAAGTATAAAAGCATTTTAATCACTGTATTTTGATATTTGAGATCCGAATCCGACTACAGAATGAATATTACTTTCCGTAAAGCTAGACTCAAAGTTTGAATGTGTTCTCTGCCTCCTTCTCATCACATATAATTGGCTAGCTTGAATTTTTATGAGTTTACAATCATGTGTTTGCCGGAGGGGGGGAACATCTCTCCAGCCAAATGGCTCTGTTCTCATCTCTTTTGAGATCTTTCACTTTAAAAATAAAAGCCTTCCAGTGTGTTACCCTCCCCACCCCCACCCCCTTTCAAATCATGCCTCAGAAAACCATTCCATTATCTCCTCATTTGGCCCGTTGCCTTCATCGCCTCTCTCTGTCCTGACAGTGTTGAATATGGAGATGGTGATGGAAAGAGAAAGAGAGAGAGAGAGATTGAGACAGAGACACAGACAAAGAAATAGACAGATAGAGACAGAGAGACAGAGCGAGAAAGATGGACGGTTGACGATGTCAGATGTGTGGGACGCTAGATTCTGGAAAGCCTTGATTTAGACCCAGCACTTCCAGAACACCCTTCAAGACATTCTTTGACATTGATTGATTGATTGTCTTAAACCTACACTGTTTACTGCGTTGTTTACTGTAGGAGTGCGAAGAGGTAGCCTCCTGAGACCATTTCTGAGTTAGCATGTGCCTGAGGAGAGTTTAGCAACCAAAAATTTTTTATCCAAAATGGATTATGTTCTCAGAGGAGAATAGGTATTTGCTTTACTTCCCAAAATCTTTTGCAAGAGTGCAGGAAACACACGAGTCCCTCTGATGAAGAGGGATGAAGAGAAAAACGGAAGGCTGTGGCAATATTTCAAAAACACAATTGCTGCCTAGCCAAGACCAGGGGCAAATATCAGGATTATATCACAAGGCTGGTGATGAGGGGGAGAAAAATGAAAAGCTAAAGATCTTGAACACACTGCACCTGACGTGCTGTTTGAGGTGGCTGGACTTCTTGTAGGCCTTGCTGCAGAACTGACACTTGTATGGCCGGTCTATGCCAACCATCTCCAGGTACTGCTGCAGGCCCAGGCGAGCGCTCTGCGACGTGGCCAGCCCTGCACGACGCAAGACAGAAGACACAAAGGAAATTAAACAGCACTAAACCCAAAATAAGGACATTTCAACGTATGATTGATTTCTTCATTCTTACTATCATTATTGCTATTATTGTATTTAATATGGCTACTATCCTTATAATCCTGATTATTGTTTTTTTTATTATGTCGCTCCCTATGAAGGGGTACGGTAGTATATTGGCAAGGGTGTTCCTCTACCAACCGATAAGTTCTGGGTTCGATCCCCAATGTCCAGCTGCTTCCTAACAACATGTACCCATGTTAAATTGACAGAAGTGTCTTGACATGTGCCCAAATTGACTCAAAGTGGACAGGAATGTCTCGACATGTACCAAAATTGACCTTAAATAGACAGAAGTGTCATGACATGTTCCCAAATTGAACGTAAGAGGACAGAAGTGTTCTTGACATGTACCCAAATGGACTCACCCAGGTCTGTGATGAGAATGGGTTCCTGCAGGGGGATGTCTGATAGGGGGAGGTTGTTCTTGGATGCCTTGGCTTTGTTAGCTTTGCGGGGGAATTTGTGTTTCTTCTGCTGCAGGCTCTTAAAGTGCGAGGCGACGTGCGTTTTCCGGTGGCCCGAAGTTCGGAAGAACTTGTCGCAGTGAGGACACTTGAATGGCCGCACGCCTTGAGAAGAATATAAAACAATGAGCACATCATATCAATAAACAAATGCTGCCTCGTTTCTTGGAACAAGACAATGGGACGTGGCGCACACTCGGAGGGAATACAACAATCACACAATGACATTAGATCTATAACCAAATGCTGCTTTGTTTCTTGGAACAAGACAACTGCAATTGAGACATGATGGAATATAACTTTTCAAGGTATAATATTAGGAATGTGCGATATTATAAGCTATGCAATATCGTGCCTGGGGAGCCGGGTCTAGAGACAAAAATTGCAGTGTTGCAAAATAAGACGATGGCTTGGCGATACATTTGCTCACTCTGTCAGGTTGTTGATAGGTTGTTGCCTGAAGTATTTTAATTGTAGCATGAGCCAACACTAATTTCCCCATGGGACAATTAGGGTATTGAGTTGATTGAAGAGATGTGGGGAAAGAAAAAAAAGTGTCTGGATGACTTAATCAAACATTCAGTTAAATCCATATTGCAGTGACGTCCTCATTGGTGCACTTTGATTACTTCCTCTGCATCGATCCTTTAAATTATGTACGTTGTGCTTATTAATTCCCGGAAGAGCCAATGAAAAGAAGTTATGGAAGGCAAACGTTTGAACAATGCCAACTAGAAAACACATTATACGAGTATGAAACACTAAGCAAAACCCCCAGGAAAAGCCACCATATGGAGTAACATATTTTTTTTCGAAACCAGTTATGTTGACAGATGATAGTGGCGGTGGTTATGGATAGTGGCGGTGGTAATGGATCGGTAATTGTCGTGGGGTGTTATGGCTTCTTTTCTTCCTATAATTTCCTCCATTATTTCACAGGAAATCAGACTCGGTGACAAAACATTTCAAACACTGGGGGAATCATTACATCTCAGAGGTCTTGCATCAGTTACGCGTGTGGCAACAAACCCTGCCTGTGGGTTAACACGGATAAGCTAAAAATAAACAAAACATGGGATGTGTTCTTCGCTGTGCGGAATGCTCTTTGTTTTGCGATAAGAAGATGATGCTCTCGGTAATGATGAACACAACAAATTACCGACCTTGAAAAAAAGAAAAGAACAAAACAAAACAATATTCTTGGCAAGGGGTTTTTAATTTAGTTTCTTCAAGTAGCCCTCAGCACCCAGCAGGCATTTATGCTGGGGGTTTGAGGCGTCCGACCCAAAGAAAACCAACGACAACCAATAAAGGTCATCTTATGTAAAGCGACGGCAAAATTGTTTAAACCGTTTTCATTGTGGAATCGGGAAAGGGAGTCATTATCGCCGTGCATCCAATTAAAAAACGACGTGTGCATAGAAATTACCGTGACCCATTATATTGAACGAGAGGCATGCCATATTTGGCAAATAATTAGAGCACAAGTATATACGCTTAAGTTCACTTTGTTCTCAAGAACAACGGCCTCAAGCAAAGAAAAACGGTAATCAAACATATGAATGCAAATGAGAGGCTCTGGTTGATGGCCATTGTGCCAGTGAAAGCCATTGTTTTCCTGCCTATATAATTCACTCAGCTCCGCTGAGTATGAGGGCAACAACAAGTCTCACCGCAGCGTTTTGAGGCTGCAAATAACACAGACCCACTACCCGTTAGTGTCTCCATACACAATGTGGTTCATGCTGCCGTGTAATAACCATTGGCAACAAAAGGTTTCAGGAAATGGCAGACACTTTCGAGCGCATCTGCTCGTTGGTAGTCAAAGAGCAGAGGTTTATTTTACGATGCTTAGCCAGAGCTAGGGATCCGTCCACAATCTGCTCTGCATTAAAGTTGCTGTTAATGCCACAAATTATGGATCGAGTCGAGTCAGGTTATATGAGGGCCCCCAAATCTATAACTAAATAACAAAACAGAATTTGCTTTTCTTTCCCCCTACTCATCAGTGCATGTCGTCCACGCTGCCATCCAATAGGCCGCCTATCCGAGCCTCCCCACCCCTCCCCACCCAGCCATGGCTCACCTGTGTGCAGGCGCATGTGCACCTTCATGCTGCCTGAGGTGGAGAAGCACTTGAAGCAGTACTGGCACTCAAAGGCCTTGACGCCCGTGTGCGTCTTCATGTGCGCCGTGAGGGTGCTCTTGACGGCGAAAGCCCGAAAGCACTGCTTGCACTTGAAGGGCTTCTCGTGGGTGTGAATGCGGATGTGGCGCACCAGGTCGCTGGGCTTCTTGAACTCCTTGGCGCAGTAGGGGCAGCCGTGCCAGCGCACGCCGTTCTCCTCCCGGATGGAGCCTGGAGGGAGGAGCGGGAGGGTGGAGGAGGGGGAGGAGGAGGAGGAGGAGGAGGAGGAGGAGGAGGAGGAGGAGGAGGAGGAGGAGCAGGAGGTGGGTTGTAAATCGTGGCTGCCGTGTCTCATAAAGAATCAAGATGGAATCAGTGAGTCACAATATCCATTAAGAAGAGCAGCAACGATTATCGTCATAGCCGATTAATCTCATGATTGCTCCCCTCCCCTTGAATCAATCAATTAATAATTGAGTATATCAAATGTCCTGGAAAAATAGCAAAAGTTACCAGGGTCCAAAATGATGTCTTAAATGTGCTTACTTGATTTTCCCAAGCAGCCAGGAAAAACTAAACCATTCCTTTTATTATGATTTATGAACCAAATATTTGAATTAAACTGCAACATTGAGCCAAAATTGTTGCACTTAATGTTTGTAATGTAATGTAAATAAATGACTGTAATGTACTGTAATGTAAATAAATAAATGAATCAATTACCAAATCAGATAAGATAAATTTCCCAGCGATCAATCCATCAACTAATCATCCATACAATGAAGACAAAGTGAAGATATATTAGACGCGTTTAGCCATACACATAAACATATCATGGTGCAGTCAAACGGTGTCTGGATTGAAAAATGGGGTTTCCCATTCTTTGAGTGCAAAGAATGGGAATACAACTCAGACTAAAGGACTGGCGAGCCATATCCTACCTGGCATCTGTATTGGCTTTCTGAATATGCTCCTTTTCCTCTCTTTGGCCGACCTCTCCTGGCCGAGTGTCTTCTTGTTATCTGCGGTGGCGCCCTCTGTTGGCTGGCCTTGGGACTGCGCGGGGGCTCCATTGCTCTGGGTCTGGACCACGCTGAGGCCGCTGTTCTCCAGGGCTTGCTGTGGACCACATGGTTCGTATTTAAAATATGGACAAAATAGCACAGTAAGTATTTGACTAAATTCCTCATCTGTTGCTTTCACATGAGCACAACGCATGTGTTGCCATGCATTTGCAATTCTTATTTAACCCATTTGTGCCGGCTGCTGCGCGGCGCAACATTGTAACTAGTAGATACAATGTTGTGCCGCGCAGCAGCCGGCACAAATGGGTTAAATATGACAAAACAGTGACATCATTGGTGTGTTAATAATTAGGACGGTTCAATCTGCCTTCAGCGCCATAATCAACTGCAATTCAAGAGCTATTAAGGAAAAGTGTTTCCAAAAAGTTTTGAAAGGTGAAAAAAAACCTGATCTCTTGACCGTAATAGGCATGTACCCGTGTTTTCCTGGTGCTTAAACCAGCAATATCTTCATTTCTCAAATACATCCAGGTTTATTTTGGGGGTTGTTGAAAAGCTGTGTTTAAAAAGACTGAGGCATTACAGAGTAGTGAATTCACCCCAACGCCTCTCTCAGAATTACTGCCCATTGTGTCCGAGGGGCAGAGGCGCCATTCACGGCCGCTGCAGCAGCCATCTAGAGACCTTCCTGGGGAACTCTCATTACCATACCGCCGACCGATTCCACCTCCACCACTTTGAGGAGAGATTGAGCCACGGTGACGCCGAAAGAGAGGGGGAGGACGAAAATATACTCAAATAAAATACCACTTTTCCCTACAGTCTATCTCAGCACTCCACCACCAACCACGTTGATGAGGTGGATGAGAACGCTGGAAGATGTGTTCACGCTGCTGAGCTCAAACACTTCCACTCACTTTATGTGGGCTAAGCTGACAGCCACTGTGAGCGACATGCAAATTTCAGGCGTGTTTGAGAAAGAAAGTGTGTGTGAGAAAGCGTGTGCTTGAGAGAGAGTCTGTGTGTGTGTGAATGTGTAGGTGTAAATGTGTGCATGCATGTGTGAATGAAATATTACGTGCGTGCGTGCGTTTCTCTCTGTATACGTGTGCGAATGTGTGGGTGCCCTCCTGCATATGTGTATATGTGCATCTGTGCGTGTGTCCTATATGATTATGTGTGTTTTTTTGTGCGTGTGCTAAACGTGTATGTGTGTGTGTGTGTGTGTGTGTGTGTGTGTGTGTGTGTGTGTGTGTGTGTGTGTGTGTGTGTGTGTGTGTGTGTGTGCATGCATGCGTGTGTGCATGCGTGCGTCACCTGCAAGATGTCCTGGTTGATGGCGGTCTCCAGGGTCTCCAAGGGGGGCTCGGGGACCGGCTGGGGCGGAGCCGGCTCGTTGGTGACCTGCTCCGACAGCTCCAACAGTTGCTGGATGACGTCGGTCACGCCCTCCTGGCCGACCTCCGACCCCGACGCCGCCGCCTGGCACACCGCCTCCGCTTCCTGTGGGAGGAGACGCAGGGTGGTGAGGGGACAGAGAGGGGAGCCCCACCCACACAGCGGCACAGGGGCAAGTTTGCAGGAAATGACGCATGTTATTCTCTGCGTTGCTAATACTTTACTTCTGCCGTTATTTCTCCAAGGGCATTAATTATAAATATGATTATACTTTTTGATAAAGTTTATGGGCAGGGGGGTGGGGGCTAGCAGTGTTACTTCAAAAATCCAACACTTTCTGATTGAAGGTTGGAGGCTTTAAGTGGAGCATTAACATTTTGTAATTGTGAGAGTATTTGCAATAGAATATGGCAGCAGACTAAGCTTCATCGACTATTTTCCAAGAGAATAAAGAGAAAGTGTTGCGTAAGTTGCTGAATCATGATTTGGAACAAATTTGAACAAATCTAACTCTTAATTGCCTAACAGAGGCATCTGTGTTAAGCATCTCACCCAGGCATCTGGTAGATAATCTTCCAAATGTTCACGGGTTGAGGTACAGCAGGCCGAATTTGTTTTCAGTGTTTCCAATGGTTCGTATTTTCATGAACGGGAAAGGCATGCCATTTTTGTATCCACACTGGCACAACGTTTTAAACCGGCGCCATAATTCTTAATTACTATTAGGCAAATACTGCCAGAAATGACACTGAAGAAAAACCTGTGATTAAACTAGCATAACGTAAGCTACTCAAAAGAATGCATTTGTTATTTATTTATTGTTGTTTATGCTTCACAAGAGTGGCTGAACTTCAAATTAATCCACCGAGTTCATTGGAGTCTGAACTTCAAACTTGACTTCAGTCAGACTGCCTGGTAAATTGGTCTGGGGCAAGAATGACGCATGCTACTGAAAAACATTCATTATATTGGTTTCTCATGGAAATATGGGTTTGACTGATTGTTTTGTATGGAGGGGACTGTCTTTACATTCATTTCATTCAGAGAAAGAGAGAGGAGAAGAGAAAGAGTCTGTCTGCAATTCCATGTAATTGGAGCGGGTGATGGACTGTCACAATTTTTGATAATCGTGACAGTCCATCACCCGCAAATAATACAAATAAACAACACAAAATCATGGCTCGACATGAAAGATAAGCAAATATTTAGTTGTGGGGAAGGCATATAAAAAGGCCTGTTAGGTTTTGCTGTCTGTCTTCAAGGAAGGATAAATCCTACTTGTGTGGGAGCCATATAAAAAAGAAATAATCGAAAATCTCTAGGTTTATCGTCTGTGCTTTGATACTCTGTGCTCATACTGTGTTCTCACCGAGGTGCTGGAAGGCTCTTCGATCATGGAGATGTGCATTTTGCTGATGTGGGCGTTGAGGCTGCCCAGCTTCTTGAACACACAGCTGCAGTCCATACAAGGGAACAGTGGCACGCCTTTGGTCTGAGAGGGAGCACAGGAAAAAAACAGGAAGGATGGCTATTATCCTCAGTTAGCCCTGTAGCAGCAGGCCGACCCCCCAGCAGCCCCCTGCATAGTCACAAGGAGCGGCTCCATCCATCTCAGGGACATTTGGAAGGAACCCAGAGCCCCATGTTTGGCTTGATCCTTTCTTTGCATCAACATGCGAGGAACAAACAACGCCGGCTTTCCACTCTCGCATCCACTGCGTGCTGTGTTTGGTCATGAGTCGCTTCGCATATAACGTCTGACCATAATTTATTCATAAAGCCAGTGTCCTCTGAGGAAAAAGGCCATTGACGAACACTTGTGCAAATAAGATGCATTATTCAAACGGCCCTGCTGTTTGGATTTCCACTGCTAATTGAATCAACCGGCCGCCCATCATCATTGGCACTTTGCTTGGTACGACAAAAGCCCCCGTAATGCCTTGACACACTCTTCCAAATAAATGTTGTTAAATAGAAGGTCTTTGTGTGTTTGTGTGCCTTGTGTAAGGGGGGCCGTTTGTAAACAGCTTGTAATTTTTTGAGAGCACAACTGACAACTGAATTGGATATCCATTAATTTGCGTATATCTGGCTTGTTTGGTCCAGGTGGGACCAAAGACAATGGAGGAGGCCCATTGTTCATCCAACACGTTGAACACGAAACTCAGCTTGACTACCCTGCAAAGTTCATTTCATTGATGTGTTCTCTCTCTCATTTAGATTATGCTTATTCTACATGCATTTTACCAACATCTCTAGAAAATCCTGTTGGCAGGATAACAATATGCCCAGTCCGGATTTTTTTACAGGATTATTTTTTGTGGACTTTGAACTAAAAGCAACCTTTTGACAGCTTAATCTATGAGAGCAGAAGACACACTGGGAGAAACGATTGATCGTAACGTCCCTAGGGTTTCACTTAACTTTAACTGTGCTACAAGAAGATGTTTAAGTTCAAATATGTGAGCCATTAAAAATGTAAGCAAATTGTTTCATTTCTGCAGGGGTGCAAACTCATCAGGGATGAAAAAGGTGACAAGGACCCAAACCCCCTCGCGGAATATATATATATATATATATATATATATATATATATATATATATATATATATATATATATATACACACACACACACACACACACACACACACACACATATATATATATTGCATATGCTTCAATGTTATTCCAGTAAAACACAAATAAGTTGCGGCTATTTAGCTTGGATGGTTATCAACTTTCACAACCCCTTTAACTCGTCCTTGATTCTTTTCCGAACAAGGGAATGAGAAATGAAGCCAGTTCTTTGTTTTTTACTTCCGTTTATTAGAATTTGACATGGGTAACTCACAGAATAAACATTTGAAATACTTCCTACTTAACTCCCTTCCCATTTGGCTCCCCCCACCCCAACCCAGCATCCCTTGACAGAAACACAACCAAATATTTAAATAAACCTTTGTATACAATATTGAGCTACATGCAAAACTAAATAAAATAAACATGTCAGGTACACAAAAATCTCAAATCTTTTTTGCCTGTACCAGTACTTCCAGTGCCTTTTTCCGCTTTTGAGCGGTTATGTGCCTCAATTTGGCTTGCCTGTCCTCCTCCACTGCAGTCTTCCTGCTTTGCTCGCCACTGGTTGATGGCTGGCACTCAAACTCTTCCTGCCTCTCTTTTTTTTTCAACATGGCCTGTTGTCTGCGAGCCTTGTCCAATGTTCCTGCAGTGTGGATGTTCCTGCAGAGGACCTTATCGACCCTGGAGAGCTTCACATCATCTCTCTTAAACATCTGGATGGCCGTCTGACTCCTGGACCTGAGGGCACCTGTTGTCTGGATAGCATTGTAGGTTGCCATGCTCATTTTGGTGCTTTTGTTGGTTATTATGTCTCCCATGGCACTGAATGATGATTCTACCATGGGTCCGTGGAAAATGGAGAGAGCCCCTCGAACCACATGGTTTAGGCCAGTGTCCATCACTTTTGCCCACCAGTTCACCATGTTGTCACCATCGCTGTACAGGGGAAGGGTAGAATCCACATTGAATTTCACCACTTCCAGTGGCACGTCACACTGGGGTGGCACCAAGTGGCCCATCATCCCTGGCCCTGACAGCCGCTTCAGCAGTATTCCAGTCTCTGAGTGGCCTCTTACCAATGGGTCCAGAGCAGACAGTGCCTGTAGGGTCCTGCTGTTCAGTGGCAGCTTTTTCTGCATGTAGGCTGCTGTTGACATGTATGCAGTCTTCACTGTGTCGAGAAACTGCAGCACAATCGGATGACTTGGATTTTCTGCCTTGAGTTTCTCAGCCACCGGTCCGACATAAAACTCCCTGAGAGGCAGCATTTTGTCCCTGAACTCCATCTCCATGAGCTTCTTCGGTGTGGTGTGAAGATGCTCAGCCTTGACAAAGCATGCCATGAAGTTGGTGACCACTCCAAGCTGCTTGTCATGCAGTTTGTGGACAAGGGTTTGGCTACCCTGGAACACCATCACATACTCCTTGAGGATTGGAAGGACACCAAGGTAAGCGCTCAGCTGGAGGTAAGTGTTGAGACTCTCGAACCAGAGTTTCTTCACCACCCTCTCTTTTCTGTCCTTACCAACCTGTGTCATTCCTTTTTTGGAGAGATCCTGGTGGAAATAGTTGATCCTGGCCTTTGCCCGCTCACCAACACTATGGCCCTTGTAGATCTCCTGTAGGACTTCTTCGTAGAGGGTCTGGTCTGACTTGCTAAGGAATCCATAGTAGAGCACCTTGTATGCCGGCAACATTCGGCGAGTGCTGATCCCCACATCATAAACCGACAGCCACCGATGTGCCACAAACCGTTGTGGGATCGTTCCCTGAATGCCCATAAACTCACAGATCTCAATCAGGTATTTCGACTGGTCTGAAGCCCACTGGTGGTCTGTGTGTAGGTCAGAAAACAGAAAAATTGAGAAAGTGGAAACACATATTCTACTCCCTTTACATTGCTCTTAGAGTCTAGCTTCAGCCAGGACCAGGACCATTTGCACCTTACTCCTGCCTCTAGTTGAGCCACAGTAATGGCATCCTCCTCCTCAAAATCTCTCATTCTGAAAACAAACTGAAGTGGGAGAGTGGCGAATTTGCTAGCTAGGCTTTCATACTTAGAACAACTAAAACGTGCTTTACATTGCAATAAACAGGCATATTATAAAACAGTTAAGGTATAAAAAGGCATTTTAAATATTGGCTAGCTAACTACGTTGGCAAGCCAAAAGAAAAAAAACTAACTTGACAAGGTAACCTGCATAATTACTTATTGTATTGTATATAATATACAGATTGCTTACCGTAAAACAAGAGCAGCTTCCTTAAGTGTTGTAAGGTTGTCTCGCTGGACAGCCGGCATGAAGGACCGTTGTGAACAATTTTTTCTAAATTTTTGCTAACGGGACGTAACGGTGCGTTTCAACGCGTAATTCCGCCTCGTCATCATTAAACAAAAGTCATTATGAAACGCAAAAAACAAATAATGATCAAATAAAATACATATAAGTATGTATCTACTGATCTGTGCTTTAAATGTCATTTTTATATGATTACAATGATCCCAAACATTTTAATAATCAAAATCGCTGAATTTGACCATGTCCTGTTCATACAGAGAGGAGACTCGCGAGATGAGGCAGCGACAATCCCTCACACACTGGGTTGAGCGCATGCCTTTTGCTTTCTCACTGTTTGTCATCCCTGAAATATTGGTATTTTATTTTACAATTTATATTTGTATTTTATTATGTCGTTTGTATCCATAGAATAGGTAGTGTATTTCACGTATGTGTAGAAGCTATTTAGACATAAAACCACAGTGAAAAAGCATGGAAGGCATACCTAACCTCTGCCTCACTGAAGGGGGCTGGCGAGAGCCTGGAAAATGGACTTCCCTTCCAGTGAAGGTATAAATAATGGGAGACCAATGCCAGGGCTAAAAGGTTTGCTTCAAACGACGGAACATAAAATAACTCGATCGACTCCTCACATTGAAAGACAAACTGCTTTGAAAATATTTGGAACCTCAAGAATAGATTTGACTGGACGAACTGAATAAATATTAGCAAGGGGAGGTAGGGGGCTTCTCACCCCTCATTCGCTAACATTACATCGATATCAGAGTAAGCCTTTGCTCCATTGATTTTCCATTATTTATTTTAGGTTTTCTTTTTTAATGTGAAGGTATGGTAGGTACATTTAACGTTGTTTTCTCGCTTAGACTTTTTAAAAGTTCCTGAGAAATAGACACTGTACTATCCGATAACACCGTTATTGTAACCAGCAAAAATGGTTGTGATTTGCGATGCGTATGTCAGCGAACTGTCTGACATTAGCATGTTAGCCTACGTTAGAAAGCCTGACGTTTTTGAAGCGTACCAACGTCACTCCTGTCTAGTACGGCATCAAGGCAGCTACAGACCCGAAGATGACATGATTACACGGGTTTGCCAAACGAACAAGCTTGGAATAAATATTTATGACAGCTTGCGTTCGCCGATTACTTGGACGCCCCCCCCCCCCCCCCGAAATATTTGTATTGCAGATCTCCATGAATCACACAAATGACCTTTTTCGGAACAAAAACGGCGAATTTCGCCGAAAGGTGACAGGTTTGCATCCCTGATTTCTCGACGACCGGACTTTGCAGGTCTTTTCATCTGTTATTTACCAATCAAAAGGCTGTGGGGGGCTTAATACATTATATTAATGATTCCCCAAACAAAGACGATCATATGGGAAGCATTTTAACACTGAAAGGATTAATGCGCGTGTGTGTGTGTGTGTGTGTGTGTGTGTGTGTGTGTGTGTGTGTGTGTGTGAATATGCGTGTGGCTGTTTAAGTCGTTTATCCTAAATTGTCTTCAGTGTAGCGGCGGCGTGCTGTGAGCAGCCCTTGGGTCCTGGTGCTGGAGGTACTAAGATCAATCAAAGACGCCCCCCCAGGCTCTTTCTCCTGGTAGGGACGTTACAAAGGACATGGGACTGTAGAAGTGGGACACAGAATACCACAGAATATAATTTTTTTGCCCGTTAAGATGCTAAAGAGAAGAAAAGTAAACCATGGAATATGGAAATATGGCCCTTTGGACTGATTCATAGTAGCTCAGATTGAGTCAGACAATGGAGATGAGGGAGGCATGTTCTATAATGAAGAACATTTTTAAAAAACAACATTGAATAGTGCATTCAAGCTGCTGTTAGGTAAAATTTGAGATTTGTAAAGGCAGAGACCAGCAAAGAGAGAGGCAATTTTGAAACTAAACAACCGAAGAGATTGCTCCTCACTATCTGCTCTGGGCCTCCCTACGGTTCTCCTCCATTGAGAAGTGTAGCATTTCCCACACCTGGTGGTGAAACGAAGGACAGATAGTCCAAACCAATCATGGAAGAGACACTCAGGAATGATCTGGATGGTCAAAATGAAAATCCCAATCGGCTCAACGAGAGGCACAGTCTGCTTGAAACAGATATTCTCAAAGCTCATTTCACTAACTAATGGCTGTGGGATGGCTATGCCGTTTCTAACAAATCACAATCAAATAACTCTTCAATCTTACTCTTTACGACTCAAGCTGCTTAGCAGTTTGTTGTTCTTTCTTAATATGGTTAGTATTATACAGCGCATATGATATACATAATTCACATACACATTATGCAGGTGTCTTATTTGTTTAGACACCTGCAAAATGTTTTAATTTGTGGAATTCAGAAGAATGGGTCCTATGAATCATAACTCTAAATGATTATGTTGAAGCATGTGTTTTAATACAAATAAGGGTCTACCTTTGTGTAACACCCAATGGAAACACAAACATGGAAATGACGCAACCCTGAAAACTGGATGGTTACAAAAGGACAAACAAGTGCTCCTTAAAACAAGCAATGAAATGCCATTTCCACATGTTCAATTCCAATAGAACAGTAGCAGCAGCACATGCAACGTCATGACAAGTGGATGCAGGTTTTCCACACAAAAACACCAATGTTGCAGTGGACTACAATAGCGTTCGGCAGCTGGAGACCGACTTTAACCTTACTACAGCTGCTTCGGAGGAAAAACATTTAGCAGTTAGACACCATCACCCTGCAACCGACCCGCCCACCCACTGTCTGTACCTCCGAGTGGACTCTCTGGACGTGGGAGTGCAGATTGCCCTTCTGGGAGAAGGACGCAGGGCAGAACATGCAGAGGTGAGGCTTCTCCCCGGTGTGTTTCACCATGTGGGTCTGCAGCACCACCTTCTGGTTGAAGGCCTTGCTGCAGTGGGGGCACTTGAAGGGTCTCTCCCCTTTGCGCAGGAGAGAGAGATGGAGAGAGAAATTAAGAGAGAGACAGAGAGAAAGAAATTGGAAGGATGGCAGCAAAGAGCAACAACAATATGTTATAGTGAGTTTGACGATAGTGCACATTCAATCCCTCAACGTTGCACTGAAAAAATAATGAATGTAAATGTAACTCTTCATACTGTTTTACTACTAACATAAACCTTTATATCAAAGTGTTCTATTACTTTTTTATGCCTTACACTGAGCTATGGCAAGTGCTCCTAGAATGTGATGTATCTCTGTGAGGTTGTATGAATTTCGCATGGCACAAATTTTGCACATGTAACAAGCATAAATAAAGTGAATAATATTGTATTCAACTTCACATATCTATGCATCCACTCTCAGATCTATGCGTGCTTTGTATGCTGTGTTCAGAAGAGGGCAAGAAAACAAAACAAGACTAAAACAGGAAGAACATAAACTAAACATAGGTGTGGTGTGATTCTTTAAAGATTTGGCAATAGCCTAAATAACTAAAAGACAACCTGTTTTGTGGTTGTGAGTGAGTGCGTGACCGTGTTTGTGTGTGTGTGTGTGTGTGTGTGTGTGTGTGTGTGTGTGTGTGTGTGTGTGTGTGTGTTAGTTTGTTTGGTTCCCGCCTGACTGTCACACATGTACGCCCCGAGCATCCCTTTGCCCTGTCACCCCAAACAAACATCTGCCTAGGATTCACAGCAAAGAGCCAAAATCTTTATCTGCCGTTAGTCCTCCACCCAGGAGACCGGACAAATGTCAAAAAAGGCAGACAAAGAAAAACAACTCAGAATGTCAGGCACATTCTGGAGATCAGTTGACATAATATGTGCATAATTAGGTACTTCGAGGTACATGTATATGAAAGATAACAAAAATGGCTGGTAGTGTTCATTTTGATAAAAGGAGGCATTGTTCTCTTGTAAATTAAGGTCACTGCATTTTTGTTTAACCTTTAAAGAATTCATGATTTACTGATGTATTGTTCCAAACGTTAACAATAAAGTGATTTGTATTGTGTGACAAACAAAAGAAAACAGAGTGTTTTTACAACAGCTAGTGTTGTGAGTGCAATGCTCTTGAACTGAACTTGAATTGGAGTTATCAATTCAAACAAGTCACTGGAGGAGGTGCACAGGTGGCTCACCGGGTAGAGCGAGTACCATTAATAAAGCATAAAAAAATAAAAATAAAAAGAGTCACTGGTGACCCCTGTTGGCCGGACGTGTAACACAACATAAAGCTGCTCCCCTTCTCAGGTGTCAGTTGGATAGATGGGAGGTGGGATGGATGGATGGAACAATTGATGGATGGCTTGATGGTCAACACAATGGATGGACATGCAATGAATGAATGATTGGAGGAATGGATGACTTGATGAATGGATGTATGGATGGATGGATGGATGGATGTATATGCATCCAGTCAGCCGGAACTAACCAGTGTGTATTCTTATGTGGCGGACCAACTGGCTGGGCTTCTTGAAGGTCTTCCCGCAGTGGTGACAGCTGTTTGTGAAGCCGCTCCGATCTATGTATTTCTTGTAGTTCCTGGTATTGGCGGTGAGTGTTCTGGGGAGTAAGCACAAACCATCTTAAGAAAACATCTTACGCAAGTGTTCAAAAAAGAAAGGTGTTAAAAATCTCTGCACTTGTCTAGACAACTCAGCTCAACTCAACAGCAGCACAGTAAACCAACAGCCACAACAGTTTATAGTCTAAACGGCCGGAAATGACTGAGCTGTGCTTGGATGCGTGAGCGGAGCTTCACTTGATTAAACTCCCATCGAGCCAACCTTTAGCGATTCAACTATATTGAGAATGTTTCTCACCTTGCACGTTATGTCAGCGAGGTTAGCGCCGCTAACGACCGAATGCAAATCAAAGTGCCTTACGTCGCATTAATACAGCCCTGAACTTCCTCTTTGCCATTATATTGACATTCTAAAGCGGTGCCACTGATCACTGGTGTGTTTTGGGCCGTGTGTTTCCAGCTGAATCTGTGACTCCGCTTCCCTAGATAATCACAAGAAAACCTTGACTTTGTCGTCCACAAGTTACCATAATCACGGCGCTCCTTGTTGTCCTGTCTGCGGCCAACGCTGGGTGTCTCACCTCATCCGAACGTGGCTCCTCATGTGCTCCTTGAGCTGGGCCGACGACTGGAACTCCTTTCGGCACGCCTTACAGGTGTACACCTTGACCCCAGACAGCTCCTTGCGGTGCTCCTCCAAGTGGGACGAGAGCTGGCTCTGAAGGACGAACTCATCGCCGCACTCGCCGCAAATCAGGTTCTGCAGGAGGACCAGCGTGTGATTGGATCGGGCCGGTGGGCGGCGGCAGCAAAATGGTACAGATGATAGGAACTCGCTGAATGCACGTTGAGGTGGGCTACCACTCCATTATAGGAGGTCCTCAGAGGGAGCCTTAACAATCCAAACCAACAGCATTAATCAGGATCAACTAACCCCAGCTTCTTCAAGAATTGGGTACCATTTACCATTGGACGTGGTGAGGCTGAGGTTCACGTTGCTCTTGAAATAATTGGGTTTCTAAAGTGAGTTATGTTTTAATTCAATAGACCTGGTTCCTCAATGGTTCAGAAGAACAGCTCATTTGGGACCTTTTTCGGCATTGATTTGTTAGAGACGTTTTGGAATCCTGAACCTCTATGTCAGGGGTTCTCATCGTTATTTGACCTACAACCCATTTCAGGTTTTACATTTCATGACCCCGTCACATACAGTATAATAATCATCATCATCATTATAATAATAATAATAATAATAATAATAATAATAATAATAATAATAATAAACCATGTTCTTATGCCATACATACAGTCAAAGGCGGAAAGTCCTTGGACTGCCGGCCCGGTCCTAGGTCCCGACGGAGAACAATTCCCAAAACTGCGTCGGCACGCCCCCACATGGGGTCGTGACCCTAAGGTTGAGAAGCCCTTTTCTACACCATGCACACTTTCTCAATAAAACATGTATTCAGTCATCCACTATGAAGTGGTCTCACCTCTTCCTTCTCGTGCAGCATGATGTGGGCTTTGAGGCTCGCCACTCGGGAGAATTTCTTATGGCACACAGGACAGGTGGGGTCGGAAGTCGTGTGCGTGGACTTGTGAAGGGTGAGGTTGAACTCCACATTGAACGACTGTGGGCACTGGCCGCATCGATGAGGCTGTAAGGTCAAAAGTGTGGTAACAAGAGAGAATACAATGCAATATTTATGAGACCCACAGGAGACCAGGATTCGCTCAAGTTCAATCCTGCTTTTGGAATCGCGAGGCACTGCAGTTACATCAACAGTGATTGTATGTGCATTTATGTGACTTTAAAAATCGCCAGATGAATGAGGACTCAAGCAGAGATAAATACAAAAACACAATTGAATTGCCTGCACTAAAAGAGAAAGGACTAGTCTCAAAACAAATATATGCTTTGAATTCTGAAGTGAGCAATAACAAAAACAGTAAGGTATACGTCTGTAAATTGTAATGAGAGGTTGTTAAAGAGATCATTTTAAAAAGATAGCAGTGACACATAACACAGTAACACAAGTTTTCACATCTCAGTAAACAAAGCAGTTAATGGACTGGATCATATCAATTCTTCCCAGCACAGCATTTTGTGCTCGTAGCTCAAAGCTATTGCATGGAGCTATTATGCATATTATGATTATTGCACACTATTAAAATAAAATATATGCTTTTAGACATCGGAGACAGGCTGCCAGTTTTACAGCTTGCTGATAATGGTTCTTTATCTATATTGAACACAAAAAAAGCACATATTAAACATATCCTTAATAATGATGCATTATACTCTAAAGCCTTTACTTCTACATTATAAGTTAAACACACCAAGACTAGCACAAATAAAGTACAAAAAATCTGGTCTTTAAAAGTCAGTATTTTGTCTGACAATATTGAAAACAGATTCTTCAATACTGTGTGACGGTCTCTCAGACAAATATACGCACACACACTAACAACGATCTGTCTACTTTGATTTTGAAACTTAATATTAAACGTAATTATTAAACTATGCACACAGAGATGACAGATGTGTATATTTCAACAGAACTTTGGAAACGTTCACATTTCAAATGTCACACAGCTGCCTGTAGTCCACCTTTGATGACCCCCCCAGCCGCTACCCGCTTCACCTTCAGGTCAGATTCTTTTTCTTCCAACCGTTTGAGCTGCTATTAGGGGCTCATCATGCTTTAAGAGCAACACAAATGGAAGACCAACCAACAAACAGAGACATACCCATAATTTGATGCTACAATATTTCCTGTTTACTTGGTATTGGCCCAAAATGGATTTTACCTAATAGAGACTTGAATGAAACACAGTCTGATTGCTTCAACTAGGATGATGTCATTTGTATGAGGCAGTATATAGAAAAACTAACAGTTGATAACTTTTTTTTCACAATCAGTTCAATTATGGATAAAAGTATATGAAGTCATCCAAAACACAACATTTGTATTGAGGATTCACTGTTCCGAAGTCTGTAGAATAAGGACTATTTAGCCCCAAAAGTGCTGGATTGACTTGCCTTGTCGTTGGCTTCATGGTCACGGAGATGCCTCTGTAGTTGGCTTTCTGTGGTGAACACCTGAGAGCACATGTTGCATGTCTTCTCCCGGACCTCTCCATCGTTGCAGTTCTCCGACTTGGATTCACTTGTGCTGTCTTCTGCTTTTCAGAGAGAAGAGTTTAGATTTCTATTTGGTCCGAAGCTCTAGAAGTTATATTTCATCTTTCTTTTCACCCATTATTATTAGCTATTAATAAAGAATAATTCAACTTCAAACCGTGAAAATATATAGATAAGAATCCTATTGCCTCCTCTACCTACATCTGAAAATGTGAATGCTGTTTCCTAAGAGCAGTTTTTGGTGTGTGAAATTGATGTTATTCTGACACTCAGTTTTTTACTGCATAACAAATTAAAACTTGATTTTGTAATTCATTTATATAGTTGCTTTATACCAGATTAAAACATGCAGAATTAAAACTAAGAAGACATTTGTGACCAGACTGGGCATCATCGTTAACTATCTGTGGTGAACACCTCACTATCACACAAGCACACACCCAACCATACACACACCCTCAGTCGCATAGGAGCCTTTCAGTGCATGCTGCCTAGCTACGCACATTGCAGAGTTGCTATGACTTTATTTGTTATACGACCATATACGTTTGCAATTAAATGCACGCCCTTGCATGCACAGTGAGTTGACCCTTGATGTCATCTTTCTACGGAGCCCCATCAAAAGTAGCTAATTTTTCACCGTTCTGACACGCGTCGCAGAAGCCGCGTCTGGAGCTGGAAACTCTAAACCAGTTGTCACGCAAGCTTTTGCACTTAATGAACACAGGCTTGAAAACATTGACACAATGTAGGCGTTTATTATGTACGCACAAATTGATAATTTGACGAGCATCCACTGGCACCTGCTGTCACCGAACTTAACATGAACTAGCAACTGCACCTGCGGGGCAGCAAGCTAATTATCACAACGAACATCCTCGTCTTAACGTGTGCTTGTTGTGCGCCAGGTGGGACATTTGTTTGTTGGACAGCAGCCCCAACTGCCGCACACTCGCTCGGCTAGATGCGAGTCTCTTAACACCCTGACCATCCAAACAACGCGTGCTAACGCTTTAGCGAGTTAGCATGTATGGCAGCAACACAGCAGTGTTAGCACCAACACGCCAACGTTGCGATTGTAATAAACGCGAATGAATAAAGTCGTAACACAGAACTAAGCGGGAGGCAGGTCCTTCCTACGCGGACACCAAATTGGACTGGAACCCAATAAGTAGAGCCACCGAGACGTTATAAATATCATTCCGCCTCAATCACTCCTTCCCTGCACAAAGCAATGGCCACCCGCAATACTATATCCGGGGACTATATACACTCTATTCAAGTGGGAATATATTAGTCGCAGAACAGTTATCGCTCCTTCCTGGGTCCAATTTAGGTAGCTTAGAATCTGTACTTTTTATTTGTGCCATTTTGGTACTTGTTACCTGTTTCGTCGCTGGATTTAACTCTCAGTTTGCGAGGCCGGCCCCGCGGCATAGTTCCAGGATTCAAGGCGGGTGTACTGTGAACAATTTGGTGTTCAAAATGGTGACTCCTTCCTCTGGATGGAAGCCGCGTCGAACCCATGAGCTGAGCGCTGTAGCCGGGGAAGGGGGGACATCTAGCGTCTGCAGGGTTGATTGTATTCACATACATTAGATATTAAGAATAACACTAATGTAAACAAGAGAGAGGCTATTTGAATGTGTGTGGCTGATTATATAGGCAATACATTGAAGAATTCAATGAATGCATTTAAATGACTTCAGAATTTCTCAGGGCATTCATAAAAATATATAATAACAATGACCTTAATGATTCACCAATATTCAACAAAGTCTAATTTAACAAATAAATCCATAGATGTATTGTAATGTGTGCATGTGTATTGAATAGGATGTAGATCGATTCATGGTGGAATCGTGATATGTGAAAGCAAACCAAAATTACGTCACATGAAAGTTTAAATGAACATTAAAGTAATTAAACTAAAGTAATAGTAAAAAGGGAATGATGTAACCATTCAAAACGCTAGCATCGCCTGATATATCATAATCATTGAATCAGATTAAATGAAATCAAATAGTTTATTCACACTCAAATGAACATGCAGGAAACGAAATAGCTACCATAATATTATAAATGTAGAAACTGGAAGAACCTTGTTTAAATCTATAGAAAAGGCCGATTACATTTTATGCCAGCAGAGGGTAGCAAATAGTTATAATTAACCAATAAAGGAACCCTTCACATATCAACAGGCTGCTATAAGAGAACCGGCTCTCATTGAGCACAAATATGCTTCAGGGCTCTCTGTTGTTTGATTTAAACGGCCCCCTTCACCCTCACCCATTGTTAGATCCTCTACGAGGGGGTTTAGTTTATTCCACGCGGACTCAAAATGTTCATACCTGCTGTCTATTTAAAAGTAATTAAGGCAAAGGAATACACACACACACACACACACACACACACACACACACACACACACATACAATCAACGTATACAAGGTAGGCCCATATTTAACCACAGGAACTGATGGGAGGACAATAGCCCTGGGAGAGTCCTCTTCCTAACTCCTGTTGAACCATACCTCACCTTAATGTCTGTCCTTGGTCCCTGAACGAAGGGGCTATATATCAGACTTCCATAAACTCACAATGACAGGAAGTTACTAGAATGAACTTTTTCAATTGAATGTGAAAAGCATCATGACATTGTGTGCATTTCTGTGTGTGTGTGTGTGTGTGTGTGTGTGTGTGTGTGTGTGTGTGTGTGTGTGTGTGTGTGTGTGTGTGTGTGTGTGTGTGTGGGGGGGTGTGTGTGTGTTGTGTGTGTGTGTGTGTGTGTGTGCGCGCGTGTGTGTATTTGTGTGTGTGCATGCGTACGTGTGGAGAGAGGGGGTCAGAGCCATCAAGTTACATCCAAAAATCATTTGGACAAACTGCTTGTATTTATTTTTTACAAGAAGGAAAGAGTCATGGGAGTGTGATTAAATATAAGCCATGGGCAAGTCCATTGTTTAGCGTGTTTCCATTAACACAGCCATTGAAACGTAAACCTCACTGGTCCTATCAGATGTACTGTTGGGAACAACTACAGTTGTAATGCAGGTATATGTATGTCCTATATTATTATATGTTGCTGTTTTTCTCTCTATATTTCTTTCCATCTGTCTGTCTGTCTTTCTGTCTGTCTATATCTATATATCTATCCATCTACCTATCTCTCTATCGTTCTATCCATCCTTCTACCTATCTATCTATCTATCTATCTATCTATCTATCTATCTATCTATCTATCTATCTATCTATCTATCTATCTATCTATCTATCTATCTATCTTTCTTTCTTTCTTTCTTTCTTTCTTTCTTTCTTTCTTTCTTTCTTTCTTTCTTTCTTTCTATCTTTTATGTCTCCCACTAAATTCTGCCTCTTGGCTTTAGTGAATAAGCAGCGGGGCGGCCAACACGCATGTCCATTGTAAAGAACATCTGTTCCTGCACCAGTGGCCAGCACCAGTTATACTGTCTGTCCCCTCGTGGCCCCAGCTGCTGATCTCAGATCTGCAAAACAAAAGGCTGGACATCACTGACCTTGTGGAACTGTCCACGCCCCTGTTTGTACTCTCTCTCTCTCTCTCTCTCTCTCTCTCTCTCTCTCTCTCTCTCTCTCTCATCTCTCTCTCGCGCTCCATCTATCTGAGTCTCTCGTACTGTTGCTTTTCCATTTTAGCAGAGCAAAGAGTTAAGTGATCAATCCAGATCAATTGTCAAAGGGCAACAGCAGAAGCCTGCCTCTCATAAGACATGCTAAGGGCATGGTCTTATAAACATAGTCAAACAAAGACGGGGGTGGTGGTGATGGCGGTGGCAAGGAGGAATTCAGAGAGACTGTAAGCTGTTGAGGACTATCTCCCCTTCTGCCATTTATTCTAATAAGTGTTGCCACCCCTGCTGACATCAATGATACCGGACGCATCCTTCGAGACATGAGTCAGACTCTGGAATGCGCTGTATGCTGGCAGCACCCAGTGTTTTCGAGGCATCCGTGCAAGGGAAAACACAGCAATGAAATATTAATGGTTGATTTGTTTCTAGTGAAAGATCTGCATGTGGGGGCTTTGATGTCCCCAGATCGTTCATGTATGTGTGTGCATAATACAGAAACACTGCATTTATTATAAACGCCATGTTTGTTTGTTTTGCTTGTTTGTCTTGATTGTTTGCTCATGTTCCTCCCCCTGCTGCTCTGCTATTCTTCAGCCGGACCCGTTGTTGTCTGGAGCATCACCTCACGCAGAGCCTCACAAAGAACCCCCTCCCCGCCTCACCCGGACTTCCATCTCAGACAAAGGGATACTTTTCTGACACAATTTATTTCCGATCGTACGTGAGAACGGCGCACGGGAGCGGTGACAGTTGACAGGTGACCCCGAGGTAAGCAGGTGACCCCTGCGCTCACCTTGTTCCGTAGCGTTTCACATCCTGCCAGTGAGTCCTCTCCCAGGTGAGGCCGCGTCTCCCCCTGCCCTGTCAGCACACGCCCTGCCGATTCGCAATCCCAATCACTCATAGCCATCATAGTGACATCCTCTGACAGCCATGCTCCCCCAGGCTCATCCCCAGGAGGGTGGTGGCAACCCACAGGGGCCATCTCTGGTCCTCTTCCTCCACACTCCCACCCATCCACTGCAAGGACTCTTCAGCATGCAAATATAAACTCTTCCTTTTTATACATATGTAATCAAAATAAAATTAGTTGAAAAGTGTATGGGATCTTCATTATTATCAAGTTTTATTTTAGCTTATATTGTTGGATATGGAAAGTATGAAGGAAATATAGACCTAACCGACTGCAGACTGCACACTTACCCGAT
>NC_136934.1:41342304-41359804 GCF_949987615.1 Pollachius pollachius
GGTGAATACAACTTTGATGTGTTGTCAAATCTTTATAGGCATCTGTATACTGTGTCGAAGTCATTAGTAGTAAAAAAAAAGAAACCAACAGAGAACCAACAGCTCCTGTGCAACCATGGAGAAACGGACAGACCGCTCGGCTAATGGAGGTGTTGGAACCGTTGTGCGGGGATAAATAATTTATCCTTTGACAAAGTAAACCTCATTAATATTTAATTACAACATATTTATGGATGAATCGTGAAAGCTTGATGTGTGGCCCGATAGTTTAATTATCTAATGTGTGTGGTGAGGCTGTTTCTGCTAGTCTTATTCTGTGTTACAGTCTGGCCTTTGGCAATGCTATCTCACGTTACCTTACATGGTGAACACATGTAGAATTTGACACATTTTGAATCAGAGCTTTGAAATACCCTAATAGGTTTGGAAGGGTGAGCTGTAACAATTGCACACGCACTCCTGTAATCTATGACTGTCGTGAATACACATAATAAAACGTGTTTCAAAAGAAATGAATGAGAACGTGGTGAGTGAGTAACATCCCAGTTCAGCCTCTGCAAACAATATTGTACAACGCTTTTTGTGTGGCTTCTGTGTTAGCATAGCAACAATTGCCTGGCTGCAAGCCTGCTAGGTAACCCTTGCTCAGAACATAAACACAAGGGTAAAACAACCAGTCCAGGGTAAACATGTTGAAGTAAGGTGATTATGCACATGGTGTAATCATGGTGTAAGTGTCCAGTGACTTTGTGCTTTAAAGACTGATAGCCATCTTCACAACAGAACAGAAAGCATTGGATTGATTAACCCTTCTCACAGCATTTAGAATAGATATACAGATTGGAAGAACATGAGGTAATTATTCAATTCAATTTCAATTCAATTCAATAGAAAATTGAATTGAATTGAATTGAGGTAATTGTTGAGTGCTATTCCACTGTATTTAATGTGACAAATAATTTGTAATAAAAAATAGGCAACATGCTGCTTCCTTAACACTGTCTCGCTTAACCCCCCCCCCCACACACACACACACACACACACACACACACACACACACACACACATACAAACACACACGCACACACACACACACACACACACACACACACACACACACACAATCAATCGGAAACTGGCTACTCATATTGATAGATGAAAAGACTGGGGTAATTAAGGCATACAACAAATTTCTCCAACGTATAGTGAGTTTTATTACTTATTTTATGACTTTAATTCAGAGTGTCCAGGAGTGTGTTTAACCAAGCAGCACTTGAACAAAGATGAGAGGAAAGAGGAAAAGACAGAGCGGGAGGGAGAGAGGGGGGAGGGAGGGGGGGGAGGAACAATGTTGAAAATCACCCATCCCCCTCCCACTGAAAGAGAACTGCAGCTGCACCATGATTTCCTCTCTCCCCCCCCCCCCCCCCCCCTCCCCCAACCTCTCCCCCCCGACCTATTTAGGGTCTACGGGTTTGTTTGTTTTCATGTCAAAAAGTTGTAGTTTTTTTTATCTCTACCGCTTTTAAAAATAAAGTATGAACTGTTTTGCAGTTAACTGTGCTATTCTCTGCCAGACAAAGCTGATGATGCAATATGTGAACAGTGTATTAAATAAGGGCAACAGGTCTCACAGTTTATTTAACCTTTATGGTTGAACTCAACAGTCTAAAGCTTGCACTTTTGATTCTTTCTTTAGAAGCCCAAACATCATTTGCTTTAGTTATCGTTCAGACACACTGAACGCAATGCTTGTGCAATGAGGTCATCTGCTACCGTATCTCAAAGTCAGCTGGTTTGAACACGGCTTCTGTGTTTGAGCCATTGTCACTGGCAAGAGTGAGTTAGTGGGTGATTTTGTTTGTGTTGGAGTTTGGGGGAGGGGGGCCATGCAGAAAGAGAGTATGGTTGAGGAAGGGGGATAACAATTGAAGTAGCATTAAACTCTTATTTTTTCGGTAGTAAAGTTCATTGACTCAGTCAGGGTGGGTACTTTGGGCAGCACAAACAACAGCTGTCAGTGAATAAGTAGGAAAAGCGATGAGTACCTTAACATACACACCGCGCACACACACACACACACGCACGCGCACACACACACACACAAAACCACACAAACACATACACCAAAATTCTCGCAAACAAACACAGTCACACACAAAAACAAAAACACACACAAACACACAAACGCACAAACACTCAAACACACACAAACACACTCTAACACACACACAAACATGTCTGCATGCATTGATCTTGTCTTGTTGGATAGAGCCTCGCTTTAAAATCTTGAATTTGCAAATTTGCAGTGTGTGCTGGCCAGCTTCTCAGCTGCAGTGTTACAGCTGTAGAAGGGCTCACAGTATAGCGGAGTACAGGGGTGTAGTACTGCAGACCCTATAGCCAGACAATAACGTGTTCACCTACTCCTTCAGGGCAAGGAGCAGCAGGGACGGCTAAGCAAAAGATAATCAATATCATATGGTGCGCGTTGCCCAGAGTCTAGACCAGTGTTGTCCGGGTGCACTGCTCATCGCATGCCTCTGAGTAGTTGTTCTCATGGCTGGGGTCAATGTCAGACACAATGTCAGAAAGGGCAACACATGATAATCAGGCTATCATCACACGATATGCCATTAAAGCAACATGACATCTGCTTCATCTGCTGAGTGGTTGGAATCTCAACTCAATTAAGGATAAGGGTCAAATATGAAGTCAATGTCAATAGGAGATAAACAGTTTATGCATGCTTTTCCATGCATATAAATATATATTTATATATATATATTTTTAATTAAATTTATTACAAATATATATATCCGCATATTTTCTACAGAGGGAGGGAGAGGGAGAAAGAGAGAGAATTATGACTTAAGGAATTTTACCTTAGGATGTTTGGTACCTTATTTTTATTTAGCCAGATATTCAGGTTCCTCCAAAAGAATAGTGTAGGCGATAAGGGTCACATAACTACACAAAGATTGGTGATAGATTTCAACCCAACAAGCTTTTAAAGGCTTAATGCCTTGTCAACTGAAAAAAAAACAAAAAAAACACCTTTGACTACATAAATGTGTGTGGCCATAAGAATGATGGTAAAATTAAAAGAGTTACAAAGGTATCTGTGGCATTACGTAAATGAAACACAGATGGTTTTCATACAACGCGATTTAAATAGCAACACGTGCCAATGCAGTATAAGCCTGACTGTCAGCATATTTCACACATCCTGATATGAAAATGCCTGGGCTCTTTCGTTCTCTCTCTCTCTCTCTCTCTCTCTCTCTCTCTCTCTCTCTCTCTCTCTCTCTCTCTCTCTCTCTCCCTGTCTGTCTGTCTCTCTTGCTCTCTGTCTCTACATTTGAAAAAGCTCTCCCTCTCTGTCTTTCTCTCTCTGCCTCACTCCCTCCATAGGAACAATCTCTCTCTCCTTCTCTGTCGCTCACTCAGTCCATCTACATTTGTACCATCCCTCTCTCTTTTTCTCCCTCTCACTCTCTTTTTTTCTGCATCTCTCTCTCTCTACCTCTCTCTCTCATTCTTTCTGTTTCTGACTCGCTCGCTGACTCACTCTCTTTCCCTCTACATCTTTGAACATGGGGACAGAGGCTGCTCTGTGTTTGAATTACAGGGCTATGACAGGCGTGTATACTTCCTGTCTTTCCATCGTGAGATGTGTGGAGTGGGGGCTGCCACTCATTAGCAATACAAACCATGCATGTGTGGCAGAGGTACAAAAAAATAATAAAATAAATGACTTCCTGTTTGCCTGCTAGGTGAGGCATGGGATTTGAGTTTGGGGCTAGCTAGCAATAGACCTGGAGAATGATGTAAGATGACATGATGAAATCCCTGCAATGATGATCTTCATATGTCCAAGAGGGCTCTTTTATATACTGTTTGCTCTCGCACTACCTTGTCTCTGCATGCATGGCTGCCTCAGAATGATCTCACTCCCTCATGTGTGTCAGACACGAGTAGATGTGCATGTGAGGGGAATGTTCTGAAGAGTGACATTATAGTGTGTGTGTGTGTGTGTTTGTGTGTGTTTTTGTGTGAGAGAGTCAGTGTTTACATGCAGTGCATGCAGTGTGTGTTTGTGTGTGTATTATTTGTGTGTGTGTGTGTGTGTGTGTTCAATATGCATTTATGGTATTGCATGTGCATGAAATGCCTTCCCTGTATGTATATATGTGTGTGTGTGTGTGTGTCTATCTGTATGTGTGTGTGTGTGTGTGTGTGTGTGTGTGTGTGTTTGTGTGTGTGTGTTACCATTTTTGCAGCTCTCTAGCATGTTGGAGCCAGGGTTTCTTTAGAGTGATAATTCTGCTGAGAAGCAGGCAGGCAGAAAGGAGGGGGTGACGGGCGGGGGAGGAAAAGGAGAAGGAGAAGGAGGAGGAAGGGGGGGGGCGAGGAGGTGGGGGACGAGGAAGAGGAGGAGGACGAAGAGGAGGAGGAGGAGGAAAGCACTGAAGCCGAGGAGTACGGTAGACAGTGTCAGTGCTGCAGCGGTGCGATGTGATGCTGTGCAGCATCCATCAGGCTTCTCTTTCCTGCAGTCACCGCTGTTTAAAATACACTGACAGAGAAAGACACACGCACACTTGCACATGCACACGCACACACACACGTGCACACACACCACACGCAAACATATACTACATACACCCAGACACATTTACACACATACACACACACACACCAACCACACACACACACACACACATACACACACACACACACACACACACACGCACACACATATAGCAGGCAACTGCAGGAAATTGGCTCCAGAAGTAGACTGTCCACTCTCTCAGTTTCAAGATAGACGTAAATGTTATTATTAACTGAAAGCCACCCCGGTTTCTCTCAATTAATCAATTACCTTTCCTCTCATAGCGTTTAAGAGGCAACCTTAAAGAAAAACGTGACCTCTTCTCAAACAGAAAAACAATGGTGGATCAATGGTTCAATGGCGGTTTTGACATTATTTGGATTTTCCATTATTTTTCATATACATGTTTTGTGTTTCAATTCTGCAGGGGGATATTTTGTTGGGCAAGCAGAGAAGAACCCAAAAGGTAACAACACGATAAATTGTGTGGGAAGATCTCTGCTTAAGGGCTTCCCATCAAACCTGATCGGATGGAAAGCAAGAGAAAGTTGCCCTACGCATTCAGCATTCAGAATTCAGAATTCCCACGGGCAAGAGGAGGACAGAGAGAGACAGTGAGAAGGGTGTGTGAGGTGGCGATGGAGGGGCTGGAGTTAAAAAGGGTGTTACCCGGCAGTTATTCAAAAGAGGAAATCTGAAACCACATAAATATTTGATGTTGTGTAGCATGATGTGGGGTTGTCCTCTGCTGCTCCTGATACGTGCTCATTGCACTAAGGAGACAAAGCACCCACCTACCCACACACACACGCACACAGGGACTCAACCCCCCACTCCTAAAACACACAAACGCACACACACGCATACACACACACACACAGCCAAAAGTCCCTGCGGTAACCGAGGTGCTCCTTGCACACCCTGCTGCCGGCTGACAATTAGCATTGCATTTCCTAATGCACTCTGAGCTAATTGAGGCACGGGGGGGGGCTACTGCGGTGTCACTCACGTTGCGGGACGCTGATAGCGTCGTCACGTCATCAGCGTTTTTTCCGCCACGCATCTATACCTTGTCCTCCGTCCTCCACTGTGCCCACACTGCCTCTGCCTCTGTTTAGTGTAAGTGACTGCTGCATAACAGTGCTCACCATTGTGTTGGATAGCACGAGGAGCTATTAAAAGATTGCCCTTGAGGTGTGTGTGCGTGTGTGTGTGTGTGTGTGTGGTGTGTGTGTGTGTGTTTCCTGCCAATGTGAGCTTGTTTGTGTGTGCATGTATAAGAGTAGGAAAAGAGTGCATTTGTGTGTGTATGTGAGTGTAAGAGGGTGGTGGGGGGGAATGCGTGACTGTCTATGTATGGTTTCACCTTTGTGAGTGTTGAAATATATGTGTGTTTGTGTGCGTGTGTTTGCCCATGTGTGGTGTGTTGTGTGTGTGTGAAAGCCTGATGCTTGGTGCTAATGCGTGCATTTTATGCTGTGTATGCATATAGAGTCCTATAGCACAAACACTCCCACATAAACATGGAGTCCACGGCTGCATCAAGTCTCCTTCTTCCTACACCAGACATGCACAGCACAGCTGTGCGTGTGTGTGTGTGTGTGTGTGTGTGTGTGTGTGTGTGTGTGTGTGCGTGGTGTGCGTGTGTCTGTTTTTGAACGCGTGCGATTCTCCGTGAACCTTTTCGAAGGTGGAGGTTCATTGAGTTGTGGTCAGAATGCCGAATGGCTATTCTTATAGAGTGACCCGCAGAAGGGCATTCGGCAAACGATAGGGAAGCTTCTCCATCGAGAGGCTGTCAGAGACACAGAAAGGGGGAGGGGGGAGAGGGGAGTTAGCGAGGGAAATAGAGAGAGAGAGAAAGAGAGAGAGAGAGAGGAGAGAGAGAGAGAGAGAGAGAGAGAGGGAGAGAGAGAGGGAGCAGAAGATAGAGAGAGGGAGAGAGAGAGAGAGAGAGAGAGAGATGGAGCAGAAGATAGAGACAGAGAGAGATGGAGAGTGTGAGAGAGAGAGAGAGAGAGAGAGAGAGAGAGAGACAGAGAGAGAGAGAGAGAGATGGGGGAGGTGGGGGGCACCTTGAGGGTGGGCTGACATTCCCCTCCAACTTGGAAAGCAGTAATAGAGAGGGGGTTGTTTTAAGACTGCTCTCTTATGACAGGAAGTATCTGAACAGTGACTCACACACATACACACACACACACACACACACACACGTTCACGTAGAAAGACTGCACTACTGGGAGAGAAGGAGCAGAGAAGCTCTGTTCATTGTAACTACATGCCACAGTGCGTGTGGTGCGTATATACATATAGCAACACACATATTTGTGTGTGTTTGAGTGTATATGTGTGAGTGTGTTTTGTGCGTATGTGTGTATAAATGTGTTTTTTGTGTCTTCATGTACATATTTGTGATTGTGTGTGTATATTTCTGTGTGTGCGTGTGGTGTGACATGGGTGTGTGTGTTTTTATGTGTGTGTCTATATTTGTTTGTGTCGGAGTGTCTGTTTAATTGTGTGTAAAAGTGTGTGCTTTTGTGTGTTTGTAAATTTGTGTGGTGTGTGCAATTGTGTGTGTGTGTCTGTGTATATGTGTGTTTATAAGATTATGTATATGTGTATGTGTGTTTATGCAAGTGTACCTGGTTGTGTATTTGTGTGTAATTAAGTGTGTTTATGTACATCTATTTGTGTGTGTGTTTATGTGTGTGTAATATGTGTGCATGTGCTAGTTTGTGTCAGGGCAGGTATTAGTAGGAAGCAATATTGTATTTTAGCAGCTATGATTAGTTTTGTGTGTGCTTAACGTGCATATAAATGTGTGTCTATGCGTGTTTTAAACTGTGTATAAGTGTGTATGAGAGTGTCTGTGTGCATGCATGCGTGTGTGTGTGTGTGTCTGTGTGTGTGCGTGTGTGTGTTTGTGTGTGTGTGTGTATGTGTGTGCCTGCCGTTTTCAGCCCACTGTTGATAAGATGTCCCTGTGTCTTAAATCACCGGTACATCAGCAGTCAGCAAGATGGCTCCTCCGGTATGAGCACGCATGCTGAGCAAACAAGCCGCAGCCTGGGACTCTCTGGTTGCTCTGCAGAACACCAACATCAACATGGCTGTATGGAACCATTAACACATACGACAGGGTTGTGTTGGACTCAAATTAAATGGATGGTTTCTAATCTTTCTTATATAGATTACAAAATCTAACATGATTATTTTAAAATAGCATTTCTTTGTAGGGATTGTTGAATCATATTTTTTTATGTGACCATGTGGACACCTGTCGAATAGGCTATTCAAGAATGATCAATAAAGCTAGAATCTGTAATAACAGGTAGGCGTTTATTGATTGGATGTTAACGTAGGCTACATATTTGATTAATGACTGTATATCCATGAGAATGCAGCAGGTTTGAGAACCAGTTTGGCTGACTTTCCTGGTTGCCAATAAAAAAATACCAACAACAACATTGAATCACCTCAGTGTACGCCTTAAGCACTCGTTTTGATCACTGTCTTAAACTTTTTGCTGATGAGACAATAGCAGACAGCTCATTACATACGGGAGAAACCATTTACGCGGAAAGGTGACACCTACAACGATTGCAAAGCGACGAATACTCTTCTTACGCTACACGGTAAGTCAATCTGTCGTCAAGAAGAGGGTTTAGTTGACATCTTTTTATTTAGATTAGTCGTTGGGCAATCGGGGTCTCAGCGTTGGCTTTAGCGTTTGGGGTATCAATGCCCTCCCTCCCGTGCAGTGGATCCTACTCACTCGATCATGCACTTCTTCTCCATACGCGACAAAGCGCATGCTTTCACCTTTAGGATTGTCTGAGCATCTTTAGTCACTGGATAATTTGATCTGGCTGCTCACAAACAGGTACGTGCGGGAGATATTCATAGCAGGATAATATGACGCTATGGTTGCGATTTCGCCTTAAGAGAATCGGGTACAGTAGATCCGCGGATTTTAAGATTGTAGCTTACAGACACCTTAAGCAAAGTTTATTGTAGCCTTGAAATATAATGACGGTATTGCGAGAATGAGACGGGAGAACTCGGCTCCTCCCGTTGTTGTTTTTTAATATTGGGCAACAATCCCGCACCGTATACAATTCCGATAAAAAAGTGGCGATAAGATAATGTTGTGCAGCCATCACCAACAAACCTATTGATGCAATTTAATTTGGCGATCTGTTTTCCCGCTTGGTGTTATTCGTAGCCTACGACATTTTATACGCGTGGAAGGAAGCAAAGCCTCATTAGGAAGTCAGTGTCCTATCAGTGTTTCTAAACTATTTTTTTTTTTTTACTAATGTAGCCAACCCCTCTTTGCTGTTTTTTTCTCCAGCAAAGCAGCTTACCCCTTTCACCAGTACAGAACTGAAAACAATTTAAATGATTATAAATAATATTTGTGCATGTTATTCGGTGTACATACTTAGTGGGAAACATTGGCTTGTGCTTTCTTTTGAAATGTTGTCATTCATTGGAAATATTTTACAACTTGTTTGATAGTGTTCAGATTTAGCCTACTTAATTTTATAAGGTGGTATTCCGAATCAACCCATTTTATTAAGGTGGAATTGTTTTACCATTTTAGTAGCCTAACCAATATTAACTAAAGAATAACTTAACAAAATATTCCCAAGTGGGCTATCCATTGCAATCCTTCAAAGAACCCCTAGGGATACACGTACCCCAATTTGAGAAACACTGTCCTACTTAATAGACATGATATAAAAACTGTCATACGGTTAATTGCTGAGATAGAAACACGGTGTCATACTGTGGTAGGGCTACTCTACGTGTGGCGTCAGAAGGAGACGATCGAAGCTCGGCTCTACTTCGATGTTCATTCAAATTAAACTTGGTCTTCTTTTATTGTAAACTCATTAGCATGCGGTGTGTGTATGTGTGTGTGTGTGTGTGTGTGTCTGTGTGTGTGTGTGTGTGTGTGTGCGCCTGCGCATGCGTGTATGCGTGTGTGCGTGTGTGTGTGTGTGTGTGTGTGTGTGTGTGTGTGTGTGATGCACGTACAAACATGTGGCATGGGAGGAGAAAGGGGGGCGGTGTTTCAGATGCTGTTGGGGAGGGATATGGTGTGTGTGTGTGTGTGTGAGTGTGTGTGTGTGTGTGTGTGTGTGTGTGTGTGTGTGTGTGTGTGTGTGTGTGTGTATCTTCCAGTTGTTCTCCAAACAGCTATGCCGTGTCAGACCTGAAAACAAAAGATTGAGATCGTTTTCTCTATACGGGGCTGTTATTAGTCACTTGAAATAAGACATTGCCAAAATGATCAAGTTTACAAAGCTAAGTGCTAAGTCCTAAGTCTACGGTGCAAAGGTAGCATACAAACAACATATATGGCACAGCACTATTTTGAAAAAATAGTAAAACACATTTTTTTAGTTGTGGGCTTCCAGCGTGTTGTTTGAGTTCTTTAAACTTTGTTTGGTAACGCTTTGCGAATTCTGATTAAGGTCGAAAGTCTGACGCGAGTGGAGATCGAGAGATTCAAGGGGGGTGAGGGGCGGGGGTGCAAAACTTCACATGATGAAAGGGTAGGCTGCTGCTACAAAGAGTAGGCTATTATAAAGAGCAGCTGACTAAAAGAGTAGGCTTCTGTAAAGAGTACTCTGCTAAAGAATAGCCTGCCGGAAAGAGAAGGCTACTAAAAGAGTAGGCGACTTAAAGTAGGCTATTATAAAGCGTAGGCTACTAAAGAGTAGCCTGCTAGAAAGAGTAGGCTACTTAAAAAGTAGGCGACTTAAAAGCTGGCTATTATAAAGAGTAGGCTACTTAAGACTAGCCTTCTAGAAAGAGTAGGCTACTACTATGGCTATCAGTGGGCTGGTCTGCACAACTTTTGGGCTTCCCCCTTTCACCCTCCTCTGGTCCTTCACGTCTGAGCGGACGTTACATTCTTTAGTAGGAGTGAAACAAAACGAAAGAGAGTGTTACCAGACCCACCGAGAGATCCGCGAAGCAGCTCGGGAGAGTAACCTGTGCTCGTTATGAACACACTCGTCCTCATGTGAACGGGGAAGGAGAATTCGAAGTAGAAGTACAAGAGATAGTCCGCTGTCGAAACCCCCCCCCCCAACACACACACACACACACACACACACACACACACACACACACACACACACACACACACACACACACACACACACACACACACACACACACACACACACACATCCCCTCACACTGCCGACCTGTTTGGAAGTACTTGCGTTTGGATAGCAGCACCGTTCTCCCGTCGGCGACACCGTTTATCTGGTAAGGGACTATAGTCATATCTGTGTAATAATAATGATTGGTATTGGTTGCTATTTTGAGGGTGTGTTCACTGTTTAGCCAGCCGAGGTTCGCTCGTATGACGGGTTCTGGTATATTTAGTCTATTATGGGCTTGAGTGGAACGACGTATTTTAAAGCAATCATTTTCTCGCCGGAGTCGACGCGAGTGATTGAGAAATGGTACTGTGTGTGCGTGCGTGCTTTTGTGTGTGTGTGTGTGTGTGTGTGTGCGTGTGTGTGTGTGAGTAATAACACACCGTGAGTGGCACCACAAGTTGGCTGTTTCAAGGCTTACAGGCGGTAGGAGGTCGAACATACAGCTATACTAGTAGTATACAGTTAAAAAAAACATTTCAGCAGACTATCGAAAACGCGTTTTTGTATAAATAAACACACACACACACACTAAAAATACACTTGACGCTTATCATGTGGCCGGCTACCTGTTAGCATGACGAACAGCCACAGCCCATATACACTTGTCTTCTATTTTACAATCGTTCCATTTCCATATCCGCTGATATATTCACCAACACGCTAACTTCCTATTGATTGAGTTTCCACTCAATATAACGCCCCCCCCCCCCCATTCCACACAAACACACACGCGCGCACGTACTCAATCACACGCACGCGCGCGCGCACGCACACACACAACACAGACACACAAACACACATACTTAGAGGGAGAGAGAGAGAGAGAGAGAGAGAGAGAGATAGAGAGAGAGAGAGAGAGAGAGAGAGAGAGAGAGAGAGAGAGAGAGAGAGAGAGAGAGAGAGAGGGAGACAGGGAGGGGGGGGGGGTGTGCATTGTTTTGCAGACAGGATTACATTGTCTACCATTGCCAGATTTCAGCTACACCTCTTACTTTGGTGATAATCTTTGGGCGTTGTCACGCATCCTTCACGCAATTATTCAATATGTCAACACATTGTGCAGACACTTTCGTGATCAACAACAACTAATTGGTTGGAATGAACTACCGCGCATTCTTACGGATTAATGGAAGTTATTGAAACGTTAGACTGGCGTTTTTGACTGTGTACAGCGCCATCTATCTATAATCACAATACTTTACACTTTTTTTTATTTCAAAAGGAAACACAGCTACACTTTGAGTTCAGACCAATAATGAATTTTGTTTACCACCAGTAAGAAATAAATGTGGGCTACAGTGATTTGACTGCATGCATCTAAACAAAGCACAGATGCTGTTCAAGTGTAGACAAATAGAATAACATGTTAATTAATGGGTGTGTGCTATCATACAAATCAAATGAATGCAAAATTCCAGTTTGGCCAGTCCTACGTGAATTTCATGGCCAGTAGGAGAAGAGAAGGCTCTTTAACAAAACAGCTGTCTTATTAACGTCATAATCCAGTGTCTCTCATAATGGCTCATACATGATCATCATGATGTATACCAATTGACTGCAAACAATGTCAGACTCTTTGTATGTTTTGAATTAATAAGATATTTGTTATTTATCAATGGGCTATTTGTCCCTGCGTGTCATGGGTGGGTTTTTTCTCCCCGACGACGTCGCTTATCACGATCAAATGATTCAGTTCCACCACAACATCTCCTTTTTTAAAGTCCCCTGTCTGTGAACCTTCTACCTCTCGTCTTTATCTGTGGCTGGTCACATTTTCAGAGAGAATAATAAAATGTAAAGGGTGAGAATGTGGACGTGTTCTCTTGGTGTGTCCTGAAACAATGAGCACAAGGCAGGGCTTTGTGGTGTCAGAAAAAGCATGTTTAACCCGGTGGATAAATGGAGCCTCACATTCCACAGCAGCAGGCCCTTTAACCGAATGGCACCACGTACTCTGCTGTTTTCATTCCTGACTGCTTGGTGTCTGTGTCCCAATCATACAGTCACCATTGATTTGCCATTATTTAAGCCTGTGGTGCTTTCCTATGGTAGACACACACACAAACACACACACACATACACACATGCACAAAATAAACAATTAATCTCCTAAGTAAGTAGAACTGAAGTAACATAGTTTTCACTAAACATGCCCTGCGGATTTCCTGCTCATCTTGAGCTGATCGTATTCTTATCAGACACACGACGAAGGGGATGCCTCAGCACAAACAACCTTAAATAACTTCCTGAAGCATATCAGGGTTGGATTACAGAGAGGGGCCAGCAGCAACAAGTGCAAACCCATTTAAACAGCTGTTCTCTCTTTTTGTCCTTATGTTATAAAAAATAATGTGTAGGGGTGGTTGGGGTGTGCACACATTAGGACTGACCCGTCCCGACAATCACATGTTGTTGTTTTTTTACTGTGAAGAATGTGAGGCAGTTGTGTCAATTCTGTGGCTCGGGGCCATTGATTCTCTGCTAGCACGACGGGGGTTTTCAGTCTGAAAGGGCAGTCCCTCAGTGTTAGCCTAGAAACACAGGGCTCCTGGATTAAATAATAAATGAGCCCTCCATAGGAAACGCGCTGCCTATCACTGCGGATAATCAAAAACGACTGCATTTTACAGCGTCCCACTTAAGGCCAGCAGAACGCAGCATATTTAGCTGTGTCCTGTCTGCCGAGGAAAGGGCCCCAGTTGCACATTTTCTGGCAACGTCAGTAACAGGTGGGTTGATAATCCAACCCCCCACTCACACACGCACACACATACATACACAAAAACACACACACACACACACACACACACACACACACACACACACACACACACACACACACACACACACACACACACACACACACACACACACACAAACAGACACACAGTCACACACACACACACACATGTCAGATAGTTAACTCCTCAGCCCGATAGCAGCCCAAATTAAAAGCCCAAAAAGAAAATGATGTCGTAATCAGAGGATTAAGATGGGCGGGGGGTGTTCTGTGAGGGGATTTAGGGTGTGTTTATTTGTTTGTATTATTAGCCTGCCTCATGGTGCAGAGAGCAGTGACAAGATGGTGGTCACGCTCTGTGATAGTATAGTGTTGTTGGGGCTGTGACGAGACACTCCCATTGTGTGCACCGGGGGTGTGTTGTGCTTAAAGCAGGGTCTAGTGCTCCTAGCAGATCTCAGATGTGATTTCACAAGCTAAGTGGATATTGAATGGGCCGGGCTTTTGAAATAAGGAGAACGTTTCCTCCTTTTTCATGGGAGGTCTTTATTCATGTAAGATGATATTCCATATCATCATTTTCAAACACCACAGAAAGCATTATGGGATAGATTGGTAAGTAGAGCGAGAGAGAGAGAGAGAGAGAGAGAGAGAGAATATAAATATGCTGATTCATTCTTAAAAATTTATGGACTGTATTTTTGCGCCTCACTAGAATCCCATTAGCACGTTAAATGTGTTTGGATTAGTTGGATCAGGTGCATCATGGTTAATACATTTCAGTTTTTAACTACTAATGCTTGAATTGTAACTGTGATCGCTGTGGGATTAAAGAAGGGAAACAAGCTTAGCAGGGGAGGTGACCCAGGGAACCACGTGGCTGTGATCAGGGATTGGGGAGAGAGAGAGGGAGTTGTATATATATATATATATATATATAGAGAGAGAGAGAGAGAGAGAGAGCGAGAGAGAGAGAGAGAGAGAGAGAGAGAGAGAGAGAGAGAGATAGAGAGAGATAGAGAGAGAGACAGAGAAAGAGAGAGAGAGAGAGAGAGAGAGGGAGATAGCTTATGCTCTTTGTGCCGCCCCGATGTCACTATAGTAGACTAATGTTATTGATCCACTTATATAAACACAGATATGTACACACTAACTCACACAGATACACACACACAACAACGCACACTCACACAGACACGAAAACACACAAACATACACACACACACAGATCAGACACAGGCTCACATACATACACAGACCCACATGGATATACCTTAGTCTTTATAACCGATCTACTTAATATGTCTTCGCTGAATGTTCAGACCTTTCAATAATAGTAAGGCTGTTTATAGGCTATTTATTCTGAACACTAACCAGGTATTCTGCCTACGATTTGCAACATAGAAATGCACAGTTCATGAACCTTGTTTAAAATGGCGACCCGAATGTATCCGTCTGCAGAAATAGCTGCTTTTTATACTTCCTGGGCTGGCTTTCTCCCCTTTACGTACACAATGACACACTGGATGTCCAGCTGTTCTTTCTGTGTTTTACTGTCTCTATAACCATTTTTAAATACAGTTTATTTGATACAGCGTGTTGTGGTAATTTTCTAGTTTTCACTCTGGCAAGGACATAATGAGTGAATGAGAAATGTCTAAATATTCAATAGGAAATGCTAATTATGCAATTATACAATGTATATTCAGTGGGGAATCATGGGCGCACGCGCACGCGCGCGCGTGTGTGTGTGTGTGTGTGTGTGTGTGTGTGTGTGTGTGTGCAAGTTGCTTAGGGTAAAATGGCAAGGTAGAAGGATTCAAACTCAAAGGGGGGTGGGCTCACATTGTCAAGGGAGAGAAGGGGGAGGGGGATTCTAAAAGCCCAAAATTTGTTTTTTTGTTGTGACAACTAATTGTTGTCTCTGGCATGTGTATGTTGCAGCGCTGGATCAGCAAGATGTTCGATGTGTGGACATGGTCTAAACGTATGACTCAGGCTGGAGCACAGCAGGTGGGGAGGGAAAGAAGTGGCCCAGAGAGGAGAGGAGTTGCAGCACCCCTACTGGAGGCCTGCCTCTTTGTGAATAGTGATTAGACCCTTACAAAAGCAACGGCCTACACTGGAGAAGCTGCCATACAAACACACACTCCCCCTCTCTTGCTCTCTCTCGCTTCCCCTTGCTCTCTCCCTCTCTATTGCTTTCCCCCTCTCTCCCTCTCCCTCGCTCCCTCCCTCTCTCTCACTGTTCCCCTCTCTCGCTCTCTCTCTCTCTCTCGCTCTCCCTCTCTCGCTTTCTCTCTTGCTGTCTCCTTCTCGCTCTCCACATCTTGCTCACCCTCTCTTGCTCTCTCGGGCTCTCTTTTTTTTGCCCTGATGTTCATGCTGGCTTTTAATGACTACCTTTTTCCGCAATTAACCCATATCTGCAAGACAAAAAAAGTTAAAACGCGAGCAGGAAAAGTTTTTGTTTCCGCCTCGTGGCCCCTGGCCAGGACTTGCATTATTAGTATTCCATGACAATCATGTTGTTAACGTGTGCTGTCGTCCACACATAGCGATGATTGAGTCTGAGAGGAATGGGAGAAGAGCTGATGTTGTTAGTCCAGTGATGCAGCATGTCTGACTGACTTAGGGAAACACACTGGAAATGTCTGCAGGCTACTGCAGCTAATCATTCAAAGCACAGAGAAGTTGATCGTTAGCCTGATGTCAGCCTAACCATGCTACTGTGGGCCGTGTGTGTGTATTGTGTGTGTGTGTGAGTGCATATACATGTAGTCCATGTATGCATGTCCATGCCCAGGAAACATTCAATAGTATCCATAATTATGTGCTTGTTTTTGTTGTTCTCTGTAGTTGATCAGTTGAAACCTGTCTTTCAAAACGGAATGGAAACAATGTAGTTATAGTTATTCATTAACGTCAAAAACGTCCAGATAAAAAGAGAAAATGGCCATGATTACCCTAATATTCTTTAGCATAGAAATGGGTTCTTGTCAATGGCATGGTCTTTTGACTGTGATAGGTTCGAGGAGATAATGGGAAAACAGCATTCAAAACATCAATTGAAATAGTTGAGGGGAGCCAACTAAACACAGAGCTAGATTAGAGAGAGAGAGAGAGAGAGAGAGAGAGAGAGAGAGAGACGTAGCACAGGAGCCAAGGGTGCAGGGTTCAGCAAAACTTTAAGGTCAATGAGGACAGAGATGGAGGGGTGGGGATTCGCTCTGAAGGGGAGGGGGTGGATGGAGTTATGTGTGGTAGCATGGGAAGGTTGAGGGTGGGGGGAGGGGGGTAATCGCTAATGAGCCCCTCCCCCAAAATTCAATTCCATGTACATGGCTCAGCGACAGTTGCCGGCCGCTGCCGATGCGTGGCGAGATGCAGTGAAACTGAACCGAGACAGTGAACACACAAACCCACCTACCAACCCACCCTCTCTCAACAGCCATTATCATCTCTTTCCCCGGGGGGGGGGGGGACGGGGGGGACGGGGATGACTAGAAAGTTAGATTCACACTCAAATATAAGTTGTATATGTTTCTTACAATGGAAAAAAATAGTTTCTCACTCTCTCTTTCTCTGGGATTTCCATTTGAAAGCTCGGACCGGATGGATACGACAGCCGTCTGTCTGCCGTGTTTCACGCATCGGCTTACTTGAGTCATTACGATGGTGAGGCATGCGGTTACATTGAATTACATGACAGTGCCTGTGTCAATGTTGGCGTTGCTTTTTGTCCTTCGGTGAATGTTTCGGTCATTTCATAAAGAGAGATGGTGCCAGCCCAGCTCCTTCTACGCTACCCCATGATGACACGCTCCATGTTTGATTTAATTGCACATCTCTCTACTTGATTTTCCACTTATGGAATCTCTCCTTGGATTAACCCCTGCACCCCTCCCCCCTCCTTCTCTTTTGCCATGCTTTGTTCAGATCAGCACAACATACACATAC
>NC_136934.1:41367304-41371264 GCF_949987615.1 Pollachius pollachius
CCAAGCAATTGTTGGAATATGTCACCCTGAATTATTTTACTTGGTCAAACGGTGAAATCTATCCGGTGTTGGCCGGCGGCCAGTGTTCATTCTGGACCCTGGGTGTTACGGATCAGTTCTGTTTTGAAACTTCTGTGTCTCTTGCTTAGCTCAACAAGACGAATGAGCTTGGCTAACAGTGTGGGAGTGTGTAAAAATGACTTAGCTAGTGTGTGCGTGTGTGTGTGTGTGTTTGTGTGTGTGTGTGTGTTTGTGTGTGTGTGTGTGTGTGTGTGTGTGCGAAGCCAGCTGCGTGGCACCCTTCTCTCTTCATGTTGGTAGCGTACAGCAGAGCTCTGTCCAGTTCAGGGCTTTACTGCAAGAGGAGAGGGGAGAAAGCAGTTTGTTCATAATGGATTATTGATTGGTCTGAGCATCCACTGGCTGTGCTCTTCTGTTGGCCATCTATGTTTGTGTGTGTGTTTGTGTGTTTGTGTTTGTGCGTGTTTTGGGCTCTGTACCAGGCCCCTACACCCATCCCTTTATTTCATTCAACACTGAATAGGTCTACTTTATCAACCACTGTATGTAAAGAACAGTGCACCAATTCTTTAGATGAAGTCTTCAGTGCGTGTGGTTGTGTGTGTGTGCGTGTGTGTGTGTATGTGTATGTCCATCTCTGTGTGTCAATGTATATGTTTGTGTTAGTGTGTGTGTGTGTCTGTGTGTGTTCATGAACATCCCCCTCTGTAAGGACCTTGTAGCGTTCAAAGCGGCTAGTATAAGGCACTGTTTAAAGCGTGTAGTGTGCTTATATAGACTTTAAAATTAGTGTTTGTACAACTGTTAAAGCCTCCTCTGTGTGATGTAAATGTATGTGTGTTTGTGTGCGTGTTCGTGTGTGTGCCTGCGTGCCTGTTTGTGTGTGAGGGATTACAAACTTGCAAACTTGAGTGTGTGCATACAAGATGTGCTTGTTTCGCACTAACACAACTGCGCCTCGTGAATGTAGTTCCACAGTGTGTGGGAGGTAAAGGAAACAGATCCAACAGCAGAAATGATGTCGTCCAACGGAAGGACCTGCCGCCATTATCAACCACATCAGGGTGACCGTGGGAGTGAGCTAGAAAATCTCTTGTCTCTAAGGCCCACCCCCCCCCCCCCCCCCACACCCCCCCAAACCACCACTCTCTCCTCCCCCTCCCCTTGGCATCGTCCCTTGCCGATCTAAAGAGATTTTTATCATGCTCTCTCTCTCTCTCAATCCCTCCCCCCTCTCTCTCTCCCTCTCTTTCTCTTCTCTCTCTCTTCCACTCCCCCATCTTTTTCTCCCCCCCCCCTCTCTCTCTCTCTCTCCTTCTCTATCTGTCTATCTCCCACTCTCTCTTCTTTCTCTCTCTTGCTCTCTCTCTTCTTTCTCTCTCACTCGCTTTGTCTCTTCTTTCTCTCTCTCTCTTTATCTCTCTCCCCCCTTTCTTTCTCTTTATCCTCTCCCTCCCTCTCTCTATCTCTCGTTCGTTCTCTCTTCTTTCTGTCTCTCACTCTCACTCCCCCCCTCTCTCTCTGTCTCTCTGTCTTTCTCTCTCTCTCTCCCTTCTTTGCTCCCCGGGATCATGGCAGTTGATGAGGTTGACCTTAGATGGCAGCACTTCTCAATCTTCAGGCAGAAATCCTAGCAAATTTACTTTTATCTAGCAGCAGGCGATATCAGGAGGGTGTTTACAGTCCAGCATCACGAATAGACAGACAAGTGAACAAAACCCCACCAAACAAACAGAGAAACGGGGTCTTTGCCGACGTGTCGCTGCTGGTGTGACACCCCGAGAAGAATGCTTTGAATCCAGACAAGCTCCAGATGTGGTTCTCAGGAACCTCCGAGAGTGAGGTACCAGGAATAGCCACGTGAGGGCCTGCTTCAAGAGAGCCAGCGCCTTGATGTGAAAAATGAGAGCGGATTTCCTCCCCCGTGCAGAACCGAAACACAGCGCTCACTGGGAAGGGATGCACCGTGAGGTTCAACTTGGGGGGCTGAGTGCTGGTGTTGTTGTTTGGAGGAGTAGGCCCCATCAGCCCAGGGGTCGCTGGAGGCCCCTGGCATTGCTTGTTTGGTGGGCTTGTGGAATGTCTGTTGCCATGTTGGCCATAAGCTGGAATCCCTGTTGCTATGAAATGAGACCCCCCACCACCCAGCCCCCACCCGCCACAATATCACAGCGTGTGTGTGCGTGTGCGTCCGTGTTTGTGTGTGTGCCCATTCATGTCAGCTTTGGAATAAGATAATCTATCCCTGTGTGTTTAAACCACACTTTGTCCTCTAATGACTTTGATTTATTTGTTGATGTATTTGTTGACATTTTTCAGTCACAATATTATCATATTAATGTATTCAATAATTCATTTAGGCTACTTATTACTTATTTACTTTATTTATGGAGGTCAGGGGTGTGCTGTGTGACAAGCATCCTGTTTTTTTGCCCTCTCTCTCTCCTTTCTCTCTCTCTCTCTCTCTCTATCTCAGTCTCTCTCACTCTCTCTCTCTCTCTTGCTCTCTCTCTCTATCTCAGTCTCTCTCTCTCTCTCTCTCTCTCTCTCTCTCTCTCTCAGTCTCAGTCTCTCTCTATCTCAGTCTCTCTAGCTCAGTCTCTCTCTCTCTCTCTCTCTCTCTCTCTCTCTCTGTGGCTAATCTCATTACAGTTTTAATTTGCAACTGTCGGGTGGGGTTATTACCGTGTTGAAAACTCTCCACCATTCACCACCCCCCTCTGCCCTCTAACCCAACCCCCAGTCAGGCGATTAGCAAGGCTATTTCATACCAAACAGGATCATGATCCTCTTTATAACGCCGCAAACAGGCAGGAGACGAGGATGTCTTAATGATATATCAAGGATGGAGAAGAGGCAGGGAGACCAGATGGGAGCGCCCGGTGAAGGTCTTCCTCATCTCTCGCTCGGCTTATAGACGACCCCGCCACAAGTGCCCAGGCTTCCTTTGCTCATATCTTGGGTGTAATTGAATGAAGGGAGATAGTTTGCTTCCTATGGTGATGTGTTATGAATATGGCTGTTCATGATCATCTGTATTACTCTGTGTTGCAGAGTGCTGGCTAAACAATTTAACATATTCTCCTGTGCTATACTGTACTTGTTTTCATCTTAGCTTAATGTAGTGCAAGCTACTATAGCCAAAGACCCAGGGGGTTTTATGTATGTATTTATTCATTACTATTTTATGATGTCGACATGTAGGTCAGTGAAAGTCTCTGATTAACCTCTAATTTGAATACATACTGACACAACATTTTATAACAGATCATGTACACAATGGGACCAAGCTATTTCAATCGCTGAACAGATGATTGAAAATAACAGACAATAACATGACAGTCATATAACTTGACTAAATACAAACAAATCTATATGTAGTGTATTCCTTATGACATTTTTCCCAATGAGGGAAAGCTTCAATCATCATCACACTTCACAACAACACAAACTGACAGCAGTGTCGCCAGATGCAGTCTGATTAGAACTAGTTGCCTGGGAACCAATTTCAGCAGAAGGCTGTAGAGGAGATCTTATTGGCATTAAATCCTTGTAAATAGGTGGATGAGGTGCTACGCTGGGATTGATTTCCCAGTTGGTGGGCATCCCTGGCCTGGGCAGCATTGTCGTTGACTTGAGTATCTTTTGTGCCTTGCACATCACGATTTTGATCAATTATCTGTACATGAAGTTAAGTCTGACTAAATCAGTCTCTGGGCTTTGATGTTCTTTTTCATTTTTTCCTGTGGCCCCTAAAATCGCTGTTTGTCAAACATTTTATAGTGTAAGTATACTGCTGACAAGAGTCAGTGCATCGGTGTAGAATAGTATAGCATCATCTCACATTGAAAAAATTGTGTTCCTGGTTTTAGGAACAACGATTCAGTTCACCTTTTTTGGGTCTGGCTCATAGCCCATATATGATGTTGCCTTCATGAC
>NC_136934.1:41371464-41403964 GCF_949987615.1 Pollachius pollachius
AAACCTGTTCCACAGCAGGGAGAGCCTGCGGGCCCATGAGAAGGTCCACAATCCAGGCCACGGCAAGAAGTCCCAACGCAGGGCCAGCGACAACGAGGACTCACCCGCAGCTAAGAGATGTCTGCTGGACTACCTGAACCTCCGGGCGGTGAAGGAGAAGGAGGAGCATACCCCAGAGGAGGAGATGGTGGTGGCGGAGGAGGAGGAGGAGGAGAAGAACTGGCTGGGTCAGAGAATCCAAGAGCTAGACCCTGTGTGCAGCTACCAGGCCTGGCAACTCGCTACCAAAGGGAGGGTGGTGGAGCCGATGGAGCCCAGTCGTAAGAGCTCCTCCAGGGGAGGGAGTATGGGAGAGGACAGCCTGGCCGGGGCCGCCGTGGTCTACGAGAAGGAGAGCAGCCGCTACGTCCTGCAGGGCCAAGAGCGACGCAACACGGCCCGGCGGAACCGGACGTCCTCCGGGGACCAGACCCCCGAGAGCCACAGCGACTCAGAGTACCGGCCGTCCTCGCGGCAGGACAGGCGCCGACCGTCGTCCACGTCCTCGTCCCACACGCAGGCCTCCTCATCCTCCAAGGCCAACGAGTGCTTTGAGTGTGGGAAGGTGTTCCGCAGCCGGCACCAGCTCAGCGTCCACCTGCGGGTCCACCGGCGGGACGGAGGGAAGGCGTCCGGAGGGGAGAAGGACAGGAGCACCAGGGACGAACGCTGGGGCTCCACCAGCGATCCAGAGTCCGGCTCCCCCAGCCGGCCAGGAACACCCGGTTACGGGGATTCCCCACCAGCTTCAACCCTGGGGGACCAGGCCTCTGAGATGGGCGTGGCCAACACGGGAGCGCTTACAGGTTAGTCGCTAACCTTCTTTATCGAGTTTTCCTCACATGGGTCAATGGATCAATGTGAGGTGGACTAAAGCAATTACTCTCGGCAACTTTAGAGCAAAAAGGAGAATAGCAGTAAATAACAATGCCATTATTTTGTCAAATTCACATCAATTTATCATGAGCATGATTTGAACATAGCAGTCAATTAATCATTGTTTATTTTGTATATAATTCATACATAGCATAAAGGGATGTAAGTTTTCACCAAACAATAGGTATAACGATACATTAGCATTGCAATCATACCAAGGGCGATTATAACTAAATAATTGTATTTTCAATTCAGTTTCCGCTGTACTAGCAGATAAGAGTTTTTTCTTATTCCTGGCCCCTGCATCTGACATCCAATCAGTGGTGAACATCTGTTGTTGAAATGTGTAGCTGCAACCTGATGGCCACCACAGAGTTTAGAGCCCCCTACTGTCCATTTTGAAGAATTACATGACGCTGTTCAGCATTTCCTGTTTCTCGCTGGAACAACAAATTATCCCAAAAATATAAACAAAATGCTTCCGTTAGAATGAATGAGATGTTTTTATGATCTGTGTTTCTATCAACATACTAGAATAGAATGAGACATTTTGGGGATTTCTCACATCCAATACAAACTAACTCAGCAGCAAATGGAAATCCTACACTCTCCTAGGGGAACCAAATGCACTGTTTTGATGAGAGCGTATGCGTATGGATCTTGTTAGAATGCTCTCTTTCGTTGCCCCGACATGCAGTTGTTAATGGAGCAGTGTGTAAGCTTCAGGCTGTTTAAGTTGAGCAGGCCACACAATGCGTAATGGCAGTACATTTCAAAATATACCTTCTCTGCAATCGCAGCAGGCTAATACTTGTCACCAGTTACTGTTGGATTAGGTTTGGGATGTGAGAGGTGGTATGACCCCTTGTTTTTGTTCATGTCCCGAATGCTGGCTAACACAGGCCAGAATAACACAGGCAATCAACTAAAATGTATGTTTATGGATCATTGAAATTCTCATCCTAATTATTAAATGTTTTTAAATAAAAATAGGCTAGAAGTACATCATCAAAAGGAATTGATTCTATTAAGTGGTTCAACCTAATTTTACACAGAAAGCAGGAGTTACTTAGTTGCCAAAAAAAACAAAAAAAAACTGAATACTCCCCAATTCTCCCAGGTATATTTGGGTTATTTCACAACATGAGTAGGACATCTTAAATCATACCCCATTTGAATTATTTTGGGGGTTTGTAGCACTGGTTGTGCTGGTGTGTAGTGGATTCTAGGGATGATTTCCACTCCTTCCTGTTGGTTTAGACATTCAGTAATAATAGCAACAGCTCTTCTTCAGGCCCCACTGAGCTGCACGCTCTCAGCACTTCCTGTCTCAGGAAATACCCCCCCCCCCACACACACATTCAGACTCACAACCCCCCCCCCCCCCCCCCCCCCCCCCCCCCACGACACACACACAGCCACACACACAGAAAGACACGAAAACCACACACAAAAGCACACAGACACACACATACAAAAGCACACACACACACACACACACACACACACACACACACACACACACACCAACAGATAAACACACACACAAACAACAACACACATACAAACACACACACAGAGACTGGCAACACACAAACAAAAGCATACACACAAAACACTACCACACATACACACACACACACACACACACACACTCACAAACACACAGATACATATAACTCCCACAACATGCACACACACATACACACACAAGCACACAACCAGGCAACATACACACAAACCCACAGACACACCGCATCTGTGTGTGAATATTTATTTTATATCTTTGTCATGGAAATCTGTCTGTCTTTACTCTCACATTTATTGGCAGCACTTTAAATGGATTGAATAAATAGGAAACTTTGGATTCTAAAGAAACCATGACAATGAATACTGGGGATGGTACTGTAACTATCAATAACTATTTCCTCTTTTCTTGCTCGTTGCTACATTTCATGACAGAACAAAGGTGGTTTTGTTATAAAGAGATGCATTTCCTTCCTCAAGCAATTTGAGATCAACTTTCGGATAATGATGAAATAACTTTCGCTGTAGTACAAATCCTTCTTGTTGAAATTAAATGTTATTGTATACTTCTCATTGTAATACTACAACTGCTAATAATGATGTTGATATAGCTTTGTAGTGATAAATAAAGCTGCTAAAAATGTAATTTCATCATTTTGTAAATTCTACTAAAGTGAACTTTGTGATAGCCTTGAGACAGGAAGGCAAGTCGATTTCTGTAGATATAGCTTTCAAAGAGAGCGGCAGGGTTACCTATCCATTCATCCATCCGTCGATTTATCATATCAGTCCGTCCATCCATCCATTCATACATCCATCCCATCCTCCATCTATTTACCTATTATCCTTCCATCATCCATCCATTCATAATTCCCTCCATCCATCAAATGATCCACCAATTGACATGTGATTCATCCATTCTTCCATGCATCGATCCATCCGTGTAGCCATTCATCCAACCATCCATCCTCTTATCCTTCCTTCCACCCACTCATCCAAACATTAATCCATCCATCCAACCATTTATTCACCCATCTATTCCCCCATTCATCCATTCACTCAATCCTCCCATCCATCCATCTATCCATCCATCCATTCATCCCCATCGCTTCCTTCCGAACATCCACCCAGCCCTCTTTCATTTGCAGTTCAATTTCCTTACCTGTCTCGTCTCACCCATAATAAATCCCTAATGTTGCCATAAAGGCCACTGTGGCCTGTCACTCAGCCCCCCTTCACACAGAGCCGGTCAGACGGCCACATCTAAGGGATCTGTTATTTATAGTCCCTTCCTGGTGGAGAGAGGCAGAGGCAACATGGGGAGAGACACTCCCTGAGGACTAGGCTGGGCTCGGAAAGGCTATTCTGTGGATTTAGGGGTGCCACAAACACTATTAATAGAACGTAGCCATTTGTCAGAGAAGGGGTATCCTTCGTGGGGTTGACGTAACCAATCACATTTGGTGTGTTTAAGAAAGGTTTGGTATTCAGGACTGGTTGTTAAGTACAGATTCCGAGTATATTATCCTCCTGATAGAATCTGACCCGTGACACAAAGTTGCTGATTTCACAGCGTGAAAATTGGACATGGCAGCATCTCGAAAAGGTAAAACATCCCCAGGATATGATAAGACACATCACAGCTCAGAGGTGTGTACCCAAACAGACCTCTCATATGAAAATCTGAGCGCTGTTCATCCCTGTGTTACACGCAGCTCCAATGAGATTAGTGTGTTCCTGTTCTAGACTTTGGGGTTGGGTTGATTTAGAACGGCTGGGTGTGGGTGCATAATTCCTCCCTAGACTGCATCTGTAAGCTAAGAGTTGTTTACTCCGCCCGGTGGGGGAGTTGCGGCTCATCGGTGACATATCGTGTCACCTGGGCGACTGAGGCTATCGGCGTTGTGACGCCCATAATTGCTCTCCTCCTCATGCACTCCCCCACACTGCAGTGTTGTTACGATGCAAACACACCAACACACTGTCTTTGGTGCACTCCTTGTGAGTATATGTATATGTGTGTGTTTGAGTCTGTCCATTTGTGTGTTGGTGTGTGTGTGTGTGTGTGTGTGTGTGTGTGTGTGTGAATAAAAGATAAAGAAATAGACAAGAGAACTGGTCCTAGCAGGATCAACACTTAAAGCCGACTTAACCAAGGTATAAGCAGGATGTGTATTTTGTGTTCATGCTGCGGTCTCAGCCATTTATGTGTGAGAGAAAGAAAGAGAGATAGATAGATAGAGAGAGAGAGAGAGAGAGAGAGAGAGAGAGAGAGAGAGACAGGGAGAGAGACAGAGAGAGAGAGGAGGAGGGGGGAGGAAGAGTGAGAGCGAGATAAAGTGTGAGAGAACGAGAGAGAGAGCGGGGATCTGGGGACACAGATGGGTGTGTTTGGGGGGGGGTTACAGGAAGCTGAGTGAGAGAGGTACATGAAAACAGAATCGTATTGCTGTTCCCATCCAATGCCAGACTGGTCTCCTCCTGGCCCACAGGGCTTGTCCTTGGCAAGGGCTGACTGGTGACTAGCTAGCTGGCTATAGGTTAGCAACGGTGCTGCTTCATCTCGGTGGTTAGTTTGCTATATGTTAGCCACTGTGCTGCTCTATCAGGGTTGGTGGCTTTTTGGCTACATTAACCACTGTGCTCCCCCCACAGTGTTGGCTGCTAGTTGGTTATATGTGAGCCACTGTGTTCCTCTAACAGGGCTGGTTGGTAGCTAGATGGCTGTATGTTAGTTGCTGTGTTGCTCCATTCGGTTTGGTTGTTAGCTGGCTATATGATAGCCACGGTGTTGCTCCAACAGGGATAGCTGTTGGCCAACTGGCTATAGGTTAGCCACTGTGGTGGTCTAACAGGACTAGCTGGCTATATTCTTTGCCACTGTTCTGCTTCAACAGGAAGCCAGATGAGAAGCAGATGGCAGGTTACTGCCCTGGTAGCACACTGAGGCCTAGGTGTAGAACAATTCATGGTTTAGTGTGTGTGTGTGTGTGTGTGTGTGTGTGTGTGTGTGTGTGTGTGTGTGTGTGTGTGTGTGATTTTGTTTGTGTGTGTGCGTGTGTGCTTAGTGGGTGTGGTTGTGTGTGCGTGCGTACGTGTGTGAGTGTGTTGGTGGGGGGGATGTGTGTGTGTGTGTGTGTGTTGCAGGGTGTGTGTGTCTGTTGATTGTTGAGTGGTTGGGGATACGTGTAAGAAAAGGACAGATAGGGTTAAGAATGCTTAAGACAGTGTGTTTGTTTGACTGTGTGTGGGAATGTGTCAAGCTCCCATGGCCCGAGCTTACAGTTCACGCAGAGTTAACTATATCTCGTTTGGCCGAGTCTCATGTTTCACTTGCTTACAAACGTAGGTCGTGTCTACCACCTTGTGGACAATGTAGAGAACTGCAAGAGTTAATAAAACAAACATAATTTGTAGCTACATTCGCCGAGGCCATGCTGTCATGTGTCATATTTATTTTATGATATTATAAATTGCTAATTATTAAAGTTTTATGTTACGCTTCTTGTCCATGGACAATTTAAATAGTTGTGGTCTTTACGATTTACAGTTAATGTACATTTATGTCTTTGTATTTAACGCTGTTTCTGAACCATATATATATTTTTTCCTCTGCCAGACCATTTGATGTGTTTGTGAAGTTATTTTTTAATGTTCAGTCAGGAACCTAACGTAAGCGTTTTAACATTACATAACTGTCCAACACTGCACTCTTCTGGCCTATTGCTGGAATTACAGGCAGCAATATAAAATAATAAACATCATCTACATATGCTACACCTACTGATCTCTTGCTCTTTTTTTCTCTCTCTTTCTCCCCAGATGAGAAGCCGTACATCTGCAGCCTGTGTGACTTTACGACCACAGAGTCACAGATCTATCTCACGCATGTACGCGTCCAACACCCGATCAACAACAGCAACAACCGACCCAGCTCTGCCCCAGGGGCTGCCGGCCCCGGCCCCGCCAACAGGTCAACCTCCAAGCTGAAGAGCGCCCTCCTCCTCCACACGCCCCCCCACCCATACCTCTCGGCTCCACCAGCCAGAGACAGGCGACCGGCGGAGTCGTCCCCTGTCGACCCCGGCCCGGCCCCGCTGGACCTGTGCGTGCGCCCCGAGGGCCACAGGGGCCTGGCCTCGGCCCCGGAGGGCGGGGCCCTCCCCCGACACAAGTGCTCCTTCTGCTCGCACTCCACCAGCTACCCCGAGGTGCTGTGGATGCACCAGACGGTGGCCCACCGCATCACCAGCGGCAGCTCCACGCTGGCCCCCAAATGGGCCCTGAGGCCCACCACCACCCCCGGGACCTCCGGGGAGAACACCTCCTCTTCGTCCTCGTCCTCTGGCAGGCGCACCGGCCCCCCACCCGTCCTGGAGGGGAAGGAGTGCCCGCCGTTGCCCTCGGAGACGCGCAACCCTCGAACCCGCCCCCCGACACACTGCAACGAGACCGCCAAGAAGAGCCGGCCCGCGGGCCACCCCACTGCCTCGCCTTCGCCCGCCGTCTCCTCCTCCTCCTCCTCGGGTCGGCCCTCCTCGGCTTCAGGGAGGCCCTCCCCAGCCCAAGGGAGGGCCCACGGCCGGCCGGCGGCCAACAGCGGCGGCAGTGGCGGTGGCGGCGGTGGCGGCGGTGGTGGCGGTGGTGGCAGACGTTCAGTGGAGCAGGAGCACACCGCGGCGGCGTCACGCCCCAGACCCAAGGTGGATATGTACCCACGAGGCACCACGTCGTCCTCCTCCACTGGCTCCCTTGAGAAGAGCACCGGGGCCCCCCAGCGTCCCCCGGCCCCGGCCCCGGCCCCGGCCCAGGCCCCGGCCCAGGCCCCGAGCCCCGGCTCCACCGCCGGGGGATCCAGGCTGGCCGAACGCTACCTGATGCCCCAGGAGGGCCTGGGCTTCATGCTATCGAGCAAACACGGCCTGGCGCCGGAGTACGGCAGGGCCAGGGCCTCTCCCCAGCCCCACAAGGCCAGCTCCCTCCTCCATCACCACCCCAACACCCTCAACCACCACAACCACCACAACCACCACACCCAGCAGGCACACGCCAACTCGGCCCACAGCCAGGGCCATGCTAACGCGAGCAGGCCCAGCGCCATTAGCCACAGCTCGCTAGTGGGGCGTGGCTACGGGAGCGCCACCTCCTCCCTCCACACACACGGGGCCGCTCTGCAGAACTCCGGCGTCGGGGCATCGCTGTCCTCCGGTGTTCGGGGTGAGATGAAGCAGGAGGCACCCGCCGAGACGCCAGAGATGCCTGTCGATATTCTGGGTTTCCTGAAGAACTACAGCCCCCATGAGCTGGCGGCTCTCTACCAGCGCTGGGGCGCGGCCAATGCTATGCTGGATCCCTCTGGTAAGAGCAAGACCCCCCCCTAACATGTTCAACATGTGGAATGGGAGAAACCGTGGGAGAAATGCCACATGAAAGGGATACAGTGTTTGTAGTTTATTTAAAGATTTTGTGTCACAAGGCAACATTTATATTCATATTGGATTGTCAACCACTACATTAGACATTATAAAACCACACCTGCTCCGAGCATAAACACACACACACACAAACAAGAGACACACTCTCTCTCACACACACACACACACACACACACACACACACACACACACACACACACACACACTCAAAGCTCACCATCTGGCAGGAGATGATTGACACAAAGAAATACTGCCCTTTTCTGACAAGGTGTTAAATAATGAAAAAGATATGCATTCAACATCCACACACACACACACACACACACACACACTCACACTTGGTCTTTCACTGTTTATGAGTAGAAGGTTGTGTGTGTATCTGTGTGTGGTGTGTTTGCGTGTGTGTGTGTGTGTGTAAGGACCTTCGCTGTGAACACGACTGCGAGGCAGCCTTGCTTCCAAGAGTCCACTCTCCCAGAAAGCTGTCACAAACTGTTTAGGTCACGACTCTGCCTGATGAGAGACTCACACACACAGAGGCGGGGGGGGGGGGGGGGGTGAGTGGGATGATTCAGTCAGAGAGGGAGAGGGAGAGAGAGAGAGACAGAGAGAGAGAGAGAGGGAAGGAGAGGTAGCAGGTGGGGGAGACGGAGCGGGGGGGGGGGGGGGGGGGGGGAGGAAGTGTGATGAGACACAATAATTACCCCACCAGCTGGTTTGGAAATGGTCATTACCAAACATCCACATTATTCGCCCCATTTTTGCGGGCCCGGCCTTCCTCGAGGTCAAACGGGGTCGCGCTGATCCAGGGGTCAAAGACAGCGACCCCCGCCAGCGGACGCATGACATCGCTGTCAGCTGTCCGGCCGCGTTACGTCACGCTCCGGCGTGGCCCTTTGAGTCACATGCTATAAAGTGACCTTTTTTGAACAAACAACGCCCTTCTCTCTCTCTCTCTCTCTCATTCTCTCTCTCTCTCTCTCTCCCTCTCTCTCTCTCTCTCTCTCCCCCTCTCTCTCTCTCTCTCTCTCTCTCTCTCTCTCTCCCCCTCTCTCTCTCTCTGTCTCTCTCTCGCCGTGGAACGGCTACGAGCGGTGCGTGGCTGGGCCGCCCTGCTCTCCCCGCGCCCAGCTCCTGTCTTGTCTTTCATTAGTGCGCCAGTGAGAAGGGCTGGCGGGAGCCCGGGCTGGATGTGTGTGATGAGTGTCCAGAGGCCAGAGAGCCACAGACCTGCCAGAGACACTCTCTGTCACCCCCTCCGTTCCTCCCCTCCTGTCTACGTCCTGCTGCCCTCTCTCCCCCGGCCTGGTACCGGCAGACATCGGTGGGCACTGCCCAGGTATATGCCAGGGTACCGCTCAGGGGTGGCGTGTGTGTGTGTGTGTGTGTTGGGGGGGGGGGGGGGGGGCAAAGGGGGGATGTAGGAGTAGGGGAGACGGGGGTTGGTGGTGTATGGACCCCAAGGCCGGTTATCTGCCAGCAGAAGAGGTCACAGGAGTGTGTGTGTTTGTGCGTTTGTGTGTTGGTTTGTGTGTCTGTGTGTGTGTGTGTGTGTGTGTGTGTGTGTGTGTGTGTGTGTGTGTGTGTGTGTGTGTCGGACGTAGCGACTGTCTTCACATGGCTCTTGTCCTGCTGTCTCTCCTCATCATGCGTCAGTGGGAGACGCGGATGTACCTTTTTTTTGTTTCCTCCCCTGGACTGAACCCCCCCCACCCCCCGTTTCCCCCCACGAGCACTCATACAGGCACACCTCACACACACAGGCACGCACATACATACACACACACACACACACACACACACACACACACAACCACGCACATCACACATACACATCCAATACACACACCCATGCGCACATACATGTACACATTAAACACACACACACACAACCACACAACACAAATAGACAGACCATACACAAACACACTGCAACACAAATACACATAAAAAAACACACGTACGCACACACAAACACACCTGATATGTGACACACGGCTGGCGGAGCGGGCACATCACAGCCGGGGCGTTTTAATTGCCTGTAATTTATGCGGCATGTGTGTGTGTACGTGTGTACGGTGTGTGTGTGTGTGTGTGTGTCTGCCTGTCAAGCTCTGAGATGATGCTGTGTGACAGCAGCAGTCCATCCCCTGGAGCTATCCGCTCATAATGACACTACTATAGACATACTAATGATGCCTGCACCGGTCCTGCACTACCACTACCACTACCTCTCTCTCTCTCTCTCTCTCTCTCTCTCTCTCTCTCTCTCTCTCTCTCTCTCTCTCTCTCTCTCTCTCTCTCTCTCTTGCTCTTGCTCTCGCTCTCTCTCTCTTGCTCTTGCTCTCGCTCTCTCTCTGTTGCTTCATTCGTCGAGCACCATCTCAATCTTTAACCTCCAGTCCCCCCACCACAGACCCTTCACATCACGGTCAGACATTCCACAACATTCCTGGCAGTCTTGATCCTGACCTGTGTTGCAATACTGTCTTCTGCGTTGTTGTTGTTGTTGTTGTTGTTGTTTGTCTTGTTGCTGCTGTTGTTGTTGTTTGTTATGCCGTGTGCATGTTTCGGGTAGTGGGTTGTGGCAGAGATGTCTCCCGACGGTTCATTGTCTAAGTCTGAGGTATGCTTTTGAGCCAGCAGGTTTATGCCACAAACATCACGGTTAAAGGTAGCATGAGGCTAACCTGGGCAGGAGTTCATTGTGGGATAGCTTTCGGTTCGTATTGGTATCCACACTGTGGCTCGGCCCGAGAGAGCCCACAGCTTTTAGATGGACAGCCCTACCCTGACAATATATGATTGTTATCTTTGGAGGTCCTATCAGCAGCAGGGGGTGGCCACTGCGATCCATCAGCCCACGCAGCCATTAGTATTAGCCGATTTCAGACTGATTGTTTGGTGACCCGTTTGACGTGGAATCGCTGCATTGCTTTGGTCTGAATCCTTTTTTTTTTAACAAGATAATAATCCATCATAATAATTAGGCCTGCAGCTAATGGTTATTTTGTTCGTCAATTATGCTGATGTATATCGCAAGTGACAGCCCTGACGCAGACACCTGCACACTCAGCAAGTCTCAAAGCTCTGTCTTAATACACATCGCGACAATTTAGTTCCCCCGAAAAAACACAAGACACCAAGATTCATGCATACACTTTGAGGAGGCTACTAATAAGGATTATTTTCATAATCTGAACATCATTGAAAGGAGTATCTTCTTGACACATTAATAAATGATAGCGTTGATGTATTAATTAAACAGCCTTTTTCTTAGTTGCGATTAGTCGACACAGTCAACGAATCGTGACAGCCCTAATAATTATACAGTAATTAATCTGCCGTTTTTCCTCTGTTGTAATATGTTTGTGTGTGTGTTTTTTTGCTTGTGTGTAGGGATGTTGCGGTCTCTAATGCGACAGGGGAGCTACGCGTGTCACGAGTGTGGGAAGAGCTTCAGCCAGCCTAGCCACCTTCGCACCCACATGAGATCTCATACAGGTAAACAGCACCCACATCCACACACATACACATACACACACACACACACACACACACACACACACACACACACACACACACACACACACACACACACATACATTCATACAAACGGACTCAACATGCTCGGACCCGAGTCTCAAAAATGGTAGCCAAACTCATATCTTGATGAATTGGTTTTACTTTCTATAGCTTCAAATTTGTTTCAACCATTCATGTTGCTGGAGGCGGGGATTTCTAAGCCGGTAATTGGCTATTAGCAGCGAACACAAACGTGGCTAGTAAATTGTAAAAAAAGGTTAAATTAAGGTTTCAAATCAACACTGTGTAGACTGGCACCTGAAATACACCCTTCTGAAAGCGTGAACATTTTCTTCATTGAAATGATCTCCATAACCAAAGAGGAAACAGGCGTTAATCCGCCCCTGCAGTTCCATGTTTGCGTGCCCCGTGCTCTGTGCCACCCCCACCCCCATAAGGACGGCTGGAACAGAAGTTATGCTATAAAATAGTAGGACTGCTGGATCAGAGGTAATGGTTAAACATATTAGGACTGCTGGATCAGAGGTAATGCTAAAACATAGCAGGACTGCTGGATCCAAGATTACTACAACCCTAACCAAATCCAAACCCCCAACCAAATGTTATGACACTCATAGACTTCTTTTTTTTTATCTGGTCCAAACTAAATACAAAAGCGAGACAGGGATGAATATCGTTATTTTTTCTTAACAGATTGGTCGTTTCCCTTCTCCACTCCCTCAACCCCATTTTCATCACCGCACTCCATAAATCTTAAAACTGTCGCTGCGTTGGCGAAATAAATCAAAATAGATGTGTGTTGTGTACTCTTGGTGCGGCCGCCGGCTTGCGGCCCCCCTCTCTATCCCCCCGCCCCGGGCCCGGCAGCTGTCTCTATTTTTTTATAAACAGAAACGATGATTTGCTCGGGATACTGACCTGTGACAAATTATATACATTATTAATCACATGTCAATTAGAAGGATGGAATTGTGCATTCTAATGAAGTGTGGCCACATTTGTCCACGCCAAACGCTGTGAATCCATTTGCATGCTTCCCTGCCATGCCATTCACCAGAACAGGCTGCTTTAGACGCTCTCCCGTCGGCTGCTGTTCCCCGCCGTCTCTCTGCACCGCTGTGCGTCTGGCCCTCTAGTGTTTCCTCCATTCCTCCCCTGATTCATCACCTCCTTTATCTTAACTCCCACATGGATCCTTTTCTTCTTTGTACCTTTTTTTCTTCTTCTTTTTTTCTTCTTTCCCAACCTTATCTGTTTGCCTCTTGTTTTCTCCTGTTACCTACCGCTTTTGTTTCCTCTCCTCTCCTCTCCTCTCCTCTCCTCTCCTCGCCTTTCTCCTCTCCTCTCCTCTCAACTCCTCTCCTCATTCCTCTCCCTTTCCCCTCTCCTCTCCTATCCTTACTCCTGTCTTTCCTCTCCTCTCCTCGCCTTTCTCCTCTCCCTATCCTCTCTTCTCTGCTCTGTTCTCTCCTATGCTCTACTCCCCGCCACCTCTCCTCTCCTTTCCTTCCCTCTCCTCTTCCCTCTTTCCTCTTTTCTCTCCTCTCCTCTTTCCTCTCCTTTCCTCTCTCCTCTCTCCTCTCTCCTCTCACTCCTCTCCTGTCTCCTGTCCTGTGCTGTCATGTCTGTCAGCCTGGCCAGCAGTGATCAGCCCTGACATTGAGATAAGTAGGTTCTTTACAGGGAGTGTGAATGATATGTGGCACGGCCAGTGATTCTAAGTGACAGAGGGCAAGTGGTAAGTGATGCAGAGAGAGCCCACCCAGCCCCCTAGCCCTGTTGTTAATCCACACACACACACACACACACAGACACACACACACACACACACACACACACACACACACACACACACACATGCCAAGACATACACATTCACATACACACATACGTTTATAACCACACAAACACAAACACATACGCACATGCATAAACACACACACACACACACACAAACACAGACACACACACACACACTCACACACACACACACACACACACACACACACACACACACACACACACACAGACACACACAAAAACAGGTGCATAAACACACTCAACTGCTTGAATAAACATAGAGACACACTAACCCCCACATACATGCATCAACACACTACACACACACACATATAGACACAGATAGATACACACACACACACACACACACATGCTAAGAAACACCCTCACTATTATATATACACACACAGAGACAGGAACACACAAACAGATACACACGCGCACACACATGCACAGACACTTGGAAGACTTGGTAAACACGGGCAGAGCTGTAATTAATGTTGTCACCGTCAGTCCTCTCTGCACGGACGCGCACACACAGAAAAGGGCAGCCACCCCGAGGCCCTCCATTAACATCCGTCACATTAAATCACTGGCCTGACGCCACCATGCTTCATCATCATCCTCCTCCTCCTCACCACCACCGCCATTATCACCATCACCACTGTCATCATCATCATCAACGCCACATCTCCGACTGTATCAGCGCTGGTGGCATAATGCTACCATGTGCTGGTGGAGGAAGGCGGGTGAGGGGGGAGTTCTAGCCCCCTAGTCTCACGAATCAGACTTTAGATTAATATCTAAAGTCTGATGGAAGACAAGCTCAAATCTGTGGTGAACGGGCCGTTTCCTCATCTTTCGCATCGTGTTGGTTTTCGACCAATCGTGTTGCTTGAGGCGGGGATCTGGTACACAAACTCGACCAGTGCTAAACTGTAATAATAACGTGTCTGTAAAGGTTTCAAATCAACACCATGTAGACGGGTCACTGTGAGAGTACCCTTATTAAAATCCCCTTCTGAAAGCTTCAAACAATCAAGAATGAGTTTCTCTTTGGTAGAATATCTCCGTCACAAAACAACAAGGCATAACCCCGCCCCTTTCAGTTCCTGGTTCTCGGCCCAGGCTCCTCTGTGCCGTCTCTCCTCAGAAGTTCTCCTACAACACAGTAGGACTGCTGTATCCCAGATTATAACCACCCTCCCGCTTCCTTTCCCCCACCTCCTCCCTTTCCCCCCCACCTCCTTCTCCCCCCTCCCCTCACCCCTTCCTCCTCCCTCTCTCCTGCAGTTGGGTTTGATTTTAACGGACTCCACCAAGGAGCCGACCCTCACGCTACCACCGCCGACGCCGAAGCTCCACCCAAACAAGTATGTCTCTCTTAACCACACCGACTCCCCCCCACCACCTCCTCTCTCCTTGACGGCCCCACACTCGAGCACCCTGCGCCCACTGCGTCTACACGTCGCGTCGCTGTGTCCAGCCTGCTCTGCTCTTGTTTACGTTCGTCTTTCTTTCGTTTGTGTCGTGATTCCTCCCTACAGAATCATTTTGTATGTTTATTTACCCGGTTCCTGTTTGTTTGTGTGTTCCGTCGCTACACCAATTGAAATCGCAGCCGGCGGTGGTTTCACCACGGTTTCACCAAACAGGAAGTGACATAAAGGTCCTCTGCGGTATGAGTAACAGGGGGGCGGACAATGGTATGGGCGCTCCTACCAGATGGAACCGTCGGTACGCCGCCATCACAGGGGGGGGACGTTTTCAGAGTGACAACAGCAAGGGCTCCCTGAACGGGAAAGTGAGACAGAGGGCGAGAGAGAGACAGAGGGAGGGACAGAGAGAGAGGGAGAGGGAAGGAGATTGAGCCAGAATTCTGAGTAAAAAGTAAATCTGCTCAGGGTTGACATTTGAAGGGAAAAAAGAGCCGGGACGACACCGCACACCTCCATCTTAATTAATCACGCACACACATAAATACGGACGCACAAAGCGACAAATGCACGCACGGGGCGCGATTGATGGCAGCGGGCGCGGCAGAGGCGTCCAATTAGAAAGCAGCGGCGGTGAGCTTTACGGTGACAATAACCTTTAGTGTAATATAGTACATCGGTATAACACACCACAACCCCACCCCGCCACACACTCACGCCGGCCGCAAAACATCAACCACCCGCACACCCCCTGCCCTATCATCTCACCAGCACCCCCCCCCCCCCCCCCCCCCCTCCTTGCATGTCCTGGCATCCCTCCTGTCCTCCATGTTGTTTTTTTCGTGTAGTTTATCCCCTCTGCTTCAGTGTGTTTTTGCCGATCGTCGCCGTTGTCGGTTTTGCTTTTTTGTTTTCACGTCCTGTCACGACCACTCCAGGTTTATTAGGGCGACTGGTGTCATTAATGAGAGAGATCTCTCTCTCTCTCTCTCTCTCTCTCTCTCTCTCTCTCTCCTGATTGCATTATTCACCATGTTGCATTTTAAGATGATGTATGATAACCGCTACATCTCCCCATTACTCCATCTTCAGGGTGAGGGAGGGGGGCGGGGTTTTACAAAGAGGATCATTTGTTTGGCCGCTTTGATATTCTTCAATTTATCAAAATGATAATCGGGTGCAATTAAATGGCAATCTCATTTATTTTGTTCAGGTGTACGCGGGTTTGCGTTTGCGTGTGTTGCATGTTTGCGGTGGAGGAGCCTAAGCCTCTGTAGGTCATTCTAATTAGAAGAGGAAGAAGTGGTTAAACGTGTGTGTGTGTGTGTGTGTGTGTGGGGGGGGGGGGGGGGGGGGGGGGGGGGCTGGTAGGCTGTGCTGATCGAAAGAGGGAGAGCGAGGGTATAGGGTAGAAGAGAGGGGAGGAGAGAGAGGGGGGGAACAGGGGGGAGGGGGGAGGAGAGGGAGAAGGGGGTAGAGATTGAGAAGGCTGAAGGGGGAGAGTGTGGAGAGGGGAGGAGATGGTTGGAGAGGGAGAGGGGAGGAGAGAGAGAGGGTTGGAGAGAGTGAGAGAGAGAGAGAGAGGGGGGGAACAGGGGGAAAGGGGGGAGGAGAGGGAGAAGGGGGTAGAGATTGAGAAGGCTGAAGGGGGAGAGTGTGGAGAGGGGAGGAGATGGTTGGAGAGGGAGAGGGGAGGAGAGAGAGAGAGAGAGAGAGAGAGAGAGAGAGAGAGGGGTGGAGGAAAAATAGGACTGCTCGGGGTGTCGAGAGGCTAGGACGAGCAGCTCTCTCCGCTCCAGATGGCAGACGTCTCTCTCTCAGGAAGGAGGAGCAGCGGAAGAGAGGAGCGACTCTCTCTCTCGTCTGATCTGGGTCAGGTTACACAGGGCAAAGTTAACTTGTGCCCAAAACGTTACGCTTGCTCCCATTCTAGACTAGAGATATATAGAAGCCCGGAAAAAGTTGTTGGGTTCAAATTGGGTTCATAAGGAAAGAAATACACACAAATACAGTGGTCAGCTTGTCTGCGATTGCAACATACAAGCCCGCTCTCCTATTTTGGATTGTTTTGATAGTTAACAAGCAAATTAATTATCCCATGTAGGGACTCTTAGTAACGCCTGGGCAGTCAGTAGGTGCTTTGTATACATAGAAGTAAGAAGTGGTTTGAAGCCTTGTTCAGAGTTGCTCACAAGGCCTTCTCAGAGAGCCTGGTTCTTCTTTGTGGGTTTGGTTTGGTTTGAATCTATCTGCCTTCTCTGCACCTCTGTGTCCGACGCTGCCCTATCCTCTTCCTCATCCTCTAACTAACAGCTCTGGGAGGATATCCCCCGACCTTCTCTAACGTTGTGTGTCAATGTGTCCCCACCTCCCCCTACAGGCGAGAGACCGTTCTGCTGCCTCCTCTGCCCGTACCGAGCCTCTCAGAAAGGGAACCTAAAGACCCACATGGAGAGCGTCCACCACCACCGCCCTGTCCGACCCGGCCTGTGGCCCCGGAGCAGCGGCCCGGACCCTGGCCCCGTGGCAGGGACGGTGGCCCCCAGACAACCGACCTCACCATCCACCCATCCCACGTAGAGCAGAAGATGTCGATAAGAAGGATCAGGAACTGCCGTCAGACTTGATTGGACGGATCGGGGAAATTTGGCAGTTGAACGCAGGGTCGGGAACCAGGAACCCCAAACCTCGACCCCAACCCTCTCCCTCACCCCCCACCCCCCTCCCAGAGAGACAAACAGGAAACAAAGCCGCTCCGACAAGCCGCCCGACAGTGGGCGGCCAATCACAGCCCTTTAACCACAGGCAACACTGATTTAGCTCATTTTGAGGAAGAAAAAAGGATTCTTTGTATTTGATGTACGATCACGCAAAAAAAGGACAAAGTAAAAAAAAAAAGAAAAAATAATGAAGAAATGCTATTTTTTTTTTAAAAGACTTGTGTGCTTTCAAACACACAAACACACACACACACACACACAAACACACTTGCGTGAGAAGGTGAGACGTGACTTTTGAGCTGTGTCTGTCCAGCTGATGAGGGGAACAGTGTGTGTGCATTCACTCAGGAGAGAGACCGCATGTCCGGACAAGATGAGAATAACGTTCACACACGTCCTCCAGGACACTGCAGACCCACTTCCTCTAGTCCCTCCCCCCGCTCCCCAAACACACTCACACATACACATCCCACCCCCCCACTAAAGAGAACGAAGTTAACGAGATGGTAATGAAGGCGTGTGTGTGTATGTGTGTGTATGTGTGTGTGTGTGTAAAGTGAGAACATGAAGTACATTAACATGAGTGTACTCAGAGGCTGTTCAGCTCACCATAAAGCGAGAGAGAGAGCGAGAGAGAGAGAGAGAGAGAGACCCAGAGAGACCTATCAGAGAGAGAGAGGGTAGAGAGAGAAAGACAGCTGGAGAACAAGGGTGCTAAAAGAGCGACAGTTAGAGAGGGAGAGAGGGAAAGTTAGAGAGAGGGGGGGAGAGAGAGAGAGAGAGAGGGAGCGGGAGCAGAGCTAATGACTGGAAGAGGGGGTGTCTGCTTTACTGCTCATTAAAAAGAGTGTGCGTTTTTAATGGACAATATAAATGAGCGTGCGGTTTTAACAGCCATTCAATTATTGTCCATTTAAAAGAGTACGGCGAGATGAGTGCAGGCTGTTCCCCCCCTCCCCCCGATTTCATATTAAAAGCTCACCTCTGTAGTTGAAAGAACAAGAAAAACGGAGGAAGAGGATACAGATGTGTAGCTAGTCCCAGCAAAACATGCGGCTTATTTTCTTGTTGTTCTGTGTGCTTGACTTAATGGTGATGGGAAAGCGAATTTCCTTCGAGGGGAAGGTGAGAGAGAGATGGAGAGAGGCAGAAGAGAGTGGGTCTAAGTGGAAGAGAGAGAGAGAGGCAGACACACAAAGACCGGCAGGCGCAGCTGAAAGATCAAGAGGGTCAGGCTTCAGGAGATTTTAGTTCAGGGATTCGAGGGAGATAGAGATGTTGTTGCAGAGCCCATTGAATAAAAAAGCCATCACTGCTTTGCTCTGTGTGTTTGTGTGTGTGTGTGTGTGTGTGTGTGTGTGTGTGCGTGTGTGTGTGTGTATGTGTGTGTGTGTGTGTGTGCTGTTTGAGTTTGTGTGTGTGTGTGTGTGTGTGTGCGTTTGTGTTTGTTCAGCTCAAACGCAGCATATTGGCTAGTAGGTTGATCAACCTCAATGTATGATCCTGCCTAGATGATTTGCATTCTAGCCTACCTCTTTTGGGATATAAAAAAAAAAAGGTTCCTGCTTAGTTTTTGTTTTCCCGTCTCTGTTACACTCTTTTCAGCTCCAGTTTTTAACCTGAGAGGCTTTGCTTCTCGGCGGTTTTTGGATAGAATATTTTTCCTTCAATATTTCTGTTCTCTCTCCCGGACTGACCTACCAGAAACAAAAAACAACAAAATACGAACCATGCCCCATCTGTGACTGGAGGCGTCGGTGAACAGACTCGACAGACTTGAACGCGAGGCCTTTCAATGCTCATACGTATGCGTTGGTACAGCGCGTGTAACGGACGTCAGGAAATACAGCGTTTCTTTGCCTCAATTTTGAATCAGACACCGTGGGAAGACAAAGGAGCCTAAAGTACTGTTCTGTACTTCACACCTTTGTGTGGGATCGCAGTTGTTTTTACAGAAACGCGCATGATATAAATGGTGGTAAAACCTGCTGGGTGGTTTGTAATGCATACAGTACTGTGTGCTCTGATGTACCTTACACACACACACACACAGTATGTGTGTGTGTGTACAGCGTATTGAAGGTGTGTGAGTAATGAAAATACTTGAAATTGAATATGTTAGCCTATACTGAGTAGTGTAGTACTAATACCAATGTTGAATTCCCTTTCAAATTAACTCCTAATCTATAAATTTGTACCTCAAAGTGTAACTTAGAAAAATATAAAAAATAATGTTGAAGAGATTCAGCGGTGGTGTGTGTGTGTGCGTGTGTGTGTGGGTGTGTGTGTGTGTGGGTGTGGGTGTATGTGTGTAATATTAACTTTATATCTGTATTCCACTCTTACCAAACCCTTTTATACACACAGCGTTGAATACCAAATATAACTAGTGCTCTTAGACTAGCTTGCTGCTTTAACACCCGTCTCTGATTTTAGGCTAATTTATGTCTGAATGTGCCAGCTAATTCTGTTCAAAGTCCTATTTGCGCTATTTTAGCCTCCTAACGGTTCTGAGTTGATAGATTTACTTTGGGGTTGTTGTTTTATTTTAATGACATTTAACAATGATTTATTGATTTGATGATCTTGAGATGTGTGTGGTGGCTGGGTGAAGCAGCTTGTTAGCCATGCTGTTTAAACATGGAAATAATGCTACCGGTACAGTAGTTGTTCTATTTTCATACAGGTGTAAAAGTGTGCTTTAGGTCTTTCCCCCATTCACTGGTCCAAGAAGCCGTTATGGAGGGCATTCCAGAGAAGCTGGCCTCCAACTCCCGGTGTTGTGTTTTGCTTCCGACGATGCCTTTTCAGTTGTATTATTTCTGTCTGTTAGCTGTCTTTGTCATGGACGTTGTGGTTAATTGACAGTAGAATACCGTACATTTCCACAGTGTACTTGGTTGTATTTATTAACATTTCCAAATGATAACAGGCCAGGGCTCGGTGGGTGGAGTGTTGTGTGTTTTTATTCTGGGTTTTGTTTGTTTGTTTGGGTTCATTTTTTTTTCTGATGTAATAACTTTACGAGCCAGCAAGTGGATGTGACCTCTACCTCGTCTGAGCCATTCTCAGTTCTGTTGCATTTTTATATACATTATTATTATTATTATTATTATTATTATTATTATTATTATTATTATTATTATTATTATTATTATATGATTTGAAATACCCTTCATGTCATGTCCACAATAAAGACACACCTAAGCGGCACTTACTGACTGTGTGGTCTGTTTGTTTTTAATTAAAGCTTATGTTATTATGGCCCTCCCTGCACTGGTTCACAGACATCATCTACTTTGAGTCTGTGGACAGACGCTTCTGTCCTACTGGACACAGAAGTGAAGCTGAGAACGATGGAAGCGGCCAATCAAATAGCCGTGGCTACAAGAAGTGCTAGTTTAAAAAAATCAAGAAGTAGTAGCTTTACAGGAATCACACAGACAAGGTTGATTTGGTTTTGTAAATGAGGTTTGAAATATTATTTTTTCTTTAAACAATGAGTCACCAGCCATACATTTAACTTTAGTCACAAAGCACCAAACATGACCTTTGCCCTCTAAAATCACACCCGATTCCAAACTCTTTTGATGATCCCGGCTCTTGATGCGCTGCCGCTTCCACGCCGGGCAAAGCGCGGCGAGGTGTGCTCAAGCGTTCAGTGATGGAGACGCTCACCCCCTCAACGAGTTAGTGGGGGGGGTCCACCTGTCGAAAGGGAGGGGTGGCGGTGGTGGGTGGGGTGGGGTGGGTTTCCATCGCCGTATCGCTGCCGGCCCGTACGGTGCGCTGTCGTTGTCCTTATAGTCAGCCTTGTCCACCGCCGCCTCAGCAGGTTTTTGTGTAGCGTGAATGAGTGACGCCTGAGTGGCAGCTTCCCTCTGAGAAACATGGCTCCTGACGTTAATGCCAGCCGGGCCCCGCAGGGCTGGCAGAGAGGGAGACAGAGAGACAGCAGCTGCCCGTCACTTCTTCTCCTCCGTCGCTCTTCAGACGCCGGAAAGGCAGACATGACACCAAACCCCCCTACCCACCCTCACCACCCGCCCTGGAGCTGGCTATGAAGACAGCAACCTGTTCCCTGACACCTCGTCTCTCTGTCACACGCCAAAGACTGAAAGTGACTGAGTTGAGTGAGGGGGAAGAGAGAAGAGAGACGCCGGGAAATGTCAGGCTGGCTGAGGTGTGACGGATAGAGAGAATATCAGCTCCCCTTTTTCACTTCAGTTGTTTTATTTTTGTTGTGTGACTTTTTGTTGTGTTTCCCGCGACACGCCGATAAAGATTGGTGCATGCTTTTGTTTACGTGCTTTGGCTTTTCATCGTATTAGTGTTTCAACCCACCGAATCAAAGTGTATACAAATATAATCTTTTATTCTATCTATATATATTTCTCAACCTGTAAACCTGCTTTCATAGCTATAATGTCTGTAAGGGTGTGAGACACATTATATTTATATATATATATATATATATATATAAATATTTAGGCCTTTATATACCAACAAATATTTAAATAAATACTGCATTTATCAAGTGGTTCTTCTTGCTCTTTCCCTGAACTTAGGATGACATTACGTGTAATGTGTTCTCAACCATACCGAGAATCAGAGTAGGAAATCCGTGGTCCGCTTCTCTCTCCCTCTCGCTCTCGCTCTCTCTCTCTCTCTCTCTCTCTCTCTCTCTCTCTCTCTCTCTCTCTCTCTTGCTCGCCCCTCTATGGCTCTTGCTGGACCATTTGTGTCAGAGGGTATGATCTGTATCTGCCACCGGGGACCACTAGCCCGTTCTAATGGCTGTTTAAGCGGCCGGCCTTATGGGGGACAAAGGCCACTCGGCAGAACCAAATGACACTTGAATATGTACTCCGTCTGATCGCCACGGGAACGCTGCACTGCACTGTCTGCCCAGAGAGGGGAGGGGTCCGGCTAATGGGGTAAATATAGTACCATGCTCTTAACAATATACTTCCTATAAAGAATGTAAATGGTCATATACACAAGTATATATATATATATATATATATATATCTATATATATATATGCACACACACATACAACAAGGTACTGCCTGAGTCCCACTCCTCTGCATTTCCAGGCAAAAGGCCAAACACATTTACAACACTTCAAGTGTCTACGACACAAGAGCAGCCCTCTCCACGGTGAAATATGTAAATATTGCACTAATCAAAGGGTTCTGGAACCGCAAAATGCCACGGAAAAGGTTATGACCTGGAGCCTGTGCTAATAGGGGGGGGGTTGGGTGGTGCTGATGTTAGGCGAAGGTGACGGTGGTGGTGGTGGTGGTGGTGGTGGTGGTGGTGGGAAGACGGTGGTTGTGGCGTGGGGGGTTATGAGGGGGTGGTGTCGGGGAGTGACAGCTACCACGGGCGTCTCTCCTGCCTGAGGAGGACCTTCACACGCTGACCTCAGCCTCCTGTGCGCCGCCGCTCCTTGACAGTAATGAATAGGAAGGGCCTGTTTATGCATATCAAATGTTATTTACTCTCCCGCAGCCCTCTGCAGCCGCCCAACAGGAAACAGACCGGGGAAGCGAGAGACAGAGAGAGAGAGGGAGAGCGAGAAAGAGCAGATGAGAGGAGAGAAGGAAGATGCAAATGAAAAATACAGGGTTATTAACCAAAGACCAAGAGTTGCCGTTGGGAGACAAGTCGGCATGTCCCGGGGTGTAAAAGGGTTAATTTCACAATGGCCGGGATGGTGGTGCTGTTGGGTGGAGGTAGGCGGGGTGGTGGTGGTGTGGGTCTTGTTGTTGGGGTTGAAGGAGGTGTAGGAATGCTGGTGGTGCTGGTGGACATGGTAGTGGCGGTGGTGGTGCTGTTGGTGGTGTTTCAGTGGTGGTGATTGACTTGGTGGTGATGGTGGGAATGGTTGAGGAGGTGGCAGTGGTAGTGGTGGAGGGGGTGGTGGTAGAGCTGGCGGTTTAAGTGGTGGTGAGGGGGTTGGTGGTGGGGATAATGGAGGAGTTGGTAGTGGTGGTGGTGGTGGTGATGGAGGAGCTGGGGGAAGAGGTGGTGGTCGTCTTCAGACTTAACCTCAATTACAATGTTTCCTTGTTCCCGCTGGTCTGTTTGACAGGCTCAGCGTGGCTCTTCGCCGCAAACACTCAAACGTTTTCATATCCTGTGTCAAATCCGCCCCTATTTAAATTTAGCCCAAACGATTATTGAATTCAGCCGTCTTTCTTTGCTGTTTTGTCTTGCGACGCATGTCTCGGGACAGATTTGTCTGAGAGATGGGAGAGCAATGTTCTAGTGTGTGTGTGTGTGTGTGTGTGTGTGTGTGTGTGTGTGTGTGTTTAAAGTTGTTACTTAAAGCTGGATTAATTCATTTCCTCATCGACATGATTGGTCTTAAATAGAACAAACCTTGAAGCCAGGACAGGGAGGGGGGGGGGTTGACGTGAGACGGCAAGCTCAAGAAAATAACCTTGAAGATGAACAATGCGGGTGAGGAAGGGGGAGGAGGGGGGAGATCAGCCACAACGGAGCTCTGTGTTCTCTCATTCTATTCTTCCCCACCATCATCATCATCATCATCATCATCAGCTCCACTTCATGTTCTATCTGCCCGCACTTGGAGAGAGTTAAGCTTGATCTTAAGGATGCAAATGAGGATCCTATTCTGTGGCCTGACACCCCTGATCACCACCCATCTCCCACCACCTCTCACCACCACCGTCACCACCACCGTCACCACCACCCCCACCACCACCACCACCGCCACTAACCATCACCACCACTGCCACCACCACTGCCTCCCAACTCGCATCACCAACCACCACAACCAGCTCCTACCACCTCCACCACTAACCACCACCACCTCCCGCCACCCACCGCCCACCGCCACCACTGCACCACCTTCCCCAACCACCACCTCCCTCACCTCGCATCACCCACCACCACGCGGCACCCACCACCACCACCTCCCACCACGCGGCACCCACCCCTCGCTCGCCCCCAACTCCGACCCTGGTCCCAGGACAGACCGTGACATTTAACATCCCCTTCATTTTAATTTGAACTTAATAGCCAAAAAAAAAAGTGATTAGAATTAACATTAATGACATTTCATATGTCTTCCAACCCGGGTCCACATTCATTACCCCTCTCACCGCCGACCGTACTTATCCAGCTAATTCCGCTGGCGGAGCCGAACAGCTTAAATTTTATGTTACCCTTTTAATGACGCAATCTTCTCTTTTCGCCTCATTCTTTCTTTATTCTCCCCTTCTCACTGCCTCCTCCTGCTCCACTTGAAGAGCACAACAAGAAACGCTTGTGAGTGTGTGGGGGGCGGGGGGGGAAAGAATTAGCAAAAGGGGTGAGAGGCGGTTGTAGAGAGAGAGAGAGAGAGAGAGAGAGAGAGAGAGAGAGAGAGAGAGAGAGAGAGAGAGAGAGAGAGAGAGAGAGAGGGACAGACAGATAGGGGACTTGAACAAAGCCTCTAAGTTTGAGCATCTACACTCGGTGCCAATCCACACACAACATCAGAGGAGATTAAGAAGTCTGTATGTGTGTGTCTGTGTGAGTGTGTGTGTGTGTGTGTGTGTGAGCGTGTGTGAGAGAGATTGGAGTGGGGTGGAGTATCTCTTTTCTGGCATAAGGCCTGCCCCCCCCTCCAGCCCCCCGTCCCCCCTCTGTTCTTGTTTTAACAAATACTGTCGGATGGCCTTCATCATCCCCTCCTCCTCCTCATGGCCCTCCGCTGTGAAAGCACAGAGGATAACGAGGAGAAAGAGAGGAGAACACAGCGTTATGATGCTACGGCTGCTACTCCTTCAGTGTTGTCCACACCATGGCAAGTGATCTGGGAGACGAGAGACATGAGACGGACTGTTTTGGAGAAAATCAATTCAAATAACTGATCAAAACAATCAAGGGAAATGTGCGTAAATCCATCTTCATACGAGTTCAAAGGCAATTAGTTATCCTCCCGTCTCTCTCTCTGTTTCTCTCTTGTTCTCGCTCTCTTTCTCTCGATCTTTTTGTGTGTGTGTGCGTTTGTGTGTGTCAATGTTTGTATGTGTGTATATGTGTGCATGTATATGTGTGCGTGTGCGTCGGCCTTTGGGAGTACGCTAGTAAACATGTGTTTGCAGGTGGTTGCATATGTGTGTCTGTGTGTGTGTGTGTGTTTGCTCGTGTGTGTATGTGTGAGTGCGTGTGCGTATTCTGTTTGCTCAAGCGACAGGCAGCAGCCCTAGCAGATCTCCTCTCCCCTGTTCTCACTAATCGCTCTATCTGGTGATGCTCCCAGGGGCCAGCAGGTGGAAGGGCCCGCACTACGCTGAGGTGTGTGTGTGTGGGGGTGTGTGTGTGTATGAATGAATGGCAGCAGTGGGACAAAGGAGAGCAGGCTGTGTAGGAAGGGGCAGCGGGGATTGGAGTGGATGCTGTGATGGGTGGGAGACCATGTGTGTGATAGGTGGGAGACAGTGTGTGAGGCTGGTAGTTGTTAGTGTGAGCTCTCAGGGTTGAGGGCTGCACAAGGAGGTTAAAAGGGTGAGACGGGGGGGGGGGTTGGGTGGGAGAGACGGCCGGGGGGAGTGATCAGGGAGGGCTATCGACAGTGAGGAAGGGATGGCTGTGTGTGTGTGTGTGTGTGTGAATGTGTGTGATGGTGTGGGGGGTCTCTGACAGACAGGGCAATCTTAAGGCGGGACAGGCTCAAGAGAGACATGTCAGTCCCTCTCTAGGGGGGCGGCCGGTCGGCTGGTCAGTCAGCCGGTCTCCGCACCTGCGAACTGCTAAATGTTTATTGGCAACGTGTCCGCGCCAATGCTGCTAGCCTGCAGCCCCGGGTTCACCCCCGTAATGCTCTCTCATTGGTATTGGAGCGAGGGGCCGACCGTGGCCGGCTGGATGTACAGCACGCTGGAATCCATTACATGCACAAACACGAACATGCACGCATGCAGGCTGAAGGTTTGGTTGTAACTTTATATCTATACACATGTCGTGCTCTTTTGCAGTGTAGTCTAAGCTCCTTTTTGCGTGGTGCTATTCGTGAGCTGGGTTATGTGTGGTGAAAGCACAACAATGTTAATCTCAACATTGTGCAATCACTTTTGAACCACAACCTACTACAGTGCATGTTCAGGGTCAGCATGACATGTCGACACTCCCCATATCATAATGTTTAGTTGACTTAGTTAAAAATACATTGAGTTGAACAAACATGTCGTGGATCAATTGTTCAGTAAATATATAACACTAGACAGCATTCTTGTCCAAGTTCATCCACCAGACATGCTAAGCAGTCCCGTCTACCGCCAATCAGAATGCAGGATCGGAGTGGGGGTGGGGGTGAGGGGGGCTGACTTCAATCTTTAATATATTCTACTGGAGCCCAAAGGCTCCCCCAAAAAATGCTGTCCATCTTTACACACACTCCCATACACACTAATGCAATGTAATTCACACATACACACATGCCCATGCATGCATGCATGCATGCATACACACATACAAGCACACACACACACACACACACACACACACACACACACACACACACACACACACACACACACATGTACACACACACACACACACACACACACACACACACACACACACACACACACACATGTACACACACACACACACACACACACACACACACACAGACAGACACGCACATGCACACACAGGTTTTACACAGAGATATCTGACGGCAGTCGGGCTGTGAAGGAACACTGCTAATGGGGCTGGTTTTAATGAGGCAGAGAGAAGAGAGTGACCCTTGGAAGGTGAACATCTCCATCGCCCTGTATCTCACTGAGTGTGGACCAGTCATGTCTCTCATTCTCTCTCTCTCTCTCTCTCTCTCTCTCTCTCTCTCTCTCTCTCTCTCTCTCTCTCATGTCTCATTCTCTCATGGCTCATCTCTATCTCTCTTTCTCCATCTCAATCTTTCTCTATTTTCCTCCCTGTCATTTCTCCCATGCCCTCTCTCTTTCTCTCCCTGTCTCTCTTTCTCTCTCTCAATCTCATTGTGTCTGTTTCTTTCTCTCCGTCTCTTTCTCTTCCTCTCTGTCTCTATTTCTCTTTGTAATTCGTTCTCGCTCTCATTCTCTGTCCCTCTCTGTCTCTTTCTCTTCCTCTCTAACTAACTCAATTTCCTTTCCCCTTCCATTTCCACACAAACACACCCTTCCTCATTCTGTGTTCCCCTACAAACATGAACGTATACACACCATGTGGATTCCAAAAGAGCACATCAAAATGTGTAATTATCTTCTATGTATGTCCCTGTAAATGGCAAGTTTTTATTTTTGCTGTTAGAAAGGTTAACTGCCCTATCTCGCTCCTATGTGTGAGGACATATTTAAGACACAAAGCAAGACGGTATGTTTGTGATGGCTGAGCCCCTGCATTAAATCGCAGGGTCCACAAAAAAAAAGAAGCTTGCGCCAACCGTAGGAGGTTTACTGCAGTCTCTCCTCCAGTTCCACTTCACTTTGTAAGGGACACACCCGCTCCCTCGACAATCATTTCACATCGTTCCACTGATTTTTATGGCCCTCGCCTGGAAAACAGATAGATAAAAAAGAGCAGAATGAAAAGAAGAGGGACAACGAGGGGACTGTGGTTTGGTTGTAGTTCTCCTAACGGCCAGGAGATGGCACACCATGGCAGGCGGTGTTCAGGACAGGCGAGCGTGTGGCGTATGAACTACTCTGTATTTAAAGGGAGAACCTGGATAGCGTCTGTGTCTCCTCTGCTCAGAGTCCTTCGCTTTAGTGTTCATAGAGGATGAGGACGGGGTGGGGGGAGGAAGAGGAGAATGGAAGACACACTTCTTGCCAGTGCTGTTCAACCAGCATTGGCCTGCAGCTTTGAAACGAGCACGGGGGGGTCCTTTGTATGTAGCTTACGTTTGTATGACATTTTATCGGAACATGACATTTTAAATATTTCGGACATGTGCGGTTAGCCTTTACCGTGATTTAAGACGAAATAAAAGAAGACGGTTGTTCTGGTGTTCAGAGTATGTGTCTTCTGTTCTGCACAAGACATACTGTTACGTCCTTTATTGTATTAGCGTTGGCCTAGAAAATGAACAGTTCAGAAAGTATTCTCCTTATATTATAGTCTAAATGTATTTACAAATAAATAAGGTAAAATAGTTGAATACAGAATAGGCCTATCTGTTTTTTCACATATATTTTCAAACACAATCGACGCATTCTTTAATTTTCTTAGCATAATAGGTATATATAATATCTAATTTTATACTTAATATTTATATTTTGGTAAAACTTTATAATAAGGTGCCATAGCAAACTAGTCGTTACCTAACCTTTTGTTAATATTTGTTAATTGTTACTAAAATATCTATTTGGCACAAGTTAATAGTTTTTTCATCATTAATTAAATATGAGTTGTTTGCATAACCCTAACCCAACCCTAACACACGACCCTAACCCTAACCCTAACCCTAACACACGGCCCTAATCCTAACCCTAACCACAACACACGGCCCAAACCCTAACACAAAACCTTAACCCTAACCCTAACCAGCAACACTCTGTGGTCAGTGAAAAAAGACGATTAACTTGTGCCGAATAGATATTTTAGTAACAATTAACAAATATTTATGACTAGTTTGCTATTTATTATGGCACCTTATTATAAAGTGTTACCCATATTTTAAGTCATTATATAAAAAAACACTGCATTCGATTTTTGTGGTATGTGTGTGCGTGTGTGCGCATGTGTTTGTGTGCGTTTGTGTGTGTGTGTGTGTGTGTGTGTGTGTGTGTGTGTGTGTGTGTGTGCGTGTGTGTGTGTGCATGTGTGTGTGCCCATCTGTGTGTGCGTGTGTGCTCATCTGGGTGTGTGTGTGTGTGTGTGTGTGTGTGTGTGTGTGTGTGTGTGCGTGTGTGTGTCTTATGTCCAATGTAGGGCTATTTGCAGATAGGATAACTACTGGATCATTGGTTGCACTGCATATATTTTGGAAATCACCTTGGGAAAATATTATGAAAATCCAAAACTGTATTCTCAATTGTTATAATTATATTAAAACATAAAAACACATAGCATACATCTTAACAGTTTCAGAAAAACTACACTACGACCGGCATGATGAAACATGTTGTTTTGGATATTATTTAGCTATTAATTGCGGCTGGCTACATAATTGACGATACGTTTATTTCCCGGCATCAGATTAGGTGTTGGTGAGCCAATTCATCTGAACTGAGCCCGGCCGCGGCTCTTCCTGTTTCACACAACGCATGAACCAACCTCCCATACATGAACCAACACATGCTTATTTAAAAGGAACACGTGTGTATACTAAAGCACACATATACACACACCAACACCGTGCACGAAAACACCCTCACACACACACACACACACACATACACACACACACACACACACACACACACACACACACACACACACACACACACACACACACACACACACACACACACACACACACACATGCAGGAGGGGAAACAGGACCTCGGGTGTACAGTACACAGGGTGGAATCCTCAAAATCAACCTGACAGGCTTCAGTCAACTCTCAGCGAACGCATCCGCTCCCAGGCTTTCTCCTGACATCTGCTCCATTACCTCTTACAGCCACACGTACACACACACACACACACACACACACACACACACACACACACATACACACACACACATGCCCACACACACACAAGCACGCAAATGTACACACACATGTACACACACACACACACACTCACACAAACTCCTTGGCTGTTCTAAGCCCCTCTGAGCCATATGAAATGTAGTCGGTGCCGTGGAAACCCGATACTGCTGGCTCTGTCACATTGCGTTTCCCAGCAGCCATCAGGAGTCGGCCTGTGTGACTGCCAGATTCTCTGACAGTGTCACTCATCTGCAGCTACAGATGAAGTCTGAGCCCACGGGCAGTGTGGGACAGAGAGAGAGAGAGAGAGAGGAAAGGAGATTAGGAGGAGAGGAGAGGAGGGGAGGAGAGGAGAGGACAGGAGAGGAGGACAAAAGACAGGTGCATATGGAAGGGCGGGAAAAAGGGGAGACAGAAGGAGAGGTGGAAATAAGACAGGAGAAAAGAGGAGAGGAGCAAGTGATGAGAGGAAATAGGAAGGTGGGTGAGGGGAGGAGACAAGGGGATAAGAGGTGAGCAAGAGGAGAAAAAGAGACAGGTGCACACGAAAGGGTAGAGGAGAGAAGAGCAGAGGAGAGAGGAGGAGAAAAGGAGAGGAGAGAAGCAGAGGAGGATTGGAGAGGTTTCCTTAGGGTGAACTGCGAGCGGGGAAATAGGGAGAGTATACTTCAGCTGTTGCACACGGTGTGTTTTTGCTGGCCTGTTTATTATGCACACTTAGACACAAGTGCTGAAGCATGCTTCTTGCATGTTCGTTATTGAAGATTGTTTATGTATGTGTGGCTGCTATAGACAGTGAGAAGAGGGGATGTGATTGGCTGGCTTAGTGGGTGATTGAGCTGCTTACGGATGTCACACCTGGAACCCAACTGCTCTTTTGGGATTTTGTTTCCTGCTGCTTTGTTTTTGTCTCCAGACTTTAAATGGGGAGTGGATTGCTGCAGTCCAATGGTCCCAGAGAAGCTAAAAGAAAACCATACCCGCTATAATCCAACATGCAACCACACACACACACACACACACACACCCCAAACATGCACACACACACACACACACACACACACACACACACACACACACACACACACACAGACACACACACACACAGGAGAGGGGTGTACCTCGTCAAGCTCTAGAACAGCACCCATGTGACTTCCGTGACACCGACCGGAGAGAGGAGGAGGACAGGTGGAGGAGGAGGAGAAGGAGGATGTAGGTTCCGGACAGCCGCCCCACCACCACCACCACCACCACCACCACCTCCCCGTCTCTCAAACACACACTGGACAGCAGCCCCCCCCTCGAAGGGTTCGGACAGCCCAGGAGGTGACGGACAGATCGTCTCTGGTGTAAAATCCCTCCCCTCCCTCCCTCCCTCCTTCTCTATTGCGGCGGTACAGGGAGGTGTACACAGCTTTCAGTGTTACATACACTCAACATGCACACACACACGCACACACATGCACAAGTACACATGGAGCACAGTAGGTATAGTGGAAAAATAAACAAGCTGCATGTAGATATTACTGGTAGTACTGGAATGTGCGTTTACGCATTAGTTTATCGCACAAGACAACCCCTACCTAACACACACACACACACATTCATATACACACAAACACACAATGGAATGTGTTGACAAGCGTGCACCCCCGCTTGGCCCGTACGTACTGACACTGTTAGGTTCGTTCAGTAGCAGACTCAGACACCGTCCCAGAAACACGGCCCATTTCTCCCTATGAATGATTAAAAAACAAGCCTATTTAACAATGCGCCAGACATTTCACAAAAGGTTCATTTTCAGAAAAATACAATCTCCCTTTTGCTAATAAAAGCCATTAATCATGCAAGCATGTCACTTAACGCAAGGTTAATGAAACACTGTTAATGCCTGGCTAATCTATCCCCAGTCAGAACAGCCCCTCACGACTGTAATTCCTTACCACTCTACACACACACACTTTTCTTTCTCCCTCTCCAAGACGTTGTCTGGCGTGTGATTGATGGATGCGCGACAGGCGGTGTCCATTATTTTTTAAGTGGAACACAGGAAGTGGGGAGGAGAGGGTCAGTGGTGGGCAGAACTCAGAAAGTCCTACCTGTCCACACGGCTAATGAACTGCTGACAAGATATATGGGAAACACTTTGGGGAGGAATTTAACTGTGACATGAACAACTTGATAAAGGATTTACTCTGGCTCTGTGAACCGTTCATTAAATATCGTGTCCACTCTTCACCTCTTGTCATAATCCCACCGGCCACGTATTGATGAATAAAAGAGCTGATGATATTTGTGTGAGTGTGTGTGCGATGCGTTCGTGTTCATGAATGTTTCCATATGTGTGTGACATGGGTGTATGTGTGCGTTCGTGAGTGTGTGTGTCTGTATACTTGTGCGTGCATGTGTGTTTGTGTGTGTATGTTTTTGTGTGTGCGCACGTGTGTATGTGTGTGTGT
>NC_136934.1:41408964-41411464 GCF_949987615.1 Pollachius pollachius
ACTATCTCTCTTTCTGTCCCTCTCTCTCTTTCTTTCCTCCTCTCACTCTGTCTGTCTGTCTGTCTGTCTGTCTGTCTGTCTGTCTCTCTCTCTCTCTCTCTCTCTCTCTCTCTCTCCCTCCCCCGCCTCTCTCTCTCCCTTCCTCTCTCCTTCTCTCCCTAACCCATGTGTTATTGTGTATATACGTTATTTAATGTATACGGCTGATATAAAAAGCTTCATCCATTTATTGGTAATAGTTGGAATAATGGTTTGCAAAATAAAATAAAACTTAAAATCAACCGCTTAATGTTGTCAGCGATTACCTGAACCGTGGCAACTGAGTTATTGAAAACCAAAGCCTGAATGGTAGTTTACACCAGCGTTATTATTTTATTCCCAACCATAATGAATCATTTTTGAGTAAGAAATAGGCTACTAACAGAACACGCACCTTCCATTTGGAACAAATATTTATAGCGTTTCTAAGCGACACAGATGAATGACACGTCTGCTGTACTTGGAGTGAACGCAGGATGTGAACACAGGATTCGACTTGATCTTAATGGGAATGTTTGCGACTGAGACTCTGACTCTGATTTCCCACAGGAGCCAGTTTCTATCTATCGTAAATGCTTCTCAGGCAACGGGTTAGAAGTCTCATCGAGGGAATAATTCAAATAAACAGATCTAAATGATAAACGTTGCGACAGCAACATAGACAAATCAGGCGGTGAGTCTGCAGATGGGGCAGAATTCAGAAAACCAGCTCTCCATAACAACATAGGACAGGAAGTTGTGGAACATGCCCCCCACCCCCCCTTCAAATGCCAACACCCCAAATGAATAAAAGTTCAATAGTACTCAATATGTTTGTCAGGAGGTGTACTTTATGTGGTTTGGCGTAGCTGCACTTCCCCCTGAGCCAATAAGTCTGTGCCACCTTTAAAAACAAATAGCTGAACTGGAAAAAAAATCGAGGTGGAGGAGGAAATTTGCTGGGGTGAGGAATTGATTTTGTCTGGCCCTAGAGAGCACTCCATTTTCTGGTCACGGGCAGCAGGAGGGCTCCCAGACATGTTTTACTAACAGTTAGAGCAAAGGCACCCATGCAAAACTGTTTTTTAACAGCGCTTAGAAAAATCACCCAGTCCTCTTCCCCTTTTTTTTATTTTGTTGAGGATGACACAATACTTTCCAGCCCGTCTTCACCCTGCAAACCTCATGGCCGGTGTTGAGATGAAATACTGCTGTGTTGCAGTGTGCATTCTGAGAGCGAGACACACACACACACACACACACACACACACACACACACACACACACACACAATTTTGGCATCTCAGAATAACCGTGGAACTCAAAATAGCGATGAAGTATGTAATCCTTTAGTCTAACCAAAAATCGACCTTTCACTAACGTTTGAGTTTTTTGTGTGGTACCTGTCTTCATATGTGGCATTCCTGTATTTTAGTGTTCATATCTTACGTGCACAAGGCTGTGGTTTCTTGGAATTTTGGGTGATTATCGCAAACGTTAAAAACATTATGAATTGGTGAAAGTGTGCGGATATCACTTAGTATAATTTATTCATCCTCTATCAAAACTGTAGACAGAGACACTTGCGTACTCGCTGGCTGTCACCGTTTCTGTGCAGCTCAGCAAAGAGGACTAGTTTTATGAGGCCAGTAAAGAGCGGAAAATGTGAATAAGCGAATTTGGAAAGCCCTCTCTCCCCCTCCGCAACGCTAATTTAGTGTGAGAGCTAAGTGGCTCATTTTTATGTGAACACTATTGTGTTCTTAACTATGCAGCAAACAATCGCTGTTCCAAGGCAAAGAATGACACAATGTGAACAATAGAACAATGAGGATCCTTTCTCTCTCTCTCTTTCTCTCTCTCTCGCTCTCTGTTGCTCTCTTTCTCGCTCTCTCTCTCTCTTTCTCTCGCAGCCCGAAGGAGCGAAAAAAAGGAATCCTTACAAAACCAAACTGGGCTGCTATAATTGTTTTCTAAAGCTATGATTCGGAGATGTTTGGTATTTTGGCAAGAATAGAAGCTGTTATGTGCAGAGGAATGTGCTACGTGGTTCCTTTGAGAGCTTAGTGGTTCGACAAGAACAGAAACAAACAGACACACACACACACACACACACACAGACACACACACTCATACATATCACACAAATCACACATCGGTGTGTGATGTCATGTGAGTGTGTGTCTATTGACAGGGTTCAGCGGTGGGTGTTAAACATCGGGCCTGGATCTCCACACTGCCAAAGCATTGACATTGTGAGAGCTACCAGTGAGGGGACTATCCTTCTCTGGGACGCGTACAGGACTCAATGGTACACTACACACCAGGGGCGTCGGAATGAGTTTAACATTGGGGGGGGGACACATATCGGAAACCTGACAGATCCATTAATGGTTTGTACAGAAATATGTCATAAATGAACTACACTGAAAAAATTCACAAATATATTTTATTCTACTAAAAAGATACATTTATAAATGTA
>NC_136934.1:41416464-41431464 GCF_949987615.1 Pollachius pollachius
TAACTCTTGGGTTTAATCACATCTCGGGTAAATGTCAGAGCAGCCAGACGTCTGGGAATCATCTGCCTTGTTCTACTACCCTGCTATTGTCAGTCTATCAAACAAAATCACTTTTGGAGGAAAATATTTGGAGGGATAGCTCCTGGGAAAACAGTGGTTCTGTAGCGAGCAGTAAATTTGGGACGGGGGGGGGGGGGGGGGGGGGGGGGGGGGAACAAAATGGAACAGCCCTTTATGACAACAAGCCTTAAACATGTTATAAATTGGAATGCCATCGCTTAATTTGATTTCTTCTTAAAGGAAGACGAGGAAGAAGCAGGGAACAGAGCGAGAGATGAGTATCGGATGTTAAGGGAGTGGCGGTGTTTATTTTCTGGGCAGAATTACCTCACCACGGTGGTGAAACAAGAAGGATTGTCCATGTGCCAAAGATAATTATGACTATATTCTGTTTAGCATAATCACCCAGAAAGATAAAATGGGAGAGGGAGGGGGGGACACACAGAAGAGCGGAGATGAAGCATTATCCCAAACGATGATATCTGCAAGACGTTATCAATATATCTGTTCCACATCCAGAGTCGTCTCTCATATTTTGACAACTATGAAGCACGTTTAACCTTCGATGTCTGCTTCCAAAAACGAAATTGCACGGCGAGGAATAGAAGAAAAAGAAAAAGAGTGAGACTCATATTACCGTGAAAAAATATGTCTTTTCTCTGGAACAATAAGCAGTCCTTGAACTCCACGTCATTAAAGGGAACGCCATCATTTCCTTTCATTAAGATGACTGTGTGCAGACACATATTGCAGTTGGAAGCGAAGCTGCGACGAGAGACTCATTTAAAATAACGCCCAAATCTGGGAAATGATTCTAATGTTTCTCAAATGTTATATTCTCTCCCAGGCCTAGCGTTACGAGAGAGCAGAAACTTTTTTTCGGATGGAGGTGGGTTGGGGGTGGGGGTGGGGGTTTGTGGGTGGTGGGGGGGGCTGCATCTGTACTTATTTTCTCCTTGAGAATGTACCCTCCAAAGAGGCACATACCACCATGGATGTTTTCTCCTAATAAATGGAAGGAGAGGAAATAAAATCCACTTACAAGTCCCCCATGTGAACACCAGCCCACCGCTAAGTTTATTCTCATTACAATGCAGTAGACAATGTGTTGTCATTCCATGGGCCCTGAGCTTTTGCCGTTGTTGTTGATTTCAATATATGATCATGTCGCGCTCATGTCGCCCGTTGTTTACTTCATTCAGGCTGTTACGCATGCAGGCTGGATTCCACCCTCTCCTCCCACCCCCCATGTCCTTGTCTTGTCTACAATTGTTGGAATGACCATTTCTTTTCTTGCAGTTTGTCCACGGGCAGGGGGGGGGCTTGGGGGGATTGGGTGTGTGTGTGTGTGTGTGTGTGTGTGTGTGTGTGTGTGTGGGGGGGGGGGGGGGGGGGGGGGATGAGGTAGGTGTAAGCCAAAGGGAGAAATGGACCTAGACATAAATATCCCCATGAGCTGCTTTGTAATAAAAAAAAAAGAAAAACACACACACACACACACACGCACACACACACACACACACACACACGCACACACACACACACACACACACACACACACACACTAACACGCAGTGTTATGAAAGGCGGTGAAACATAAAGGAAACCAAGGGGAAGTATCCATCAAATTAACACATCAGTGCCTTTGATTGTAATCTCTCTGGCTCCGCGCTACTCCCTGCCACGAACGTCGAGCGGGCCAAATGTGATTTATCAATGCAAACCTAATGGCATCAATATGAATCTAACTAAAAATCAATATTTCATTACCAAATTGTTAGTGAGAATGAAGAGAAATGGCGGTGGCCGGAGCACCGCGGCGGCTAGGAGCATCTGGAGTTCAATGTGACAAGATGAGCGATGCGTGACTCGCGGCTGGAGGAAGGACACGGCGAGGACAGGACTCTGTCTACACACACTCTGAACCCTCTCTCGCTCCGTCTCTCTCTCTCTCTCTCTCTCTGTCTTTCTTCTCCTTCCCTCTCGTTAACTCCTCCCCCCCTCCCTCCCTCCCTTCCTTCTCGTATGTCTTTTTTTTATTCCTCTCTCTCGCCCGTGTATCAGTTGTTAGAACAATGTTACATTTAACTTTATTATGTTTTCACTGTTGAGTCTGTCTCTCTCTCTCTTGCTCCCTCCTCCTCCCCTCTCTCTCTCTCTCTCTCTCTCTCTCTCTCTCTCTCTCTCGATCTCCTTTCATATCTTTATCACACCATTTCCTCTATCAATCTCTGGATGGCGCGTCAGTACGGTTTCAGCGGAGGACCACACAGTGTTTCACGTTTTCCTCCTCAATTAATGACCGAATGCAACGCGGAGCCCCTCAATCTCCCTCCCCCTTTTCAATTATTTTCCATCCCCTTTGAAGACCAAGTCAGCATTTTTTTTATCTCTTCTTCTTCTTCTTCTTCTTCTTCTTCTTCTTCTTCTTCTTCTTCTTCTTCTTCTTCTTCTTCTTCTCCTTCTTCTTCTCTCCTCGCTCTGCTTCTCTCTCTCTGCCCGTTCTCTGCTCGCTCTCTCTCTCTCTCTCTCTCTCTCTCTCTCTCTCTCTCTCTCTCTCTCTCCCTGTGGATCTATCTCCCAAGGCTCATCACACGTCGCTCCCCTAACCAGCCCGGCATGGCTTCCTCTGTAATGAGACGCAGAGAAGGAGACAGAGAGAGAGACACACACAGAGATATAGGTAGAGAGAGACGGAGAGAGAAAGATATATATATATATATATATATATATATATATATATATATATATATATATAGAGAGAGAGAGAGAGAGAGAGAGAGAAAAGGTGAGGGCCAGAGAGAGACAGAGACAGACAGAGAAAGAGGGAGAGAGAGAGTGAGAGGGAGAGAGAGAGAGAGACAGAGAGAGAGAGAGAAAGAGCGAGGGCAAGAGAGCGAGAGGGACGGAGACAGACAGAGAGAGTGAGAGAGAAGGAGAGAGAGCGAGAGAGCTAGACACCTACCTTTACCGGCTCACACCCCTCATAGACGTGACCTTCATTTTATTTATACTCTAGTTATTAGTAACAAGTATTTATTAGGGCGACATTGTGATCGTGGCAGTCCTGTCAGGTAAGTAATGATGCACCTTCCTGCACGTATAGCAGCCCTCATTGCAATTAAAAAACCAACACACTCTCCCTTTCGTCTTCTTTTATATTTCTCTCTCACTGTCTCTCTCTCTCTCTCTCTGTGTCTCTCTCTCCTTCTTCCAATCACCCCCCTTTTGGCAGCCCAGACCTTAAACAACACACTCCAGCATATACCTTATATTTATATCCTCCTTCGGCCGCCCTAGATGTTATCCTATAGCCTAACCAAAACCAACCCCCCCCCCCCCCACACACACACTTTATTTGTCCCCTAGGAGGCATGGGTAATGTCCGATAGCCTCATCCCGCTGTGCTTTGGAAGGTTGGACAAGTCACCACTTCACAGTGAATTGAGTAGGGCAGGGTAGGGCTGGTGGGTCTGCTGGGGTGGAGTAGGATGGGGGGATGGGGGGGGGGGGGGGGGGGGGGGGGGGGGGGGGGGAGGGATTGTAAAACATGTGTCATTAGTGTGTCAAAACACCATGCCGGCCACAATGTCTCCCATCCTTTTTTTTTCTCGAAGGGTGTTCCAGGCAAAGATCCATCCCCTAATTTATGGTGTGTGAGATAAGCATCCCCCCTCACCCCCCCTCCCCGCCTTGTAGAATGTGTGTGTTGGTGCGCTTAGGGGGCTGGCGATGAAGGATATCATACCTGGCCAGAGCGGCTAATATGAATGCTAATATCGCACCCCTGACATACGGTAAATCGACCCTGTGTGCAGAACGTACGCGCTCTCGGATAAAGTGTGCATGTTTCCAGCAGTGGCCGAGATTAACCCGCGATGGATTTTATTGACATTCGCACGCTACACAAGCCCAAGTTCGGGGGAAGCAGCAGTCGGGGAGAGATTTGAACGCAAATACCCTGTAGGGTGATAAAACGCTACCCTTTGGCCCTATTAGCCCACAGTACAACCCCTCATGCCTTCGCACTCGATGCGACTGGGTGGAAATAACAGAAATGAGATGTAACGGGAAGCACTGAACAATGACCCAAACTGTGGATAGTAACGTTTTTAGTGATGCACCACTTGAACAACATCTATGAACTGCATCCTGGGTGAGACAATGGTTTAGACACATCCAGTATGCTGATGGTTTAGCCAGGGTTGTTTGTAACGGGGATATCCAGTATGGTGATGGTATAACTGGGTGTTTTTGTAACAGGGACCACCAGTACATGATGGTATAGTCGATGGTATAGCTGGAGTTGTTTGTAAAGGGATCACCAGTACGTTGATGGTATAGCTGGTGTTAAATGGAAGAGGGACGACCAGTATGTTGAAGGTATCAGTGGCAGTTTTAGGCATGGGCATACCGGGCAGCCGCCCGGGGTGCCATATTTGTGGGGGGGCGCAAAATTACCCCGCTCGGAGGAAGTCTTGCCTGGGGCGTAACTGGACGTAGAACCGCCACTGTATGGTATAGACAGGGTTGTTTGTAACAGGGACGACCAGTACGTTGATGGTATAGGCGGGGTTGTTTGTAAAGGGGATATCCAGTACGTTCATAGTATAGGCGGGGTTGTTTGTAACAGTGGCCACCAGTACGTTGATGGTATAGCTGGCGTTGTTTGTAATGGGCATATCCTGTACGTTGATGGTATAGCTGTGGTTGTATGGAACGCAAGGGGACGGGCAACGTGAGGCTCATGTCTTAAAAATGAGGCTAACAAGACTTTCGTTTTGTCCTAATGAATAAATTAGAAAGGCTAATGCATAATGCATGTATCATCTCGCGTCGGATGGAGTGATAGATAATACATATCTTTCATTATTTATTTAATAACATTAACCTGGTCAGACGGCTGGAAATCCAAGAGTCCGGCGTATACACTGACAATGCGGTTAAGAATGACAATTAGCCTTGTAAACTTACGAAAAAACTGCGTAAAGAAAACTGGTAATGAGTAAGAAGGATTCTAGGGAGGTGCTGTAGTGTGAATAATGGTCCGTAGCAATCGACCAATCAAGTCAAGGGATTTTCAGGGGTCAGCCTCAAAACGGCCCCAACATGAACGAAACAATGGCCACTGTGTCATACCAAGGAAGCATGACACAGTCTTTTTTTCTGCTTTGGACCTCTGTACTACCAGGTGTGAAGATTTGCTGATGTCAAAGAACCAAGGCAAAAAAAATTAGGGTAACAAAAAAATACAATGTTGAGACAGAAATAAATGACCAAAATCATAACGATGTGTATCACAACAGAGGCGCTAAATTTAAGAAACAATCGTAATTAACAATCGTCATTAAATGGCTGGGCAATGGAATCGCTTCCACCCTGAACCCCCTACTCACTCCCTCCCTTAACCCCCACCCTCTCCCTCCCTCCCTCCCTCCCTCCCTCCCCCACCACCTCCTTTATTTCTCCCGTAAGCGATTACAGGTTTTAATCAGCTGTACAGAGCTCCCGCCCAATTAATCCTGGAATAAATTAGCCAGTTTGGCCCAGGACAAGGCCTGCTCTACAAAGGAGCTCAGCGGGTCTAAACCGAGGGGTGGGCCGGGACAGGGCGGGACCGGGGGGAGGATAGGGCCACGTACAGGTAGAGGGGGCCGTGAGGTATAGGGGTAGTGGCTTAGGGCGGAGGAGCGGTGGCTGGACTGCTTTCCGGCTCCTTTATCGCACAACACTCTGCTACTTAAGGCACAACCTTGCTGCAATATTCATAACGAGGAATAAATCAGCATGCACGATTAATGTGGAATCTGTAGCTATATATATGTATTTCATTTCTCTTCATTTAGAGCTAATATATTTTTTACTGTATATATATAGATCCCCCTGAAATATTGAGAAACGGACAAAAAAAAGATGGGTTCTGTCGAGGAGTTCTGCTCACGGACGATCAACTCACCTACATCAGGAGAAAACTCCTGGCATCAGCACTCAGCATCACCCTATTTGAATCCCTTCCATTTACCTCCGGCGTCTAGCCAGTCAACCGGTGGCGAGCGAACACGTTCCAGTGGTGCACATGTGTGTTAGTGTGTGCCTTTGTGTGTGCGTGTGTGTCCAGGCTTGCTTATGTGTGTGTGTCTGTGTGTGTGTGTGTGTGTGTGTGTATGTGTGTGTGTGTCCGTGCTTTTGTGTGTTTGTGTGTGTGTGTATGTGTGTGGGTGTGTGTGTGTGTGTGTATGTGTGTGTTCTTGCACCCGGATGTGTGTGTGTGTGTGTGTGTGTGTGTGTGTGTGTGTGTGTTTGTGTGTGTGTATGTTCGTGCACCCGGACAGGTGCGCATGCATGTGTGTCTGTGTTTTGGGGGGGGGGGGGGTTGCATAAAGAGGTCTCTGGGGTTTATCTCCGGAACATTCTAAGGATCTTCACAGGAGGACGGCAGGTTTTTTTTGATGGGAGGGGGAGGTGGAGGGGACAGGAGGGGAGGGGGTTTGGCTGGTTGGGGGGGGGGGGGGGGTGCACACTTAAGTTGCACGGTGTAGGCAGTATGACTAATGTGTGGAATGGGACATTTACATAGGAGAGAGGCAGCCTGCGCTCGGAGGTACGGGGCTGGACTCGACGACGCGGAGCTGGCCGTCCTCAGGGCTTCCGCTGCCACTTCATTTCCATGCTCCATTTTAGATCAAGGCTCCTCTAATATTTCCACATTATCCAAGGAGGCCATCTTAGATTGAAATTTGATCCACTTTAAATGGACACGCAGTCAAACACGCTGTGCCCGCCCAGTCCTGCTTGGGTTTTTTTTCGTGGGGATATCTTATGTTGTTGTGTTTGTAGGTGTGCATGTTTCTGTACCTGTGTGCATGTCTTTGTTTGTAGCTGTGTGTGTGTGTGTGTGTGTGTGTGTGTGTGTGTGTGTTTGTTTGTATGTGTTTGTGTGTTTATGTGTGCGTGTGTGTTTGTGTGTGTGTGGATGTGTGTCTGTTTATGTGTGTGCGTGCGTGTGTGTCTCAATGTATGTGTTTGCGTGTGTACGTGTGTTTGTGTGTGTGTGTGTGCGTGTGTGTGTGTGTGTACACCTGTGATGCAAGCAGACGTTTCATCGCAGGGCCGCATTAACACCACAACGATTAGAATCACTGCAGATGCTTATTTCAATGCGCATTTCCTCCTTTAATGCAAATCTCAGACGGGACGCGTCTGCACCGCCTGATTATTAAAAAAATAATAATCTCGGTGCCATTAGGTTTGTCACTTGTGACAAATGCTGTGTGGAAAAGAAAGCATAATTCACGTATACGACCACGGAGGGAGGGAAAACGGTTGACGCATTTCAATGGAAATTGAAAATTAGCTAAAACAACAGCGGGTATTTATATACACGTCGTGACTAACATAGCTCATTCTGTGGGAAGTAATTATAACGGGCAAACCTTCTCAGCTTGAACATTATTGGTGCATATTAACTAGCGCTCCCCTTTGTAATGGTACACGGGAAAAAGCAGCAGGTCGGAAAGGTAAATGAATGCACGAGAACGGAAGAGAGAGACAAAGAGAGAGAGAGAGAGAGAGAGAGAGAGAGAGAGCATGTCAGATAGAGAGAGAGAGAGAGAGAGAGAGAGAGAGAGAGAGAGAGAGAGAGAGAGCATGTCAGAGAGAGAGAGAGAGAGAGAGAGAGAGCATGTCAGATAGAGAGAGCAAGTGTGAGACAGAGAGAGTGAGAGAGAGTAAAAGGGAGTGAGGGGGAGAGTGAGTCAATTTTTTTGAGAGTGGAGTTGAGAGTGTAGTAGGGCAAATACAACATAGGCTAGGGGCATCAGGGAGACAATGGATGCAAATACGGCAAACAACAACAACAACAACATCAACAACGTAGATGGGAGCTTGCATGTTGTGGAGACGGTCTCCCGTCGGACCCTCTCTCTCATGTTGATTAGCATACTGCTGTTGTTTTAATTAGGACGGCTTTTGAGTGATTGTAAAGGGGAAGTCGTACCCAGTATTTTTGCGTGTTGCTAGGTATATATACCTGTACCTATATATATATATATATATATATGTATAGATATATATGTGTGTGTGTGTGCGTTTGTGTGCATACATATATATATATATATATATATATATATATATATATATATATATATATATATATATATATATATTTATATATATATGAGCAAGTTGTCTGTAATCTCAGTCTCCTTGCAGGTCATGTGATTCTTATGCATGCGTCCGCGCATGTGTGTGCATGTGTGTGTGTCCATCCAAGTAGAACACACACACAATCATACACAAACACACACACACACACACACACACACACACACACACACACACACACACACACACACACTCACACACACCCTTCCCTTTAAACGTACTGGTGTACTGTGCATTATTGAGGAGTATTTTTCTTATTTGGGATGGGGGGGGGGGCAGGACGGATGAGGACAGAGATGTAACGGGAGGTCCCTGGCGTGTCGCTTACAAGGAGCTAGCGTTAGCAGAAACTAGGCCCGGTGGCTCCTGGCTTGATGTGTCGCCCTCAAAACAGGATGCGCTGCGCAACAACAATTGCGTCCGCTCCCAAACAGCCCAGTATCCATCACCTCGAACAGACACGCCGCAACCTTACACAGGGCAGAGGAATTGCTATTTAAAAGAAGAGCACAGGCTGTTTTTCTCTCATTCGGCGCCCAATTTACCGGTATCTGTCATGCAAATGAGCGTGGCACAATTTCAGTGCTCTCTGGGGCTTAGATTATGCTTGTCACACCACAGGTGGGAGAATAGCTATGACATTCTTTTCTTTAGAATATTTTGATCTCAAGTCTAATGCGGCGGCGCAGGCGGACCCGAGGCGGTGGGGAACGTCCACGCGGTCAAACTGATTTTTGATTTGAACGTTTGATTAAATTCCGTCTTGTTGGTTTTTTTATTCTTGGCGGCATGTAACCCCTTTGAGCAGCGGTCATTGATATTGAAGTCACTTTGCTCTGTATTCTGCCTGTGGATCTTAACATCGTTTTTTCATAAATAGAATAGGTTCAATCTTAAAATAAATGCTTGGCGATTTCAATTCCAAACCGATTCAATGTATTTGTGTTTTATAAAGCGATGAAACCGAAGGTGTTCTGCAATCTTCACCTCTCGCAGAACAAAAGGTTTGATCTGTTTACTGTTTACTACTATCGTCTTCAACAATATGAAGACGATATTCCTGCCTAACAAGACAGTCCAACTCAGGAGGCCATTGTTCCTTGACTTTTCTTGGCGGAAAGCGGTACAGCAGTGAGATTACCCCTGTCAATTACCCACACACTCATTCCGTCACCCTGCTCCCGCCACCCCCTCTCCGAAGACACGATTGACAGCATATCTCGGGTCCACGTGAACCCCCCCCACCCCAATGGGTTTCAGATCAGCCCTTCAAAGCGATCCCCTCATCACCAGATAGCCTATCTTGACGCAGATCCCCGCCCGGCTGTCAGATTCAGAAAGCTGACGGGATGATGATAGACACGAGGCGGCCGCTGAAAGCGTATTCCCCTGTTGTCCTCCCAGTTACCTCCGTTGTAGGGCACACACCAACGGTGATGGGGGTGGAGAACTGAACCCAGAGGGCTCTCACACCTCCACGTATCCCCACCAAAAGGATCCGGGCCCTGGTACTGTGAGACCAAGCACGCCTACAGCTGCCACTCTGTGTCAATTGGTGATGGAAACAGAAGGGGACCATTGATACATTTTCAATAGGGTTAGCTACTACTTCAAAAACACATGAAGCATTTAAGACTACCTATCCATCTATCCATCTATCCATCTATCTATCTATCTATCTATCTATCTATCTATCTATCTATCTATCTATCTATCTATCTATCTATCTATCTATTTATCTATCTATGCATCCATTTAGTCATATATTTATCTATCTGGGGAACAGCATAAAGTTAAAGCCGGTTATGTGAAAATAGCCTGAATAGCCAAGTATTAAATTGGTCTTATTTTCAGTTACATTTCGGATCATAATTTGACAGAGACAATCTGTCATGCCGAGGCATTTCCTGACATGAAAAATAAGCCTATACAAATTGACAATCATCTATTTCTGAGTTATTATTGTGTCATTTCTGATCCAAGGGATTTTGGACCATGTTAACTGATATATTATTGGGCACTGCAGCGTTCTGATGATAATCCGTCATACTCAATTATGTCAAACGTTTTGAAAAAACTCTCATTACAGATATTGGATCACTGCAAATGATGCATTAGTGTCCGCCCTAATTGTCTCTGACATGTGAACCGATATAAAATATAAATATATTAATATGTAAAAACTGTCCGTCTCCTGTTATGTATCTATTAATGTGTGACTTTCCGATGTTTTGGAAGTGGACAAATGCACGCCTTGTTCTTCACCAATTAATAAGCATGAGCGATCACACACAGTTTGACCTGAAAGTACCCCTCTGCACCAGCACCCTCTCAAAAGCTTTTTGGGGAGAGAAAGCTCCAGAAGCTGTCATTAAATCTTGAAAAACAACCACAACAGCCAAAACACTAACCACGACAAGCCTCTCTCCGCCGGAGTCGCTGGGGTTAGAGGAGCCGTTGGGGAGAGCGGAACCGCTTTGCAAATACAGCGAGTGAGCTTGTGAGTGGCTTTAAGGAGACACGAGAGGTGAAAGGTGGGTAGTCGACTACCGGACGTGTGCGACAGGGGGCTGTGTTTGGCAGGGAGGGTGGGTTAAGCCTCCTTGACCCCTCCCCCCTTCCTCCCCCCTTCCTCCCTCCCCCTCCCTCCCCGCTCCTCCTCCAAGTGTATGAATAAATGTGGGCGGGGGGGGATTGCGGCGACGTTCTTATGTGTGCATGTGTTTGTACGTTTGTATGTTCTTGTCGACATGTGTGCGTGTGTGAGCCTGTGTGTGAGCATGTGTCTGTGTGTGCGTGATTGTGCGTATGCATGTGCTTGTATGTGCTTGTGTACATGTGTGCGGGTATGTGTGCGTGGCCGCATGTGTGTGCGGGTGTTTGCATGTGTTTGGGTTTGTGTGTGTGTGTGTGTGTGTGTGTGTGTGTGTGTGTGTGTGTGTGTGTGTGTGTGTGTGTGTGTGTGTCTGTTGCCCCGGGAGCGCTCCGCTTGTCCGGCGCTGGCAGCTCAACTGGCAGGGGCGTCACCTCCGGGTTGAAGGGCTCGCCACCAAACAATGCCACTGGATAGGGGTTTCTGAATACACCCCGGATCTAGTGCGCACGTCGTGCATATTTGTGGTCCGTGTGTGTGTGTGGGTGTATACACTAGGCTGTGTATGTGCATGCTGTTTGCGGCGGAGGTTTTCGTTTTTTGCGCGTGCATAAGGTGTCACGTTGTCGTGTTGTTTGTACAACGACACATACATGCATGTCCCTCCCCCCTTCCCCCCCCCCAATCCGCCCATGCACCCGTACCCCGGGAGTGTGTCTGTGAGTGCTTGTTGCGCCCCTAAATGATGAACGCCCTGGTACTACCAGTTGGCAGATGGGGACCCCCTGACCCTCACTTAGAGCGGGGGCTAACATGCAGATGAGTGTTTGTCCCGTGGCGACTGGACAGGCCGCCCTTTAACCCCCGCTGCTGTCGTGTCTGAAGGGACGCCCGTACCCCCAACGCACGACCGGGGCGGCCTTCCAGTCCGTCCGGCCCCCTCGCCCTCCCCCAGACCTCTCCCCTCTCCCTGGCACGTGGGGGCGATGAGCAATGGGTGTGAGCGGAGTCAGTGTGTGCGTGTGCGCGTGCATGGACGAAGGTTTATCTGCGCAAGACAGGGAAGGAACGCCGTGTCCCCGAGTCGTTGCTTTTCGTTTTTTCTTTGTGATCTCCCCGGGCTGACGCGACACACTGAGGCGTTCTTGACGACTCTTGCGACGCCCTGACCTCTTCTTTTCGCTGGTAAGCCACGCCCCTTAGGCCCCGCGTTCAATGCTCTGGTTCTTATAGTGGCCCCTGCGCTACATATCACAGACACTCGCCAGCTCCGTAAAGAAATCGGATACAGTTTACAATTATCATCAAAAAAAGCGCGCATGACAAGTTTATAATGGTGGCAGCAAAAACGATGTGTTGGTGTGCACGCCACACGGCGGCGGAGGAGTCTTTAATTGGCGTTCCCACCTCTGTGTGCCAGCCCACTCTCTCCTTCTCTCCTCTCGCTCTCTCTCTGTCTCTCTCTCCCTCTATCTCTCGTTTCATTCTCTCTCCCTCTCTCTCCCTCTCTCTCTCTCGTCGGAGAGTTAACAGAGATGGCGCCAAGCGTTTCCAATCCAACATCCCCTCACTTCTTCTTCTGTGTTTTTTTCAGTCTTCTCGCGGCCTGTGACGAAGAGAAGGCGCGATGTATGTGTTTTGGATTAGTGTCCTACTGCACAATAAATCTTTGTTAAACAAATGCAAAGCAGATGGCACCGTGGTTGTCTCTTCAGCATGAGGAGAGAACGGATCGGGAAGGGAGAAAACACACGCCTACTCCTTATTCTCATCCTCCACAGACACACCGTTCATGTGCAATTTCACGCGCGCACACACGCACACACACTCACACATACGCGCGCGCACGCACACACGCACGCACACACACACACACACACACACACACACATACACACACACAGTGTTGTCGCACAGCCCAGAGATGAGTCGCAAAACACTTAATCTCTGAACAGGAGTCAAAGGTGTTTGGCATACTGACGGACACCAAAACACATTCTGTTCATGAGAAGGAACATCGTGTTTATCCGTAAAGCGATGTCCCTCTCCCCACCCCCCCTCTCCCCTGATATTAATGACAAGGGCCCATTTGTGTCTCCGGGCCCAGGCGTATACGAAACTGAGACAGGACGCCGTGTATCCTAGTGAGCTGAAGGGATTGATGCAGAGGACTCTTCTGAGACCCCGTCTCTACCTTTCACCCCCCCCCCCCCCCCCCCTACTCGTGTGCCCGATTGGTCCCTATCTGCGGTGTGGGGCCATGCGTCTGGGCCCCGGCTGTCACTGGTCATTATGGCTCTTTTCTGTTTTGGGGTCTCTAAGAAGCTTTTGCACAGCGCTGAGAGAACAGGAACAAGCAGCCCCCCCGAGCTACGTTTTTGCGCACGGTCGGGGACAAACATCGCAGAGACGGACCGGGGGCATGATTGCACGGGGAAGCAGAATTCTTTTCATCGTCGGGGACGGACAGGGAAGAAGGGGTGGGGGGGCAGGGGGTTTGGGTTTGCGGGGTGGGGGGGCCCCATCCAGTGACCATTGTCTGAATCAGACAGGGATTCGACGATTGGATTCGGGGCATGTACCAAAACAAAATCTCTGTGTTTGTACTCTCCAAGCCCCCCCCCCCCCCTATAAGTTATTTCTTTTTTTGCTCATTATAATATTCAAGCTGACATCGTGTCCAGTCGGTCCTGTGAAGCAGCAGTGAGGCATCATGGGACACACATTTCAGATAAAGCGCAAGAAGAGGCCGCCCTGGTAATAATGATGAGAGGTGACAGTGCCAGTGAGCCTAATGTCTTGGTGGATGACAGGGGTCTGTGTGTGTTTATACTCCTAGGTAGGCCCCACAGTACCGCAGGATGTGGAAAAAGTGTTCCTCTTGCATTACCGCGACCATTGCTCACGGATATGTGAGCTCTCTTACTTATTTCAACAATTTCCCATTTTTCTGCGTGTGTGTGTGTGTCTGTGTGTGTGTGCATGAATGCGTGCGTGCCTGTGGTCGTTTCTGTGTTTTGCCCTCATTGACTTTGGATGGTGATTAATGAACTTATTATGCATCCTCCTCCAGGGACGTGATTATTTACATCATTGCTGGGAAGGAAGCTGCCGCTAATACCACGGGGGGCCATTATCATTGATGACAATCCTCCTCGTCAAATCGCTGTTATACCTTCATCTCCCTGAAAAAAGCTGAATTTTGGTTCATATTTTTTGTCAACGCCACGTATTTTTAGATTCCACATCCGATGGCGACGGCCTCTGTTGAACAGCACATCTCTCGCCCGTATACTTTCATCTGGCGGGCAACGCGGGAAGGAAACCATCACTTAACATCCAAGCTCACCACACAATTACCTGAGTACCTGTTCCCACTGCAATTACAAGCTCAAGACAAATAATTAGTGTGACAAATGACTGCTGGGCACATCGCCCTTGTTGTGGTCGAGCCGTGTAATTTGCGAGACTGGGTTCAGGTTTCTGACACGGTGGCAGTAATTAGCGTACGGCGTGGAACTTTACACACCCATCGCGAGTGGTTTTACATACGGGTGTGCGTGGAAATGCACATTTTTCCTTCCTGTGAATGCAGGTTGTGTCTCGGCCTTTGTGTTAGTTAAGCATCGGCTTGCCCATCCCCCCATCCTTAACCTCTCTCACCTTTCTTTCGGTTTTCCCTCAATCTCTCCATTGGTAATCTCCCGAATCCGACCTCATATCAATATCTAAATCTTAATCCAGACAAGCTCAAATCTTGGTGAATGGGGTGTGTCACTTTCTTTCGCGTCATGTTTGTATTGATCAATCATGTTACTGTAGGCGGGGATCTATACGCGCGTGGTTGGCAAACATCAAACACAAACACAGCTCTTGTTAACTTTTCTGGTTGGGAGGACAATCTGAAACATTCTATCCGGACCAATACGTTCTTGGAAAAAGTGTCTTTAAAGGACTCAAATCAAAAACATGTAGACTGGACACTATAGAAACACACATAGAAGCTCTGCTCCAACATTGGAGCTCTGCTATAGCATAGCAGGACTGCTGGATCTAAGGCAACTTCGCTGGTGACAGTAGAGCCACCCGCCTCATATCCCTCTCCTCCGAGCGGCTCTGACACCAGGCCCTCAGCTCTGGCTCCCTTCCTCCCGTGCCTGGGTCTGCCGTCTTCCACAGACGAG
>NC_136934.1:41436464-41438964 GCF_949987615.1 Pollachius pollachius
GGGGAGGGTGAGGGATGGGGGAGGCAAGGGTGGAGGGTGAGGGATGGGGGAGGCAAGGGTGGAGGGTGAGGGATGGGGGAGGTATGGGGGGGGGGGGGGGGGGGGAAGGCATGGGATGGGGTTCGAGTGTGTGGTGGTGATGGTGGGGGGCGGGGGGAGGGGCAGGTAATTTCAAACCAGGGCCATTTTAGATGATGTCAGCAAGGGCAGGAAGTAAGATGGAGCTGACCTCGCGTGCCCCCCTCTCCCGCGTCACGCCGCATTGCTGCTACCGCCGCCGCTCGCCAAATCCGGTAAATATGCCGCGTTTATTCCCCCCCCCCCCTTACTGTCCGCTTCATTACAGCGCGTCTCAGGCCCAGCGTTCCGTGTCCCCTGACAGTTACACCATGCCTCCAAACCCCCCCCCCCCCCGCTCCTCAACACACACACACACACACACTCAAACACACACACACACACACACACTCAGACACACACCCTCTGTGACCCAACCTTCCCAACCCCGAGCCTTTAAATGTTCTGTCCTCCATCAAGCGGTTGCTCCTTCTGGCCCCACTTTAATGCAGGCTGATCGGAGGCAAAGGACGCGGTTTACTGGGGCAGAGGGGGGGGGGGTGGGGGTGGGCGTTGACGACATTAAAAACAAGGCTTCCTCTGTCAGTCACTGCGTTCGGAAAGACAAAACATCAGAGCAAAGACGCTTGGCCTAATCTGCCTTGTCTTTGTTTTTAATGAACCACTGCACACTCTGTTCTGCTGGCATTGTGTCTTTTGTGTTTTCGCTGTTCTCATCCCTTTCTTTCCTTCCCTCTCTCTTTGATTCCGGCAGATTGAAGAACAGTTCTGATTGTCTCGCCCGAGGTGAGATTTCATAGGTTTACATATCAAAGTCTATAAATAGATAAGAGCCTTTCAAAGGGGAAAGTGAAAGAGGTGTGCGTGTGTGTGTTTGTGGATGTGCGTGTGCATGTGTTTGTGTATGTCTGTGTGAGCCTGTAAATGTTTGTGTGTGTCTGTGTGTGTGTGTGTATGTGTGTGTGTGTGTGTGTGTGTGTGTGTGTGTGTGTGTGTGTGTGTGTGTGTGTGTGTGTGTGTGTGTGCATGTCAGCATCTGTATTAAAATTCATGTGCATTTGTAAGCATAAGAGTGTGTGTGTGTGTGTGTGTGTGTGTGTGTGTGTCTGCGTGTTTGTGGGTGAAGAAAAGGCCTTCCCTCTCACAAACACAGCACACACACACACACACACACACACACACACACACACACACACACACACACACAAACAAAAGGAAGCGCCTGTACCAAAACAAAAGGGATTATGGCATTTCAAGGGTGTTGTGTGTTTGCTGTGTTTATTCACATAGCTCATGGGGCTGAGCAGGACCTGCAATGAATGTCAATGTCAGGCAGGGAGAACGCTGCAACGCAAGATAAATACGATGCACAATACACACAGATTAAGGCTGAATATGTCACGCTACATCAAACAGTCTCACGACATTAAGTAACCCTTGAAAACCAGTGACGTGATCATGTTAAAAATCATCATGACTGTTGTTTTGCCCCTCAGTAGCCCTCATCCACAGCCAAACAGATAGCCAAGCTAATTTACTTATCATACATGTTAAATCCAGCCCTCGGTACAAAGCATTATCGGTTTGAGAAATGGTTAAGCATTTTTATTAATGAACACCATGGATACAGCACCCTAAAGGAGGGCAGAGACGAATGTATTCAAATGCTGCGTTTGATAGAGCTGCTTTGAATAAACTAATTAGGCTACGGTCGGAGCAGGTGTGCTCCATTCTCCCCGATGGTGCAGGTGCAGCGACTTTGACTATTGACGCACGGAGTAAGTAACCACGTCAACGCAATCAAAACCGTGCCTCTCTCTGCAGAATGACACGCGTTTTTTTCACGGCGGAAGGAGTTTGTCTTTGGAACCGACACCTACATAATGTATACCTGCGATCCCCGTGGTCGACGTTCCCAAAGCCCCCTACCCTTTAACTCGAGCAATTTGCTTTTCCCGTTCCTTCCTTTTCTTTTTTTTCTTCTTCTTTTGGTATTTCCACATTTAATTACATTTTCATTCATCAATGTTGATTAATAGGTCCGGTGGCACGCCTGCCTCATTTTACTCTCAATTAAGCGGCTTGATGCATGTTCTCATCAAGCAAGATGCATTGGCCTGGTTTACTTGAGGCGCTAATAGTGGACACTGTAATTAGTATCCCCGCACATAGAGCCCCTCACACCAGCGCCGCCACCGCCCACCACCCACAACCAGCACCACCCACCAGCACCAACACCACTCCCCAAACATGCCCTCCCTCCCTCCCCCCAAACCCTCCCTCCTAACCCAGCCTTTTGAGCCCCACTCTTCCAAGGTGCCAACCATGGCCTCCTTTAATGCCTCGCCAAATAATGAAGATGGCGGAGCAGATGAGGGATGATGAGGCCGGCTCCACGTTAATCATCTCCCGCGTGCACGCC
>NC_136934.1:41443964-41448964 GCF_949987615.1 Pollachius pollachius
TTGTGGTTTGTTTTGTTAGTATTAGTTATTATCATTTTATTATTTATGACATTTAATCAGACCCTTGTACCCAAAGAGTCTTACAATGAAATCAATGAACAGGTAGAAGTTAGGGAATCTTGTTCAAGTATGCCTACAGGTTTGGCTGCATTGATTGGAGATCTAACCTCTGACCTTTCGGCCCAAACCGCTACAAGATCGATGATTGAAACATGTTTTCGAAAAGGACAAAACAGCAATCCAGAGGATGTAGATATGAAAAGAGTCAGGAGCAATTTTAACCCTTTTAAATGTCATCCAAAACAAATTTTAAATCAGAAAGCTTTTTGCCGTCGGCACATTTTTGGGCGGACGAGTTTCTTCAATTCTTCCCGTTTAGCACCACTTGACACTGCCTGGATTCATCAAGAGCACGCCGAAGGAATTTAGAAACACGAATCCGTATAAACATGTCAGCATGCCAGTTTATACGGTCTAATCATTTATCAAACATCTGACATATCATGTCCAAACAAATTACCCACCTGTCAATCGTCCATGGCGCACGATGATGCCTTGGCATGTTTTATTTATCTGTGTTGGGTTATTTATTTATTTATTTGTTTATCCGTCTATCCATTTATTGTGCTAACAAGCCTGCTCCAGATATCTGAGTCAGGGATGACCTTTGTGATGGTAAATGTCCACTGAACAACATGCAGGGCCATTCAGGGGCTACTGTAAATAGGTCAACCAACGCCTGAACATATGCCTGGAGGTGGAAACACAGACACAGCACACATTCAGAGCAACGACAACAGCCACAACAACCACAGAAATAACGGCAGAAATACTTTTTAAAGATATCATTTTTGAGACTGTCACAGTTTTTGGCTAATGCTTGCCGAACAACCCTTAGCCACACGGCGAACCGTGATTGGACGGTGGGTGCGGACGCATAATTGGATTTTTTTTTTGGTCGTGCTTGTAGAAGGAACACCTGTCGCTCTCCATCTGCCTTTCCTTCAAGAACTCCCTTGTGTCCTTAAAGAGCGAGAAAGAGAGAGAGACACCATGGAGAGAGAGAGAGGGAGAGGGAGAGAGAGAGAGAGAGAGAGAGAGAGAGAGAGAGAGAGAGAGAGAGAGCGAGAGAAAGAGTGGCGTGATGAACGAGCAAACACTGACGGTGCCCGAAGCATTGAAATCTGATATGCCTTTCCACTTACCGACCGCAACTAGCAGAACAATGAAACCAAGCCCAGAATAGAATCAGACATGAAGCCATATCTGCTCTATAGTGTTAAAAAGATACTCCAAGGTTTTGCGTGGACAAAAAAAATAAAATTCTTCCCTTAAGGATCAGTCTATTTACACTATGTCACGGTTTGAACTTTAAAAGCATAAAGAATGGCTCAAAAAGAGCTTGCTTTAAGCATGGATGATAGCCCTCAAGTACATAGTATTGTACAATTATGCTTCAATGTTTGCAGTTTTTATGTGGCCACAGACTGTGCATTAGGATGTTATGTTCCAACCTCTGAGGACGCTGTTAATGGTTAAGCTGACCTTCTCTTGCATAATCAACTAGCCACTTGCAGTCATAACAGCAGACTACATCAATTAGTACAATTGGGAACTCTTGTTGTATATACACACTAAATACCTCACAACAGACTACATGTAGCCCAGTACATCATAAGTGAGTGATATTTTTGGCTTCACGTGTCTCACAACAGTGTGAATAGTAGATTAAATGGTGTGAGATATGTTGTAATCAGATGTGTGCTACTTTCCTATGCGGTTCTTGATGTCATATACATTACATCTGCTCTCTGGCCTAGTGACCACAATGCGAACAGCTAGATTTAAATATTCAACCTGAAATAAACATCAAGCCCTCGGATAGGAACACAAAGTTGCCGAAGCTCTGTTGATATCTCTCTCTTTAGAGAGTGAGACGGTTTCAATGATCGATTTGTTCTTAAAATAAAATCAATCATCAATGTATGTACGCATGTATGTATATAAAAATGTCGTTGTACCATTACAGCCAACATGTTTGACAATTCAAATGCAGTGTGGTAATGTATTTGGCCAGTAGTAATAACATTATTTGGCCAATAGTACTAACATAAGTGTGTAAGTGAGGTGTGAGGTAGGTGGGTGTCTGGCTCATATTTACAAAAATGTACACACAAAAATAATTACAAGAATAGGATTCAAGGGCAGGCACAGATATGATTGTTCCAAAATCTCAGCCATGACAGATTCACACCTTTGGATGTATGCAGAAAAGCAGACGTCTCTGGGTGTAGTCGCAGCCATCCGGGAGTACTGTTTCTAGAACGGTTATCACGGCGGCCTTCTAGGTGACCAGGAAAATATGAACACAACACCGTCAAGCGATGCATGGTTACATTTTGGAAGGTGAACGCAATGAATTACCAGCCCTCTCTTTCTCCCTTGCTAACACTCTGTTTCTCTCTCTCTCTGTCCCTTATGCTCTTTCTCGCTCTCCCTCTCTCATGTTTTGTCTGCTCTCCCCCCTCTCGCTAAATGTGTTAACAGTTTTACAGGCGGGCCTTGCATGTCTGCAGGAAAGCTGTGATGTCATTCTCCTCAAGGTGCTTAAAGGGAAGGCTTTCAGGAGGCGCTGGTAACCTGACACTGAAGAGGCCGTATGAAGCACTACGCTGCGAATTCTACGCATGACAGTGGACCCCATAGCATGCATTCAAACATGTATGTCTGTATGTGTTACAGAAAAAAATGCACACACCCTTAAAATACACACGTATAATAATTCAGTAGATCACATAAATCTTCACCTTGACGAGTAGGAATCCATTTTGTCCGATTGGCCGTCGCTACATCCAAGGGACGTTTTAGCGCGGAAACACGCTAACCCCTTAGCGCTCATTGTTCACTTCCAGCAGCGGACAGCGGCCGGAGAAAACACATAAAATGAGTTTTAAATTGTCGCCTGTCACTGACATGATACTCCACACGCAGGTCCGCACACACACACACACACACACACACACACACACACACACACACACACACACACACACACACACACAGCCTCTTTCCTGGGTACGTAATCTGCGGAACAATCACACTGCCGCCACACATCACGGTGCCAGAGACTCCCCTCCTCTCCAGCTCTCTGTATCGATCTCCCCTCCTATCTAAATGACCCAGTTAACTATTCCCTTAACCCAGGTCCACCTCTATTCTCTCCACCCCCCCCCCCCAAACCCCCTACTCACCAATTTGAACCCTACTTTGCAGTACCTCGAACCCCTCCAACCAAACCCCCCCGCCTCCGCCCACCCACACACACGCACACACACACACACACACACACACACACACTCACACTACCACCGGCCCCCAGCTCACCCCGTCTCAGCTCACTTTAAGATGGCCCCGTGCAAAATAACTCATGCCGCGACAAGAGCGATGAGGTCATTAGAACATGTGAGGCCCTCTTGAAACACCAGGCGTGATTGAAAAATCAATTTTGATGCCGGCTTTTTTGTCCTCTCCTCTCTTCACCTTTCTACTCCTGGCCCCTCACTTCCCCCCCCCTCATCTTAGGTTTTTTTCGTACCTCTCCTCAATAATCAGCCCCCCCCCCCCCCCCCCCGCCCATATCCCCCTCCCCACCCAGCCATCCCTCCACGTTGAGTCACAGGGGGCAACACCCTATGTGCATAAAACAGCGTTTATCTCATGGTGCTCACATTTTTATAGCATGACAAGGATTCTTTTCACTATTTTTTAACGACTTACCCGTTTTTTTCTTGATTCAAAGCTTTATTTAATTTGCCGGTGGTGCTAATGCACTGCCGTATACAAACACAGAGAGCCCAGCTCTGCACTCGGCTGCATTTCATTCCATCCCGGATACAACACGGCTCCCCATCAGGACTCCAGTGAGACGGGACTGCGCGCGGCGGCAGAATTGAATGATTGCGTTTGATTTTCTTCCGCCCACTCTCTCTGCCTGCATCTCTACCTCCCGCTCTTTTTTGATCTTCAGTCGACTGCTCCAGGTTAGATCTTTTTGCTCACCTCACATTGGCCATCCATTAAAAACCAGAGTCATTTTGAAGCATGTTCTTATTAAATGGCTCCTGTGTTCTTTGCTTGAATATTTTTAAAGTCTGAAAAACCCAAGGGCAGGGGCTGCCCAGGGCGTGAGAAATAAAGAATGCAGGGAGTGAGAGAGAGAGAGAGAGAGAGAGAGAGAGAGAGAGAGAGAGAGAGAGAGAGAGAGAGAGTGAGAGAGAGAGAGAGAGAGAGAGAGAGAGAGAGAGAGAGAGAGACCGAGACAGAGAGAGAGAATGAGAGAGAGAGAGAGAGAGAGAGAGAGAGAGATAGAGAGACAGAGAAGGAACGAGAAGAAATACCCTGTTTTGTGTGTGTGTGTGTGTGTGTGTGAGTGTGTGTATGTGTGGGTGTGTGTGTGTGTTTCTTTTTTTTCCCCTTCCGCCTCCGTCAACCTTGTTGGGGCGCAGTGTAACTTTCATTAGAGAAGGAGATTTAGTGCACTTGAAAAGACAGATGAAAGAGTTAGAGGCTAATTATCAGGAAATTGAAAAAAGATAGATGTACTGCAGCGACTACAATTAGTGAAGCACGGAATATCAAAGACTTATCAAGAGCAAGTGGAAAAGGCTGCCTTGAAGAGCAAGCACAATTAAGGCATCTGCGGCCCATGTGAAATGAGAGCGAAGCGGATGAATAAAAATATGCCCGCTTGAATAGCAGTCCTGCTTAACGTGCGGGGATGGTGGAGGGGCTGGGTGGGTGGGTGGGGGGGGGGTAGCAGCAGACGACGTTAAATCACAGTCGTCTCTCTGATGAGTTTGACTCTGCGCGGCGCCTCCCCCCGATCGCTCTTCTCCGTCTTCCTCTTCCTCTTCTTCTTTGTCTTTATCTTCTTCATTCTCCTGTCTTCACAAGCTCCACCCTTTGTTTGGTTTCCTGCTCTTTTTCCCTTTATGGCCGTT
>NC_136934.1:41453964-41461464 GCF_949987615.1 Pollachius pollachius
TGTATTTTTAAGGCTGCCTTTGTGTCTGCTTGCCAAGAAGACAATGAAGGAGTTATTTGAAGAACACAGACGCCCGGTTGTTGTGAATGTGTGTGTGCGACACACACAGGAAGATAATTATGATAAAGGATGTACAGGAAGTGTGTGTCGTATGCTTAGGGTGCACTAACACACATAGAAACACACACACACACATCCTGCTCACATACAGTGAGGTGTAGGTGGCTGTGCGTGACGCCTCGGTGCCAGGCAGTCCTGCAGTCACAAGATTGAAGCGCTTGTCTCCCTGTTATGAAAGAAGCTAATCACGAGCTCTGCATGGTGCTCTCTCTCTCTCTCTCTCTCTCTTTCTCTCTCTCTCTCCCTCTCTCTCTCTACCTCTCTCTCTCTCCCTCGCTCTCTTTCTCTCTCTCTCTTTCTCTCTCTCCCTGACATGAAAAACACACGCATGCCGCCACATCAGCCGCCGCGGTTCTCTCGGCGCTTGCCGCTGATTGGCTCCAGCCTGGCGGTGAAGATCTGACCCGGGACCCCGTAACCGGGCTGCTCAGGGACACGCGTGGTCGGGCGGTGGTTCGGTCGGTGGTCGGATGGCGCTGGTGGCCGCGGGGTCCTGTTTTAAAGGGGGCGAGGTCAGCAGGTCGGCAAGTTCCGCGCAGAGTAGACACGGAGCTTGTGGGTTGCACACGAATCGATTTGCACGCTTTCTCTCATTGCATGTCATGCAAGAGGGAGAGAGGGGAGGGTGGAGGCGAGGATGGGGTGTATGTGGTGGCGGGCTACATCCCCAAAACCGCAGGAGAGACGCGTCGCTTGTCAACGGCCCCCTATCGCATACCCTTGTGCCAGTCAGCCAGCATCAGTGTGAATGAGATGTGATGAAATGGACTGACTGACTGGTACCCGATCCCCTCTGAGGAAAGAGGCGGGCGGTTCAGATCCTTGGCAGCTGTCAATCAAGCAGCGCCCCCCCCCCCCCCCCGAGCGATCGATATCACGGGGCGTCAAACCCAATCCGTCTGGGAAGAATAAACACGGCATGTTAGATTGCTCATCTGGGGATCAGGGAGATTTACATCACCAAGTGCAATGAAAACAAACACGCACACAAACACACTCGCACACAAACACAAACACACACACACAAACACACACACAAAGTCACACACAAACAAACAAACAAAATTGTAACAAAGAAAGAGACGACAAAAGCCGACGTGTCAGTCCCAACTGGCAAAACCACTGCTGAGTCTTTTATCCAAAGTCAAACGTTATCTCACCGAAAAATTAATGAAAGAGCAACAGCTTGTAGAGTCTTGTATCAAACACACACACACACACACACACACACACACACACACAATAAAGAAAGTTGTGGCCGCTGTGTGTGTGTGCAGGGTGCCGTCACGGAGAGAGTTCTCCAGACTGCGGGACCAAGGGTGTGTCATGACAGGGCTCCGTTGACAGCTCGACACATGGAGGTCTTCAGCCCCCCCGCTACCTACCCTCCACCCCACACACACACACACACACACACATACACACAGACACCGACAGCGCGAGGGCGAGGGAGAGTGAGCGAGAGCGAGCGAGAGAACCGCATACTAAATGCCTACCTCAGGTGGTACAGATGGAGAAGTCAAAGACAGAGGATCCTGTACAAGGGATTTTGGAGGAGGCATTAATATTTCATCAAAACGGCGTTTACACACACAAACAAACAAGAGAAAGGACGCGCCGCGGCCTAATCCATCACTCACAAGCCGCCGCATGCGCAAACATATGCTCGCTCTCACGCACCACGGGCACGCACACTCACACACACACAAACACACACACACACACACACACACTATATGTCTTCCTCTCTCTGGCAAACACACACAGGCCTGCACTCGCGCATACGCACACACACACATGCGCGTTCCCTTTCTCTGATCCCTCCCTCATTTCCTCTTTATCCTCCTCCTCTTCTGACCTGGACGCTACCAGCGGTAGCAGCTAAAGGGCCCCCATGCATCCCGCGATGTTATTGGCTCAACAGTGGATAGAAAGTAGAGAAAAAAGGAATAATACAGAAAATGAAAAGATAAAAAACGCCAAGGACCTAGCGCTCCATCTCCTCCTACGCCTTTTATCTCCCACGTCTCTCCCGTTTCCCCCTGCAGCTTGCGGTGGATGTTGGCCCTGCGTGACGTGAACCATCAACGGTATTTATGGGAGCTGTCGGGACCGGGCGACATCTAGACAGGACGGGGAATGGGGAGGGGGGAGGCCATGCTACCGCCGCTATGGGCCTGTTTGAGCAACGCAAGAGAGAGAGCGAGAGAGAAAGAGAGTTAGGGAGAGAGAGAGAGAGAGAGAGAGAGATAGAGAGAGAGAGAGAGAGAGAGAGAGAGAGAGAGACGGAGCTGTTAGGATGTAATTTGTGTCTGTCCATCCTACTTCACTCCTTGTTTATTCCTGCTTAGGGCTGCAGAAGGCTGGAGCGTGGAGTGGAGAGAGGGCGGCTGATGTTGTTGTTGTTGTTGTTTGGAGGGGTGTATCTTGGTGGTAACTGAAACTTTCTCGGGGAGGCTCTCTGCTGTTAAAACAAAGTTGGTCTTATGAGGAGGTAGCCTGTGTGTTGTAGGAGGGGAGTTCAGCTCAGTCAAAGCGAGACAGGCCCCTCATAACCTCACCTCAACACACTCACAAAGGTACCTTTAACAGTGTATAATGATACACACACACACACACACACACACACACACGCACACAAAGAGCTCACAGGAAGTAACCACACATTGACAAAGGAATACAAACACATAGACACACAGAAAACGCACGTTGATACACACACACACACACACACACACAGAAACGCACACAGGCTTACCTTTGCACAAAGAAATCAGAAGCACACATGGTGCGGAGAGAGACGGCAGCAGCTTGCTGGCTTTTGCCGAGAGCAGCCATTAAATAAACATGTCAAGTTGTGCGCCTTTTAATGATGATCAGCCCCGCCGTTGGTTTTCCTGTGAAGCGCCAGCCAAGAAGGATCGACACGGCAACTCCCAAGACCTCTCCCTCTCCCTTTCTCACTCTTCCTCTCCATCTTACATCCCACCTCTCTCTCACTCTCTCTCCCTCTCTCTCTTGCGCTTTTACTCTCTCTCTTGCTCTCTCACTCTCTCTCTCTCTCTCTCTCTCGCTCTCTCTCTCTCTCTCATCAAGCAACACTCCTGACTTCTGTGCAGGCTGACGGAGACGGAGATGCTGAGACAATGAACCAACAGAGACCCTCCTACTCGGAGCCTGCGTGTGTCTTATGAGCTTATCAATGTTTTCTCTTTTTTTTTTATGTTCTACTACTTGGGAAAATGAAGAAAGAAACAAAGAGACAAAAATGTCAGTCAAACGCCGTTTTTTGTGACTTTTGTGAATCCTCTTCCTCCCCCTGGTGATTGCGCTACCTAGTTAGCTCTGAGCGTCGCGTGTTGACATAAGAGTGAATAACAGGACGCTAGTAAATGCTCTGTTTGTGTGTTTACGGTGCGACACAAGCCTCCCTCCTTCCCCCCCTCTCCCCCCCAGGTGAGCCGCTCTCCCCCTCTTTCCCTCTCCCCCCATTGCTCTCTCTCTCGCTCTCTCGCTCCCTCACCCCCCCACACTTCCTTCTCAGCTTTGAAGCGCAGGCTCAGCATCGGATTAAAGTTTGTTTGTTTTACGTTTAGCGAGCGAGAGCTGCCATTTCTATTTTTCCTCCTCTTCTCCCACTTGCTTATGATCACTCGCCCACGAGCACGCCCACACACACACACACACACGAACACACACGCACACACACACACAGACAGCCCTCAGATCAGAAGTAGTGAGTGGAGTGCTGAGGCTGCATATGTAAATGTTGTGAGATTGTCAAGTGTCTGGGTGTGCATACATCAGGGTAATCAAGCCTGTGCTGATGGGGAGAGCGCTCGCTTCAGGAGCAGAGCTGCAGCTCTGGCAGTCACACAGCCGTCACTGAACTGCTGCCAATGATGGGCTAGAGAGGTGCTGGAGGAGGAGGAGGGGTGAAATCATGTGTGTGTGTGTGTGTGTGTGTGTGTGTGTGTGTGTGTGCGTGTATGTGTGTTTGATTGCCTGCAAGCACATCTATCCCTGTTATTTACAGGAATATACACCATGGTATTTTTGCATTGCGTGCATTCGCGAAACATGCACGTATGTGTGCGTGTGTTTGTGTGCGTGAGTGTGCGTATGTGATTTGGTGCACGTGTGTGTTTGTGTCTGTGCGTGCGTGTGTGATTTGGTGCATGTGTGTGTGCGTGCGTGTTTATTTGGATTCTGACATACCTACCTCCAAGTTGCTATCTATTTCAAATAATACTTGTGTTTGTGTATTTGTTTGTATGTGCATGTGTGTGTGTATGTGTTTGTGGGTGTTTATTTGCATGTGGACATACCTATCCGCATGTTGTTATCCACTTCAAATGCTTGTGCATGCATCTGTGTGTGAGTGTGTGTGTGTGTGTGTGTGTGTGTGTGTGTGTGTGTGTGTGTGTGTGTGTGTGAGTGCATGTTCCCCAGTCTGTGTGTTTGTGTGCTTGTGTGTTTGTGTGTGTGTGTGTGTGTGTGTGTTTGTGTGTGAGTGCATGTTCCCCAGTCTGTGTGTTTTTGTGTGTGTGTGTTTGTGTGTGTGTGTTTGCGTGTGTGTGTGTGTGTGTGTGTGTGTGTGTGTATGGTAATGTGACACCTCCTCCATGATAGAAAATGAGCTGATTGAGGGTGTGAAGGTGAACCTTGTCATACCTTGCCAGCGCTTACATTGCATCCAGTGGCATGGTACGGCATAGTATATATATATACATGGGTATATGCAGTTTGTATGTTCTGTTCCTATGTATTTGTGGGTCGTAACAATATATATATATATATATATATATATATATATATTTATATATATATATATATATACAGCAAGTATGCATGCAGTTACTTTCCTCAATGTTCAAGGCTTGGGCTCCTCTGACCCGATTCATACCAAAACATATTTTGTCCTGTTTGTCAGCTTTATTCAATTGTTTTTGAGGTTTATAAATGTGAAAAAAAAACATAAAAACAATGATAGACAATGATAGAAAATAGGACAGCAATGTTGTGAATGCAATTTCAACATTTTGGATATTTCTGGTGCTGATTTTAGAACAAATAAAGGCCAGGATAATATGTAAGTGTTATTGCTAAATGCATATTTGATTGAAGCACTTCTCTTCTCAGTTCTCAAAGAATTCCGCTCTGACTGAAAGGTGGTGCGGAGCGGGGTTCAGGGTGGAGGGATGGTTGGAGGAGGGGCATCCTCTCAGCCTGTCATAGAGCATCTGATCAGCCCAACACACACACCAGCCTCGCTTCATCTCTGCCTGAGAAACCAGCCTGGAAAGTTGACACGCAGTGCGCAGCACTTACAAAATGTCCTCCGTCAACGACACACATTTATCTATCTCTACAATCTTCTCGTTCCCCTTGTCTCACCCTTTTGTCTCTCTCTCTCTCTCTCTCTCTCTCTCTCTCTCTCTCTCTCCCAATTCCCCTCCTACGCTCTTTTGTGATATTATTGCTATTTCTTCTACTTCCTCCTCCTCCTGCTTCCTTCCTCCTCCTCCCCCTCCTCCTCCTCCTCCTCCTCCTCCTCCTCCTTGCCTCTACACATGCAGGCCGGGACAGACGAGAGATCAGGATTACAGGGCCTGCTGACACGGTGTCGTGTTAATCGTCAGAAAGTCGCGCTCCGTCACCGCCCAGAAGATGTCGGCCCCTAATAACGAGCCCCCCCCCCCTCCCCCCCCCCCAGCTCACACAAAACAGTGTGAAGGAAACGCACAATACAGTGCAAAACCTGCAATCTTGTCAACGTATTCCAAACGGATGGAGGGGCCTATGCTGCTCTCTCCTCCTCCTCCTTTCTCCTCCTCCCCCCACCTCCTATTTCTTTCTCTCTGCGTCTCGCTATCTTTTCTTCTCCCGTGATGAGTGTTTGCATGCACCCCTCACTTTTGCAGCCGCCATGACCTGCAATTAATCTGTCTAATTGGTATGGAGCCGTGCCCTCCCCCCAACCTCACCCACCTCACCCACCCACGTGCTGCCCTCCTTCCTCATCATACTCATCCCACCTGCCCTCCGTCACCCTCGCCCTAGACCCCCGTCACCACCACCCCTTATACGCACCCCTACGCTGCCTCACCCCGTTGACACCGTAGTCCTTCCTAACAGCCCCCTCCCCCCCAACCGCTCTCAATTACTCCCCAGCTCTCCCTCCCTCCCTCCCTCCCACAAAGCCTGTACCTCCGTAAAGGCCCACGCTCGCAGCAATGAGACTGTGCCAGAGCGTGAAACACACAGACACACACACACACACACACACACACGCACACACAGGCACACACGCACACACACACACACGCACACGCGTGTGCGTGTGATGTCATCCCGCCACAAGGAAAGTGTGTGCAGGGAAGCAGACGTAAAGAAGTGAGGTGGGGAGCTGGGCTTCCAAACAGGGGGCTGACAAGAAGTGACAGCTCAGTATATCTCTCACTGGCACTGACAGCTGACAGATGGATAGCACTCATACACCGCAGGAGAAAAGAGAGGGTGGTGGTTGTGATGGGGCGGGGGGGTGTGGAGAGAAGCCCCCCAGGACGAGTCGGTGGCGCTGCTCTCTGTTCAGGAGGCCAGCGTTTTTGATTGAGTGATAGTGAGAATATTAAACCCCTTACACCACCCAACACTGTGCCAACCTTACTCCCCCCCCCCACTTATCTCTATTACACCCTCCATCATGCACCCCCCCCCCCCCCCCCCCCCCCCAACCCTCCTTTATTCCATCCCTCCCTGGCTCTTAATTCTATTTTTATGGTCGTCCAATCACCAAGCGCCCAAGCCCCCTCCCCCCAAACCCCTTCACTGTCCTCCATTTAGGATATCCTCTTTTTTAAATCGCTCCACGGCCGGCATCGCAACCTCTGCGGCCTACCTTTTGTGGTTCCGTTTATTACCCTACCTCTCTCTATCTGTTCACTCCCTCTCCCTCTCTCTCCGTCCCTCCTGCTCACTGATCTCCCTCTCTCTCCGTCCCTCCTGCTCACTGATCGGCTATGTGGCTCTACCTGCCGTGTTTGGTTTGCAAGGCTGTCCCTCGGCTGGCTGTGGGAGAGGGATGGGAGGGGGGGGGGGGGGGGGGGGGCTGAGAGGCCCCTGTCAAATAAAACCAACAGCGCACTCTAAAAGCTACCCACCGCACCCTACACACAATCAAACACATGCATTCTCACACACACATGCACATACATACACACTCACACATACACACGCACAATTCTACGTGCACACACACCACACACGCACACAAGCACACACAAACACACACAAACGCACACACACACACACACACATACACACACACACAATCACACACCCACACACACAGGAACGCCAATACACCTGCACACCACC
>NC_136934.1:41466464-41468964 GCF_949987615.1 Pollachius pollachius
ATACACACCTATGTTTATGTGTATAGCCGTGTGTGTGTATGCGTGTGTGGGTGTGTTTATGTGGGTGTATGTTTAGGTGTGTTCATGTGTGTGTATGTGTGTATGTGTGTGTGTGTGTCTGTTTATGTGAGTACGTGTTCTGTATGTGTGTCTTTGTAGCGAGTGATTGTGTACTGTATGTGTTGTGTGTGTGTGTGTTTCTGTGTGTGTGTGTGTGTGTGTGTGTGTGTTTCTGTGTGTGTCTGTGTTGTTTGGGCACTAGCCATGTCAATCAGTCCCCTGCAGCGCCACTGCCCTTCACATTCCTGTTTATCTACTGCTGCTGAGGACTGGCAAGAGTGATAACAGCACATCAAACCCCCTGTCTGTCCGTCTCTCCCTCCCTCTCTCTCTCTCTCTCTTACACTCTCTCTTTCTCAATCCCTCTCCCCAATATCTCTCACTCACTCTCTCTCAATCTCTCTCTCTGTATCTCTTACTCTCTCTCTCTCTGTCTCTCTCACTCTCTCTCTCTCTGTCTCTGTCTCTCTCTGACTCTGCCCCTCTTGCTCAGCTTCTGTTTGCCCCCTCCTGTCTCACAAGCCCACATCAACACACACATCCGGAGTAAGCTGTCTTTCTTATCAATGTACTTTTATGGAGTCTTGGTGTGAACACTGCGCTGAACCAACACTGGGCCGGTTTAAAACAAAAAATATTAACCCGCACCATTTTCAGTTCAGCCCTGGACTTTTCCATTTGGATGTATATGTGAATATATATATATATATAGGTATCATGTGCATCTCCATATCTGCCTGACATTTGGCTGCTGGTGTTTGAGAGGAGAAAAACAGGTTTTCTCGAGTGGCGACCGTGGGCTATGCAACACTCCCCCGGTATGGAGGATGAGCGCAGTGTTTGAACTAATGGTTCTGGAAAAGGCCTCTTGTTCTCTCTCTCTCTCCCGCCCGTTCTCTTCCCCCTCTCTGTCACTTTCCATCCTCTTCCTCTGCTGCCATTCAGCCTCTCCTCGTCCTCTTACACGCTGAGCGGTTTCAGATTGCGCCTGCGTCTTTATTCTTTTTTTCTTCTTCTTCGTCTTCTTCTTCTTCTTCTTCATATAATCAAGAATCAGAATCCATTTTTGCTATCAAAGCGCTCGCCCGCGGCTCCGTTGAGTGGCAACGAAACCCCAAAATGTTTCTCTTTCATAATTTTTTTTCATCCCGCTCTCTCATTCCCCTCCCCCCGGACTACCCTCTCCACCCCCTCTCCCCTCCCCACCTGAAATTGTCCCTTTCATGTTTGATGGACTGACGGAGAGGCACGGAGCCGCTTGGTTTCCCGGGAGACGAGGGTCATTGTGCCCGCGGTCTCCAGACATATTGGCGGCCATTGTGTCGCCCTTGTACACCTGTCACTCAGGCGTGGAGAGGCCAATCTCCGGGCACTCCCACTGGAGCACCGCGGAGTGTGCAGACGTGTCGAGTGGGGAGAGTAGATTGCTGTGTGTGTGTGTGTGTGTGTGTGTGTGTGTGTGTGTGAGAGAATGTGTGTGTGTGTGTGTGTGTGTGTCTATGTGTGCCTGTGTGTACATTGTTCGGGTGAGTAGGGAGCATGGAGGCCAGGTTATGATACATAGCACATAGGCTTCCTCATGCATGTGTATGTGTGCTTCAGAGAAAGTGTTTGTGTGCCACAAGCCCAGGTATCGTCAAAAAGTGTGTGAATGCATATCCGCACATGTGTGTTACAGTGTTTGATTTCTTTGCATTTGTGTGTATGTGTATGTCTCACCCGCTCTAATTCAAGTCCCACATCGAATCCATCAACAAATCTGCTTTCCACCATCTCAAAATGGTATCCAGACTTGGTCCTCTTCACTATCAGACTGCGTGGCTGAGACCCTCATCCATGCCTCCATCGCCTCCCGTCTGGACCACGGCTACACTCTCCCGGGATTCCCAGCAAAGTCGCGGGCAAGCTCCGGCGTGTCCAGAACTGCCAGGGTTCTCACCGCGGCCTCATCCCTCACCCTTATCCACCGTTACTGGCTCTCATCCCAAGTGCCACATCTCTTCCCCCCCCCCCCAGATAACTTGCAGACCTTTGGGGACAGGGTTTTCAGTGTTTCAGCCCCCACCCGCTTGGACTCTCTCTTGGATCTGGAGATGCGCAGCACTGCGTCGAAGGAAAAACTACGGAAAGCGTACCTGTTCACCAAGGCCTACGGTGTCTGGTGTGTTTCTGCCATTCTCGGTGACCTTTGCTATGACTGTTTTCTGTTCATGTATTTTATTGTTCTGGGCGCCTAGAAAGCCTCTAGATTAATTCAAGTTATTATAATACTAATTGTTGCTGTGTGTTTGATTTGGTTTACGCATATAGGAGGATGCCTGTTTGAGCGAGGTGCGCATGGGTTCCTGGATCCCTGAATGTTTGAATGTGTGAATGTGAACACATACGTGTTGTGTGTGCATGAATGTGTATAGATGTTTGTTTCTTGTTTGTTGATGTT
>NC_136934.1:41473964-41478964 GCF_949987615.1 Pollachius pollachius
TCTACCAATCTATAGCCTATGCATACACATACACACACACACACAGACACACACACACACACACACACACACACACACACACACACAGACACACACACACACACACACACACACACATGCATGTTAAGTGTTCTGATGTTGACACTAGTTGCTACATTACTGACTGGGTGGTTTGTAAATAGATATAAATGCCGGCAACAGAAATTCGTATATATAAAAAGCAAACGGCGAAGATCAAAGAGAGCTGATGAGACGCTCAGGCATCTGATGCACATACAGTATACACATGGGAGCCGAGGAAAAACAAATTTAGACGTTTAACATCCCACCGACGATCCAATTTTTCAAAAACAGCTTGGCTGTTTAACATGTTTAGCATTCCAACTTCAAGATCCGACCACTGTGGCTCCTCTCTCATTGGCTGCAGGGCTCCAAGTTAAAAAACCATGTTGATCGTGAAGTGAGAGGAGTAGTGGAGGAGATAAATAAATAGAGGGAAAAGGCACGAGAGGAGAATCATAAAACGAGAGGGAGAGATAGGAGAGAGCGGGAAGGAGGGAGGGAGGGAAACAGGCCCAAACAAACCAGAGGCAATATCTTCGGCATAGGCTCTGTTCTACAAGCATCCGAGGGAAGAAAGGAGAAAAGAAAACAGCGGAGGAGAGCAGAGAGCACAGAAGAAAAGACGAGAAGAGAAAAGGGAGAAGAGAAGGGAATGGGAGCGAGCGTACATCTTAGCGAGAACGTACAAAGGGAATCAAAACACACACACACCCCAGGCGGAGGTCGTGGTGGAGGCATCGGGAGAGGTGTAGCAGCGCCGCGGGCTACGCTCACGATACCTAGCTTGCTCTAGCTTTAACACACCACCAGCACCCCCCCCCCCCCCCCACACATACACACGCCCCCCTGCTCTCTCCAAACAGAGAATACAAAAAAAAACACTTTGAAAACATAAAAAAAAATGTATAAAAACAGTATCAGAAACCAAAACAACAGAAATGCGAAAGACAGGAAAAAATAATGGCCGACGGGGCCCCCGGACTATCCTCCCACCATCCTCTTGAACACCCATTTGCCCAAACCCTCCCCCACCACACACACACACCGTCTTCACATCCTCGTGTACTGTGCATGTATGTAGTCCCCTTCAGGTCGAGCACGTTGGGTGGGAGTTCTGGGCTTCAGACTACAAGGACAGCCTCCAGGGAGTTCAGGAACAAGTGGACTGCTGCCGTATATAACACTTCCCCTTCCTGTTCCCATTCTCTCTCCCTCCTTCTCTCTCTCTCTCTCTCTCTCTCTCTCTCTCTCTCTCTCTCTCTCTCTCTCTCTCTCTCTCTCCTCTGTCTCTCTCCCCTTCCCCCCCACACTTCTCTCCATATAGACACAGATACTGTATGCACCGTTATCTCTCAGGGAGAGAGAAGTGAAAGGTAAGCTTTTTATAAATAGTTTCATGCATTATTCCGCCTTACAGTGACAAATCTTGTTGAGGCCTGTGAGTCTCTTCCTCAGACAGGGGAGGGAGGGGGGAGGGAGGGGGGAGGGAGGCGAGGCGAAGGGAGGGGAGGGGGGGTAGCGGTGGGGAGGGGGTGTTGGGGGGTGAGGAGGCCTTTATTTTTATGTTTTGCTTTACTTTGCGGGTATTTTGTCTGGTCACAAGTTTCAGCAGAGATAACATGACACTTTGCTTTTTCTTTTTTTGCTGCTTCCCAGAGTTCATTTTGGCAGCGAGGGGAATGTGTTTACATTTTACATTTTTACATTTTCCCTGCCGTTCTAGGTGCAACGGCAGGCAGATCCCCCCTTCGTCGCGACACAAATTACCGTGTTGACTCGCAACAAACATTATGTAATTAGAGATCAGACATTAGCGAGGCTTCCCGACCGACGACGTGAACACGGATCCCCAATGGTGCGCCGGCCTTAAACAGTCTGTGTTACAGAATGCCCCGGAGTCCTTTTTCTCTTTTTCTTTTCAATAACATATTTGGGTAATAGGTCGACTATTAGGGACAAAAGGTCTCAGTGGGATGCCTGTGGATCTGCCACGTCCCCCTTATCATTTCATTCCTATACCTTTCTATTCTTAGGACTGAGAGGAAGGGTCCCAGTTGTAACCCTCCTCTCTGCCGGGGCCTCGGGTTTGAGTGTGAGGGAAACTGGAAGAGACCAGAGCCATTACGAGTGACGTCCCAGCCACCGCCACTACCCTGAGCACCACCTCCTCCCCCATTAGCCGCCTTTCCCCGCTCCGTCCTATCCCTAAATCTGCGGGGAATAGAGAGTGCCGTTACACCCAACTGGAAGACAAATGGTTTGGTTGGATGGGACGGCGGCTCCATAAATCCCCGCTTAACGTGCGGGAGAGAGAGAGAGAGAGAGAGAGAGAGACTGGAGCAGAAGCAGGTGAAATCAGTGTGGCAGCGATGGTGGAAGGGGGGAGGAAACCATTAATTTAACCAAAACCACCCTTTCTCTCTCTCTCTCTCTCTCTCTCTCTCTCTCTGTCTCTCTCTTTTAGAAAAGTACAGACACAACAAAAGAGGTAGGACGCCCGTGGACGGTTTAGTTTACTGCACACAGGAGGACAGATGGGTGGAGCGAGAAAAATAAGACGGGTGGACTAACCCGCAAGCCAGGAATCCAGAAAGGCCTCCCAAAAACTCTAGCCAACCGCTAGCCAACTGCAAGCTCCTGTAATCTGCCCAGACACAACCCGCAGCACCCAGTGGAAACGATGACCGTACCAACCCGCGATCCCCCTCGTCCCACCGGCCAGGAGGGGAAATCAGAGGGAAAACGGTGTGTCCAGGCACGTAAACACAGAGCTGTAACAGGTTGTAGCGCATGTGGCGGGACCGTTAGAGAAAACGTGGTGAGGGTGAGGATAAGGGAGGAACAAAGTGTGCACGAGCGAGATAAGTAGGTGTGTGTGTGTGTGTGTGTGTGTGTGTGTGTGTGTGTGTGTGTGTGTGTGTGTGTGTGTGGGTTTGAGGGTGCAGTGGGGTTTGGGGGGGGGGGGGAGCTGGGAGGATGAGAGAGGGCTGTGATAGTGGGACAAGCTGCAGAGAGAAAGAACAGCCCAGGAGCTTGGAGTGAGCAGTAAGTGAGTTATATTTAAACCATTAGGCAGCTTATTCACTCAGTACAAATGCAAATGAACTGACATTACCATCATGGCCTCTTTCCCTGGAAATGGACACTCTCTCTCTCTCTCTCTCTCTCTCTCTCTCTCTCACTCTCTCTCTCTCTCTCTCTCTCTCTCTCTCTCTCTAATACCTCAGTAGAAGTGGACCGCTCGTTGAACCCTCCTCCTCTGCAGGGCCAGTCCGACTCTGACGGCCTACATAGACCTGAGCACACACACTACCACACACATGCACGCGCACACACACACACACACACACACACACACACACACACACACACACACCGCACTTAGTGTAACACACGGACTACCACAAGTATAGGCACTGGTACACGCACAAACCGATGCACAGGCACACACAGAGATACGCACCCACCGACTTTCAACTCATACAGTGCTTCTCTCTCTCTCTCTGTGTCTCTCTCTCTCTCTCTCTCTCTCTCTCTCTCTCTGTCTCTCTCTCAGCACCCGTCCTTTACCAGGCACCCACCCAAATCAGAGATCAAAGGATGGATTTGTTAAGCTAATAGCCGCTGCACTGCAGCCAGGCACGCAGAGACGACGGGACGGACGGACGGAGGGATGGGGGACCGGGGGACTGAGGACAGGGGGACGGGAGGATGGAGGGACGGACGGATGGAGGACAGGAGACAGGGGGACAGGGGACAGGGGGGCGGGTGGATGGCGGACGGACGCACGGGAGGATGGAGGGACGGGGGAACTAAAGACTGAGGAAAGGGGGTCGGGTGGACGGAGGGACGGAGGACTGAGGACAGGGGGACAGAGGGACAGAGGGGACAGGGGGACGGAAGACAGGGAGTTGGAAGGACGGAGGGATCGAAAGGGAAAGAAGGGGTGTAAACAGTGACATGTGACGGTAATGGCAGAGCGGGAGAGAAACAGCCAAGACAGCCAAGCGTCTTGAAGTGGAAATATGTGTATCCTGTAAACGCGTGAATTTCTGAGAGCGTGGGGGTAAATTATGTGGGCTTGGTGAGGAAAATATGAAATATGCACCTGCATGCTTGTTATTTCATCTCAGACTAGTCTAAATGGATACTGAAAAACAAACAGAACGACTAAAACACATGGAGGCATTCACACTTTAACTTCACGGGTTACGTCTCTCCTTTTTAGGCTAAAGAGATGAGAAACACATCCACAGATGGCGACTTTTTATCGCACGTCACTGTGTGGGACTGTGGGATTGATGGTGTTGAAAAAGGCCTTTCTTCTTTGTCTCACACATGGCGTGAGTGCTGCTATTTGCTGCTATTCCCTACAGAGCTCCCAGAGTCCACCGAGATGGATGGCAGAATTACAAGTCGCCCGAGAAGAATAGAGGAGGGTGGACAAAAGCAAGGAAAAAAAGAAAAAAAACAGTGTTAACTGCAAGATCTCAAGCATTTAATATAGTTTGCAACTTTGTATTTTGGACCAACACCTGTCCCTGGCCCGCCGGTGGTGCAAGGTTGTTACAAAAAGAACCTCTCTCGCTTACTAGCCATCGCACGCCCGACACCCGGCCAAAAAAGTGTTTTTCCCTTTTATTGTATTTTTTAACATGTATCTCAACAATACATTTAGTTTTGGCTGAATCTATGCTGAATCTTATATGAGGGGATTAAAAGCTAAATTCCTCACATTATATATTTTGTTTCTCGTTCCCTCAATTAGGGGCGACCATTTTGTGGCGTTTTAGCAGCTTCCACTGACAGTGAGGCGAGTGGCGAAGCAGCACCTGCATACATTAGCGGTGGAAACAGGCCAACAGAGAGAAAAAAAACAGATTCCTCCTGATGACACTTACACTGCGACTTCATTATCATGACAATAAACAAGCTAA
>NC_136934.1:41483964-41486464 GCF_949987615.1 Pollachius pollachius
AACATGAGCATGCTGTGTTTCCCGTTTTGAGTAAGGGGTTTCAGTTGAGTTGTTTTTTTGCCGACGCCTCAGCTCTCCCTAGACTACATTGTGGTGGTTTTACATGAGTTTGATAAACGTCCTGCTGCAGACGCTGCAACACACTGCTTCCATTCATGAGCAGGGTGTGTTAGCATGGGTGGTCGTAGCATTAGTACAGAAAGCCCATTGACTGAAAGAAAGAAAAAAACACTTAATACGCAAAAATGTATTCATAAAGTGTTCCTGTGCTGCCTGCCAGTTAAGCATTACATACAGTGTTACGTAGGGAATGATGCAAAAATAACAACAACAACAACAACAACAACAACGACATTGCAGGAAAATGGGAAATCTAGTGCACAATATGCAATGGCTCCATGATATTTGAAATGCAAACTGACTCTTTTGGTGGGAGACTTGGGGGAGTTGGAGGTGCACTGCAATGGCTTCTGGGAGTAGAAAACAAACAGTGCTGTCAAAACAAATGCTTTAATGCCTGCAGAGGCTGTCCTGACGCTCTGCTGTTAGCGAGCTGGTCCATAGGAGCCCGGCTAATGGGCTAATATAGATGTGAGCTCTTTATATTTTCTCCTTTTTTCCCGCTGCTTTTGTAAGCTGAACTCTACATCAAAGACCCGTGATTAATTACTGATAAGGGGTTAATAAAACATTAATGCTTTTTGTAATTAACTACGACTCTCAGATACGGTACATCCTCCCTGCCGCCAACCCCCCCCCCACCCCACTTCCACACACACACACACACACACACACACACACACACACACACACACACACACACACACACACACACACACACACACACACACACACACAACATCTCCACTCTACCCTCACTCACCCCAAGCTATGTCTTGTCTTTTGCTTTTTATGTCATATTCTGCTGCATTCTGCCCCGTCTTGCATTTTTCAAGTGAAATCATTAAAGAAGAGAAAGAACGGCTGCACGGGACGCCCATCAGACAACACACAGCCCAGGCGTTAAGTATCCAGCTGTTGGCAGGACGGGGTACCCAGCTTTTAATTCAACACTTTTGGATCTACATTTTTAGCAGGTTGATGGAAGCGCTTACAAGGTCAAAAAGAAGCTTCTTCACGAAAGACCATAGATGAATCCTAAAAAATATACCCTAATAATGATGATACTGATACAAAGACTGAAAAGGGAAGAGGTAATAATGGGTCAACATAATTTGAGTACATGAAACCAAGCAGGCGTGTTTGAAGAAGACGAACAAAAGATAATTGCTGAGCTTTGCCGCTATTCGTTTGGAGATTATCAGCTGAAGGGATTCAATAAATAGAATAAAGTGTGGCATTAAGATAATGGTCACTGTCAGAGAGACCAATGAAAAGCTCACAATATGGGAGTACACCAACAGAGATGCTGGCTGTAAACATATGTGCTCCTGGGAATAAACCGACTTAATATATATATATATATATATATATATATATATATATATATATATATATATATATATATATATGTAGTATACACACACACACACACACACACACACACACACACACACACACACACACACACAACCTCTTTAGCAGGCAGCTGCAATTTCAAACATGACCGCTCAAGATGCGGAAACAAATTTAGAGATATTCCCACACACACCAGCACCGCACGCACGTGAACACAGAGGCACACAAAAAGGCACACACACACCTATCTTTGCGGAAGGGACAGTGGGAACGTGTGGTTAATATTTAACAAACAGGAACAGAAATAGACGGCGGTTGTGTGTTCACGGCCGTAGAGCGTTAGGGAGAGAGGCCTTCCTGGCACATGAAATATTCAGCCCGCTCCAAACAGTAAATCAAAGCAAACCAAAAAGCAAAGTTCAAACTAAGATAGACTTGTACAAAATACGCGAGGGCTCCACGCGGATATGAATGGGACCCGTCTCCATTTTGTTTGCTTTTCTTCCGCAATCCCATGCAGCGAGGGACCACAGCGCTGCCCCGGGCCCACCGGATGTGTACAGAATGAATTGCTGAACAAGGTATGGATTTGATATTGGTGATGGCGCGCAAGATTGAAGAACTCATCCCAAAAGTGAACATGCGATAAAGAATAGCAAATTCCTCGAAAGCAAAGGAATGACCTCCCTCCAATAGTTTAGTGGTTCTTGTTACTTTTCATTTACAATCGTCAATATATCACTGAGCTTTACGTCATGACCACATTGCCGAAAACAAAGAAACATCTGCTGTACCAGTGTGTGTATGTGTGTGTGTGTGTGTGTGTTTGTGTGTGTGTGTGTGTGTGTGTGTGTGTGTGTGTGTGTGTGTGTGTGTGTGTGTTGTTTTTCCACATTTTTCGGATGCTTCTTTGTGTTCCCGCACATGTGCTACCTGTGTGTATGATAAATCTGTACTCGGCCATAATCTATGTGATTCCAAATGTGATATATGTGAGCATGAACTTTGAATTATGACCCAC
>NC_136934.1:41491464-41493964 GCF_949987615.1 Pollachius pollachius
GGGTAGGTCACATTGAACCATGTCGCCTCATTTGTGAGAGAGGCACAAGACAAACAGCAGAAGTTGAATCATTTCAAATTGGTTCTTCGGGTTTCCAACCGATGAAATAGTAAATTTGTAAATTTGACCCAACCCTGGTTTCTCTATGTAAAACGATGCCAGTAAAATACATACTCCTGTTTGGAATGTTACCGGACTGCTTGTGGTGAAACACAGACAAATAAATGTGTGGGCCGGTCCAGATAGTTCCGGTCAACTGCGAATGTGTCCCTGTGCGGTGTTCATGTGTGTATGTGTGTGTGTGTTTGTGTGTGAGTTTATTTTCTTTTTCTTCGGCCAACTGCTCATTTGATTTTGTCCTCGTCCTTCCTTCCAGACCGCAGGCAGCCACTGCCCCTCGGCTGACAGGGGGGTCAAGGCGGCCAGCCCCCCCTGATCTGCTCTTTTCGAGATGCAGGTCACAAAAAAACACACAGAGACACCAGCTGTTTGGATAGTTGAAGAAATCAACAATATCCTGGTTTTGATTTGATTATCTCCCTCCGATAATGCAGATAATGAGAACGATAACTCTCTCTCTCTCTCTCTCTCTCGCTATATATCTAATCACCTCTTAATGAAAAATAAATGTTCATTAGTTGTTTTGGCATATTGTTTATATATATGCCCGTTTTGAAAAGCCTACTGACCAACCCCCAAACTACTCAACATCTCCTCTCCCCCTTCCAAAACACGTCCCACAAGAAATGTTTTAACTGCCCATTCTCTTGTGTAAATAAACGTCCAAAGCGGAATACCCTCCCTCGTTGGATAGGGGACATAAAATGGCAGATTAATCCTGTGACAGATATAAACGGGGGGGGGGGGGGGGGGGGCGGACAGAACGACAGACTGTTTCCTCTCTGCTCCTTCGAGTTCAGCACACAACAAGCTAGCCCGCGAGTGGGCTATGGATATGTGTTTGTGTGTGAGAGAGAAAGGGTGAGAGAGGGTGAGAGAGAGAGAGAGACAGAACGAGAGAGGGAGAGTTTACTTGTGTGTGTGTGTGTGTGTGTGTGTGTGTGTGTGTGTGTGTGTGTGTGTGTGTGTGTGTGTGTGTGTGTGTGTGTGTTGCGTGCGTGCGTGTGTTTGCGTGTGTGTGTGTGCGAGCGAGCGAGCGTGTAAGGGAAAGCGCCCGGACACAACTCGACGGGGCTCTGTGGGGCACGGCGGCGGCCGGGACGTCTTCCTACACAATAAAAAGGTGATTTATTTAGTGTTTGGAGGGCTGTCAGGCCAGGCGCGGGCCTCACAGGGTCTAATTTGTTCTTAAATTGCTTGGCTAGATACACAGCAGTAGCGCGCCACCGGCCGGGACACCCACATAAGGGCTGTTCAATAAAGAAAGAGATGGCCAACGATGTCATGTCGCCATTAACCTAGCTTACTGTGCGTGCGACGAAGAGAGACACACACCCCACACACGCCGCTGCTGCATGTGGCAGAACGCTCAACAGGCAGCGACACATGCAGCATTTGAATTATTTTGGTGTTTTGCTGCTTCGCGGTCCATTTTCTCCTCTCGTTCTCTCACTTCCTGCTTGAGTGCTCACTTTTTCCTCCTCTCTTTCTCTCTCTCGTTGACTTTCTCTCTCTGCCCATACTCCTGCTCACTTCTCCATAATGTCCTCTCTCGACACCAGTGCACTTGAGGGGTTTAAGGTAATTGCACTCAGGCCTTCATCTTAGGACTGCTTTCTCTCTCTATTTCTCTCTCTTTCTCTCTCTCTCTCTCTCTCTCTCTCTCTCTCTCTCTCTCTCTCTCTCTCTCTCTCTCTCTCTCTCTCTCTCTCTCTCTCTCTTTCTCACACGCAGAATTACTATCCAGCCTCACAATTATAGCCACACTGTGGTAATTGATCAGAAAGCTGTCTTGGGGAGGTTAAAAGGTATTAAATATCACCACTTTCTTAATTTACTGGGCTTGTCAAATGCAAACAGAATATTCCATCCCTCCCCCCCCCCCCCCCCCCCACACACACACACACAATCTCTCTCTCTCTCTCTCTCTCTCTCTCTCTCGGCTTAAATAATGACCCCCAATTATGGTTCTTCTCTGTTACTATGTAATGCTCTAATGCAGGTCTGTTGGCAAAGTGGCTAATTCTGTGTACACAGGGTTATAAAGGGTTTTAATTCACAGATATGTCTTATATATGAATGTATCACGGCTAATGTGGTTGCGTGTGCTTCATGAAGGTTGTATTCCCTTTGTCGATGCACTTTTGAGTCTTAAGTGTTTGACTTTGTTAGTGTGTGCACAAACTCAAACGTGTGTTAGCAATCCGATTTGTACAGCTGTGTGTGCGCACACGTGTATTTGTTGGCCGTTTGCTTATGCCTTTTTTACTTCAGCCAAATCACCAATTCTAATGACTTGCCACCGGCAATTATTGCCCACTTTAACACTGACCCTGCGAGATGGGGGGGTCAGTGAATGGTACGCGCTGCTTCTGTATGC
>NC_136934.1:41503964-41542369 GCF_949987615.1 Pollachius pollachius
CACACACACAAGCCCGCACACGCACATGAAGAAACACACACACACACACACACACACACACACACACACACACACACACACACACACACAACACACACACATACACACACACACACACACACACACACACACACACACACACACACACACACACACTATACGGCTGATGAGAGATAATCCTGTGGCGGTGACATGGAAGTGACAGGCTGTCCATTAAATCAAAAACCCTGACATGGCTTCCTCCTACCTCCATCACCGTGCCAACGTGCCCCCCCCCCCCCTCCACCCCCCACCCACCCATCACTGACGGCCATCAGCAGGATTGTCTCTCAGCAGTCTCCAGGATCTGTCCGGGTGACGTCCCTTCATCTGCAACCCCTGCTGGGACGGAAGACACCTGACACCCAACGGATGTCACCGCAACACACTGCCGTTTGTTCTGACTCATGTCACCTCGTGCTGTAAGCCTGGAGGTTTACGCCAAGCATCTGTGCCTGATGGCCCTACATTTCCTTGCAATTCTAGCATTTTGTTTGTTTGCTTGTGGTTTTGGAATTATGAAAAACAATACTTTTATGATTGTGTATTAGTCGTTTTGTCGTGTTGTTTTTTGGTCTAGTAACTGTACAATGTGTCATTACAGTATCCGATGTGTGGGGACGTACAGCAGCGTGGTTATATTATCTTATATGTCGAGACGGGAAGCAGCTTAATTGTTATATCTGACTATGTGAAGACAAACCCCAAGTTTCATGGTGCGCCAGAGCCATGCCGCGGCGTGTTGTGAACCAAGATGTCGGGTGAGAAGAGCATCCGAAGTGAGGAGGCAGTTAACCTTTAAACAGATGGATCATTCCAAATGGCTCCTTGAAATAAACAGTCTGAACAACAAAGGAACAGTCACACCGGTCGGCTGGCCTTGCGTCTCTCAACCAAGCTAGTTCCTTTTAGAATGTATTTTTTGGCATCGCCTTTTATTCCACAATGACAAAGAGGCACCAGAAGTGCAATATAGCTTTGGGTGGCTACCGCTGCATTGCGCAGGGTAATGCTAGCAGGCTCTTGCTAATAACAAATTAGGGAAAAGGATAAAAAAGTAGAGGCTCTTTAATCCTTTCACTGCCTGTGTATATATTATTTCCGTATAGTCCAATGTTCTCACCACTTTGTTTACCCATGACCCCTATTTCGAAACAATGGCCGCCGGGCCTGTGACATCAGACACGGATGTGAACCGAGACAAATACACCCCAACGTACAGCCACGTCGCTATGGTAACGACAGTAGACAAGTGCCTCTACGTTGGGCCCCCGAAGGCCCATTTCAGACCCTCTCTGGGTCCTCCTCATGAATAGCTGTCCTGAATGATGCCTGTCGGCCCGACCAAAGCATAAACATACCCCCTCCTCCTAGGTGAACCCCGCCACTGTACTGTGTGGGTTTGTACACGGTGGTCACATCTCATCTTGTTACCGCAGCAACAGCAGGGATTAGGATCCTGATGAGGGAGGGGCTCCTCTAATGAGACGGCTCATATGCATAATTCATGTAAATGAGGCTGGAGGGGAGGGGCAACGGAGGAGCCAGGAGTGGTTGATGAGGAGAAGACACAGACACACACACACACACACACACACACATACACACACACACACACACACACACACACACACACACACACACACACACACACACACACACACAAATAGCCTCCTCTATCATTCTCTTTCCCTCAGGGAAACATATAAACCTTTATTTTACTGAATGTATTTTTCAACATATTCAGATGCACCCAGGACATGCTTCACCCTGGCCACAGTAACTAAAGGGAAAGGAGTAGATGGTGTTGATGGTGGTGGCTGCAGTGGAGGTGGTTGTAGAATGGTGGAGGTGGTAGCGGAGGTGGTGGAGGCGGTGGTGGTGGAGGAGGAGGGGGTGTCGTCCACGGTAGACAGAATGCCATGCTGCAGATTTGAGATCATATCAAATAAAATAGACTGAAGGTGACCTTGGGGAGTTTAGCTCATTAACAGATGGCTGAAGAAAAATCGCCCTCACACACACACACACACACACACACACACACACACACACACACACACAGACACACACACACACACACACACACACACACACACAGAAAACAAAAGAAGCAACCCCTATGAGCGTTATTGTCATTCAGCTCATGGGGGTAAAAGCACTGGCTAGGACTCACTACTAATGGCAAGTGTGTGTGTGTTCCTCTTTGTGTGTGTGTGTGTGTCTGTGTCTGTGTCTACGTGTGTGTGTGTGTGTGTGTGTGAGCGGGTTTGATGCGGTCCTCCATGTTGTGATGAGGTGTGTGTGTGTGTGTGTGTCTGTGTGTGTGTGTGTGTTGCTGAGCGCCTCTTGTTTGTTGTCGTACTCTGCTCCTCGGTGGACATGACAAATGTGTCATGGTGTCCCTTCAGTGCAAAACACACACACACACACACGCACACACACACACACACACACACACACTCAACCCTACTCCTCTTCCATCAACTCTCCCACACCTGCATAATGCCCCCCCCCCCCCGCCCCTGACAGAGAGCTCGTGTCCAGAGCACCAACACCACAGATCAACAACCTCGGCATGCAGATCCTTGTCATAGGATTAAAATTATGCGCAGTGGCGTGTCAGACTCATACGCGGGCGGGAGGTGGTGGCGGTGGTGAGGTGGGGGAGGGGCAGATGGAGGGGAGAAGGCGTCTGGGTGGTGGTGGTGTTGAGCGGGGTTGGGGGGGGGGCGCGGAGGAGGAGGGGGGTGGGGTTGTGGTCGCGGTTATGTTGCGGAGGGCTAGCTGGCTGTGACATGTGTCACCGCGCCCCTCACGTCTAACGCCGCGTTTCTCGTGAGCCCTAATGACATGGTGCCCGGGTCGCTGCCTCCCCCCCCCCCCCCACCCTGTCCCAGACCCCTCCCCCTCCCCCTCCACCTTAACTAAACCATTCCCCCATCACACACACTCTCTCGTCATCACAGCCTGTTTGCCATCACCCCCCCATAGCACCAGCTATCCCCTTCACCCCTTCCCCCCCCGCCCATCGGCAGCCCAGCCCCCCGTTAATGCAGCGACAACGTGTCCGCTACATTCTGCCATAGGTCTACACGTTCTTTTATTTTTATTCCCATCGTCCTGTCCTGTTGTCCACTCAGTTTTCACAGATCCTTACACATATTTCACATCGCAAAAAAGCTATAGGAAAGGCTTTGTGCAATGTTTAATTTGATTTATCTTTGTATTTGTATTATCGCTACTTTTATGAATATATGTATATATATATAAATATATATATATATATATATATAAATACCTTGCACACACACTACTGCACCCCTGACGAGTACGATCCCCTGTCCTATATACTCACTAAGCCCCCTCTATTCTATGTATTTTTTTCTATTCTTCTTGCGTTTCTTTTTGTTGTCTTTGTATGCAAATCCTGCCCGACTTGTCTGAATTATGTGTGTCCGTACGCGATCCCCCCCTGATTCGGAGTGACTGAGGATAGCACAGGGCGTGATTGCATCCATTGGGCCCACTCTGAGCCTGTGCATAAGTAATTGAGATGTCAGTATGCGTTCTCATATTCCCACAACAACACAAAAAAATGCAGGGGGAAAAAACTGAAACATGCACCATTGAAGGTCATTTGAATAATTCCTTAATGGAAGGAAGGCCTTGTGTTTTTTTTCTTTTTTTTCTTTTCTTGAAATGCAGGAAAAAGCAAATGTCAACGATCAAAATCAACTGCCATCATATCCGGAAGGAGGCAACGTGGCAGACTGCTGCAGCACTTCTCCCTCCATCTCCATCGCCCTCTCTCCGTCTCCAGCACACGATAGATAAGGGATAAGTGTCTTTGTGCATATCAAACACAAAACATGAGCCCTGATTTCTCCCGAGTCTTTTTGTAACACAAATTGGTTTTGAGTCTTTCTTTTTTTTCCCTACTTTGACCTCTTTGATATGAAATGAGATATGACAGCGACATGGAAGATCTTGTATTCAGAGGGAAACCCCTCAGAGGTCAATGACTAAATCATACATATATACACACACGGGGTAATGGGAAATATGTTATTAATCATTCATATGTGGATTATTGTTATGGGGTGGTGGCTAACCAGGTCCCTGGCTGCTTGCGAGGATTTGAGATGGAAATAGGTGATCCAGAAAATGTGTTAAAATATATATTAAACCAAAAATATAGGGTCATTTTCGTATCATGCTCATCTAATTTCAATCTGTGAGGTTCGGTTAAATAAAATCTGCTTCCTTTTAAATTTCTCGCTCCTGCTTGGTCGGCACATTTCGTAACACGACCACATCAAACAAATCGACAACATCGAAAACTGAAAACTAAAACCCATGATAGTCCGGAGAGCGTCGGCGCCCAGGGCTAACATCTCGATATATATCCCCAGAGGAGAGGCGCCGGGTGGGAGGGAAGGAGCTGGGACTTCAGCCCCGTCTTGTTTGCTTAAACCACATCAGTCATCCTCCAGGAGACTCACAATGTTTCATCTACTCAGCGTCTCGTCCGGGCATGTGACGGATGAAGGACCCCGGTAACACGCACATATACACGCACACAAACGCACCGTATACACACACACATTCACAGCATATACACACAAACACTTTATACACACACATACAAAGTATATATACACACACACACTGTATACACACCCACAAACACACATTATACACACGAATAGCCGATACACACAGACAAATGCACTTGCGCACCGACACTCGGCACACACACACACACACACACACACACACACACACACACACACACAAAGTATATACATGCACAGCACATACACACAGACAATGCACTTCAGCACAGACACCCTCTCCCTCAAACACACAAACGCACACACACACACACACAAACCCACCTGCAGTCCTCATCCAGGACGAGATCATAACTAAAAAGGCAGCTCGGTGGAGAGTGATCGTGTGATATTCGTTAGGCACCGCTGTCAGATGCCATCACTCTACAGAGACAACTCTGTCATGTTAGCCTCCAACAGGAACATAACCTTGCTTTGATGGAGGACGGGTGGCGGCCCATTGAAAACAAATATACCCCCCCGTCCCTCCTCCACCCCCTCTCCTAGGGCCCCCACACTTGACACTTATATTCCGTTTCACAAGAACTGCCGGGTTGAAGAGGTGCTGCCACTTGAAACAGGCCAAGACAATATAAATACACTTCTTTTATGCTGCACTTTTTTTTTCTTCACTTATGATATATGTATTTGAAATGGATACTACTAAGCCACACTGGAAGGCGGGATCAGAATAGTTCATAGTGAGCTGTTTGAATTAAAATCCACCAGCTGAGATCCACGTATAAATAGAACACAGTGTCTTGTGCAAAAACATGAATAGTGATAACTTTGTGGTGAATACAACGTTCACAATGAGCCTTTTATCAGGATCCAAACAGATTTATTCCTACTGGTGGTTTCAGATCCGCCAAAATGCTCAGAATTCCCTCTCTCTCCGTCTCCATCCCTCTTGCTCGGTAGCATTGTTGTCGATTTTGTTTGGTTTGAGGGATTTTGGAGGATAGGTATTTAAACCATGCGACCGCGTGTGTGTTTATGTTTGTGTGTAATATTAAACATTTAATAAGAAGCACACATAACTGACATTCTCTCTTTTATCTTGCTATCTCCTACAAAAATCGAGAACACCCACCAAAGACACGCCGGAGGCCCGCTTGTGTGACAACCCTTGGCGTATCATTTGTCCTTGCACAATTGTGTTTTGCTTGCAGGTGGGCAAGCAAGGCATAGACATCACTTGGTATATATGCGAGTGTTACTGTGCACATAATTTACGCCTTTGTGTTTGCACAGAGCGTGCCAACCTCCCAGCACACAGTAAAGCCTTCCATGTTTCCCAAAGAAACGATCAAACATCCCCACCTCAAGGCAGATAAACAGGCAATTCCTCTCCATACTTCAAAAGATCTTGTAAGCACTGCGCGACTTCATCCGCGGACTCGGAACAAGGCTCTGTTTCCACTAAGTCATAAAGACGTTCACAACATTCTATACAGTACTGTACAAGTTCTTTGATACAACATGCAGAGAACCCCACACTGCCAGGTACTGTACACACACACACACACACACACACACACACACACACACACACACACACTGTATTTACACACATACACACACACAGACACACACACAGTGTTATGCTAAAATAGCTGGATGAGAACGTGCCGCTCTATCTCGACGAAGGCAGACACAAGTGAGGGAGGTTAATAATTCCTCCTGCACCACCGCCCCTCGGCTCCGAACAGCCCAGGTGATTTGAGTTTTGTTGTTATTCCGTTTGCGCTCCCACCTCTACACCCACCTCTGTCTGCCGTACATAATGGTGCAGACCCGGGGAGGAAGCAGGCGTTTACTAATACAAAACCTCGAGGAAATCCCTACCGATCCTCAGGGCTATGCGATCCACGCGCACAAAAAGCACAAAGGCTATGCAAATCTCGCCCAGCCCGCGTTTATCTACCCCTCCGTTTCCGTTTGCTCTGCGGGAACCAGCATTGTGCCTTGCGTGGCGATTATCGCATGTAATTTACATAGAATATACGCAGGAAACAGTGCACTGATCTCTAACAAAGCAGGGAGAGTCTCTATCGGCTCAACCGCTATCTGACGGCACAGCAAAATTACAGGTTTAGCTGTGGGGTATTAAACCTACAAGGTGTGTTGTCGCTGGTTGTTGTTTTTTTTTTACATTTCTGGGTGTGCAGGGAACACTATATCCTCCAAATGGTGCTTGTTTATCTGCCCCGTTTGTTTTAGAAGCCGACTCCAGCAGTCCCCTTCCAGGAAGCGCCGTCTTCAGCCAGGGCTAATCTGCCCTCTTTCCCTGTGTCTCCTTTGTCACTGAATCCGTGTATCGACACCGTGAGGTGCAGCCCGATGGAGGAAGGTGTGTAATTGCACAAAGACACTCATGCTAATGCCGCACGCCTGGGAGAGTGTGTGCATGCATGCATGCGTGTGCATGCAGGCACGAGACTGAGTCAGCCAACGGGAGCCATGCTTTTAGCATAAAGAACCGGGAGTCATAACACAACGGGGTCGCTGCCGACACTACAATAGCCCAGGCTCGGCGTGGAGCGTTTCCTCAGAGACACGAGACCCACGTGGGCCAAGTGAGATCAAAACTCTCTAAGAAGCACATACCTTGGGCCCAGGTCACCCCGAGGTCATTACACCGGAACAATGAGTGTTTGGCTCTGCAAGGGAGGAGTCCAACTCTCTAGCGCTACAGCTTAGAATCCACTTATACAAAACTATCCGAGGCATCGTTAGGGTCCTTAGGAGGCCGGAATTAAAGGGTGGGCTATACATTGACCATGATTTTGGAAAACAATCTGTCAGCAGTTTGCAATTGTTGTTATTGTTTATTTCTCATTGTTCATCACTAAGTGTTGAATAAAGGTTGCTGATGGGTATGTTCCGATGGGTCTTCCAAACAGGAACATCCTTTGAGTGGTTGTTTAAACTTAACGGTGCAATGATTAATTAAAGTCAAAAATATAACTCGTATATGCATGGATTGTGCTGCACTTTATAAAGGTTCTCAAAACCGTGCTTATACCTGTATGTCTAACTATAACTATTATGTGCCTATGAAGCAATGATTTCTCTAGAGATATTTTCCAGAGGACATTGAGCCTAAAAATAAAGTAGCATTTGACATTGTGGTTTATCACAGTGGAGGGAAAAAAGCTGACTCTGGATGCTTGTGTTTCATCCCAACAGCTGTGTGTCAATTCTGGTTCAATGGGGGCCCGTCTGAAAAGAGGTGGTGTTGGTGGGGGTGGAGGACAGTGGGTGGTGGAGGAGAAAGGGGTGGAAGGTGGAGGTAGGGTGAAGGAGAGGATTGGAGTTGCTGGTGGAGGAGAGGATGGGAGTTGGCAGTGGTGGAAGAGGAATGGTGGTGTTGCTTCAGGTTGAGTTGGTGGTGGTGGTGGTGGTGGTGGTGGTGGAGGGGAGGAGAAGTGGGGAGGGGGTGCCGGAGGTGGATGGCGCTGCGTGGGGGGTGGTAGTGGTGGAGGGGGAGGAGGAGGGGGTTGCGGTGGTGGAGTTGGGTGGGGGTGTGGGCCGCGGCGTCAACCAGAACAGACACTCATCTGATTGCATTCCCGGAAGACAGGCTGAAGCACACTGCCGTCATTAATACAACACAGATTCTTTCACAGCATCCAGTCCAAAGGCCGGTCACAAGTCTAGCATGGGTTTTCCTCGCAGTACAATAGGCACCCTTACAGGGCTCACCCTCCCATCGTCTTCATCATTACAATCATTATCGGCAGTGAATGAGAATGAGGGGCCCAGTCTTCTGTATGTATGAGACACCAGGGATTTCTCCAGCTCCCCTACCCCACATGTTTAATAATCAATCTAGATACACTGTAAGAAATGGATTAGCAGGCCATGTTGGCTTGGTTATCAACAGGACAGCAGCACCCAGCAGCGAGGACACTGCGCTGGTCTCATGTGGTTATGGTTTGTACGGAATAACCGAGCTAGTAACTGTGTTTTGGGGGGGTCCTATATAAAGTCCAAACGAATGTGATAAACGCTGTGTGATTAAGATCAAGCTACCATGCATCAAAAATGAACACGCAACCACAAATGTTGTACTCTTAACAACGGCATTGGGGTTTATTTTACAATTGAGAAAGAAATTAAATGAAATTAAATAAAACTAATTAGTGCTAAAAAGTTTTGTTGTTTTTTTTTTACAATATCCTCGATAAAACATTGAAATGTATAGTCATTGTGCATCGCTTATTTATTTTTCACACCATATCATGCATCAAATTGGATGCAATTATAATTAAAATCATTTCTGTAAACCAAGCCAGAGAAGCTAAATTTGTATTTTCTTTTTTAAAAAAGACATTTTTTAGATCTACAGTATATATCTATATACATCATCTATTTTTCTTTTTTATCCATTTTTGTATATAAAATGACAATATAAAAGTTAGAGAATGCACACACCTTAAGATACAAAGAATTTTGAGTTGATTCAAATGGTAAGATATGTCTTACAGAGTACTGACATTTCACTGATAATCATTTACATGTAACGGACTCTTGTCTTTACAGTATAGCGACACAATTCAGTAAGAGAAAGTTGTAGCAAACGATACAACAACAACAACAGAGAATTGTGATTAAGGTGGTACTTCACATCATGGGGGAACAAAATAGTTTTTGAATGAAATTTGCATACTGACAGCCATTACATATTCACTGATTGACTTGTTATTCAGAAGGAGCATTTAAACTGCTCCTAAAAGGTTTACACAATCCGTTTTGCTTTTTTTTCAGCTTTCAGAGCAGGCCATCATCAAAAACATCCCAGTGACAGGAACTCAGAAGGAAAAGAATAGCCGGGGAAAAAGGGATGATGGTTGATCTTTTCAAATCAATCTGATTTGACAAATGCAAAGTATTTTGAAACATGGTCTCTTTACAAATGTTAAATGCAACTGTCTAAGGTGCTACTTCAGTCTCTCTGGGTATTCGTCCATTCTTTTGGCATATACATTTAATTTTCCCCTTCTTCATATCAAGTATTTTACAATTTTCTCCTTTCTCCAATTCATTTTTCAGTCACCACTTAAGTTACCATTGAAGCAGTAGTTGTATTATTTGCCATGAAAAGATCAAAATCTTGTGTTAATCTTGACTCACTAAAATACATGCACAGATCAGACAAATAGCATATAAATACATTACAAAATTAGTTTAAAAAAAAGAGCTTGGCAAAACAAACAAAAGGTAAAAGTGAACAAAAATAGACATGGTCCAGTCAAGCATTTATCACAAAAAGAAAAATGATAATAACAATAATAATAATAATAAGACTGTCTTTTTTTTCCTTTTTTCGTAATAGCGGCTCAGTTCGGCCCAGTGCAGTAACTGTGAATTTTTAGTGCAATGAAATTCTGGTCAGTTCCACAGCTGTAAGTCTCTACCCCAAGGCCCAACAGCCTCTATCCCGCTCAAACCTTCTCACACTTATCCAGCTTCTCTAGTTTCTCTAAGGCGGTGACAAACACCAGGTGATCCTCTGGAGACTTGCCGTGGGTCTTGCTGAGGTGCAGTTTAACCGCGTGTTTGCTGACGAAGGTCCGATTGCAAAGTCTGCACTGGTACACGGAACCCGTGTCATCCTCCGGCACCGTCAGTGCCGACAGGGCGCTACCAAATGTCATTTTGTCTGTGATCACCTTGGAGACAGCCTGCTGCTCCCGTAGGTGTTCGTTGGACAACTTGGACAGGTCCTTCAAGCTGAAGCCCAGGTGAGTCTCCAGGTGGCCGATGTAGGCGGAGGGAGTCCTGAACTGGGAGGCACAGTCACCGCATAGGAACACCGGCTGGCAAGAGTCCATGTTCTTTAGAAACTTGGTGCCCCCGGTGCGTCTCAGCTGGTACTTGACATTGGCCAGCCAGTGGGAGATCGTGGTCATTGAGAGGCCCGTGAACTTGCAAATGTGGACCCTCTCTTGGGGCCCCAGGTCAGTCATGGCGTAGCGGCCCTCTGTGGTCTCCCTCAGACTGGAGGCAAACTGCGCCTGTAGGATGAGGAGGTGCTGAGGGTTCCAGTTGGACTGCCGCCCTTTCCTCTTCTGGACAGGGGAGAGGTCCTCCAGAGTGTCGTCGTACGTGCTGCCGTCCGCGTCCGACTTCTCGGAGATGGAGGAGGGGGTGGAGGACTTGGGCGTTAGTCTTCCTGTGAGGTTCTTCACCATGTCGGAGATGTCCATCAGAGCGTTCTCCCTCAGAGGAGAGGAGACTGAATCAGGGAGGGACAGAATGGGCTTGTTACCATTGATAGTGTTGCTGTTGAGTAGTGGAGCGCAACTGCTGTTGCTGTTAGTGTTGGACTTTGATTTGCTCAAGTCAATTGGCTGGTCGTTGGTCTCGTAAAATGGGTAGCGATTGACGGGCTCAGCTGGTTTGGTCTGGGGGGAAGGATTAAACGCGGGCTTGTCCATCATGCTGTTGCTGATCTTGTAGAGCATGGACAGAGGGTCGGCGGCAGAGCTAACCGGCTTTGAGGCTTTACCTAGGTGTGTGTTCATGATTGACTGGAGTGCGCTGAGAGGGTTAATGAAAGGCCTCTCTGGCGAGTGATCGGTGATAATGCTCATGCTGTTGCCGTTAGTGACGGGGGATTGGCGTGACTCTGAGCTGTTTTTGGAGTTGTTGTTGTGGCCATCCACCAGGCTCTCTTTGGGCTCCTTCTTGCAAACAGGTTCTGAATCCACGCTTCCGGGGCTGCTGTTCCTGACAGTGGGTGGTCTCCCCACAGAGAGGTCATTCGGAGAGCCTAAATGCTCCCTCTGCTCTCTCAGTGCGGGGGAGGGAGACTTGATCGAAGAAGGGGGTCGGCAGCGCTCAAGGCTCACCAGCTTCTCCTCCTTCTCTTTCTTGATGGCGGTAGCTTTTCCTGTCACCTTCTCCACCAGCTCCTCCATGGCAGTTACATTGTTCCTAAGCGGGGGAGTTAGAGAGGGACTCCTGGGGGAGTGAAGGACTGAGTTTGGGTCACTCATGAGGCCCCTGAGGCCACTGTTGTACATTGGCTGTATCTGGATACTCTGCACGGTTGGAGGCAGTACAGTGGTGGAGCTCTTCATGCCCCCCTGGAGCTGGTAGGCTGCATGAATGCTGGGGTAGCCACCCCACGTCGGTGTGCCAGTCTGTGCCTTGCTAATGGCACTGGACACAGTGTTCTCCAGGGACTTGAGGATGTCCAGTCCCCCTTTGGGCGCCTCCTCCAGGTCCTCCTCTCTGAGGTATTTATAGGAGGTGCCATCTGCCTGAGTCTTCTCCCCCGGGTCCTCCTTCTCCTCTTTAATCTTCTTTTCCCCCAGCTCAGCGACATCCATCTTTTCTTCCGCACAAACTTCCCTCTTCTCCTCGGAGCTAGAGGACAGGGCTGGAGACACGGGTTGGGACTTAATAGCGCAAGGAACTGGAAGCCTGGTAGTTGTGGGCGGCAGTGGGATTGATTGGATCTTCTCCTCTACGACGGGGTCAAACATCAACTGTTTGCCCTTCTTGGAGGCAGAGTTGGTCACCTTGAGGAAGTGGCCCGTAACCATCATGTGGGCGGTCAATTGCTGGAGCGTGTCGTGGGAGCTCCCACACTCCATGCACTTCAGAATCTGGGCCTTTCGCGCCTCAAACTGCCATGTGTAGCTGGCGCCGTTCTGGTAACCGTAGCGGTTGTTGGGTGTCACATAGGGGTTTGCCGTGGACTTTGAGTCTTTGCTCGAATCCATCATTGACAAGTGATTACCCCCTGTGCTGGCGTGGATAGAATCTGGCGAGCAAGGGGAGATGACGGCATCTTGGAGAGCACGCTTTTTGGAAGGGGGCACCAGTTTGGTGGCCAGGGACGGCACCGGTTCTTTGAGAGGCACTTTCTGGTAATGCTTGGTCTTGATCATGTGGACACTGAGGTCCTGCAGGGACTCAAAGGAGTGGCCGCAGTACATGCACTTCAGCACCTTCTGCGCGTCCTCCTTGCCCTCCATCTCCATCAGGGAGCGCTTGCGGGGCTTGGACCAGCGCTTCCCCCGGTCCTCCTCCTTGTCTTTGTTGTCGTCTCTGTAGTGGCCCGTCTCGTTCATATGCACCGTCAGCCCCACCAGAGTGTCATAGGCGGCGCTGCAGTCTTTGCAGCGGAACTTGCTGGCGCCGGTGAAGACCGAGCCGTACAGCTTGTTGTTCTGGCGGTAGAGCTGCACGGTGCTGAAGAGGCTGGGCTCCGGCAGCAGGTGGTAGGGTGTGTGCTGCAGTGTCTTTGCGAGGGCCGCCTGGTGCCAGTCATAAGCTATTCCGCTTCCATTACTGGCGCCCCCACTGCTGCCGCCGCCGCCGCCGCCGCCGCTGTGGCTGCTCGCAGTGCTCGCCGCGACACCGTTGGTGCTCCCACTCCCACTGTGATTGACAGCAGCGCTGGAGCTCCTCCCGTTGTGGTGGCTGCTGGGCATGTGGTTCCCGCTGACTTTACTCGTGGGAGGAACAGCGGCGGCGGAAGCGGCGGTGCTGGCGGGCACGGCGGTGGGCAGGTCACTGTTGAGGGCGGCAGAAGACGCAGTCTTGGACTTCATGATGTCCATGGCGATGCTGGACCAGGAGGCATCAGAGATGAGGTTTGCATAGACGGCTTTCATTTGTGCCAGGCTATCCTGGAGAGAAAGGCCATTGTTCGGGCGCAGGGGCAGAGAGGCTGCCTCGCTCTCCCTCTCTCTCTCCTGCTCCAGCTCCCTCTCCCTCTCCCTCTCCCTCTCCCTCTCCCTCTCCCGCTCCCTCTCGGGGTCGTCCCGGGAGCAGGTGCTCTTAAAGTCTGTGAGCCTGTCACTGGTGTCGCTGAGCGGAGAGCCGTAGCCCGCGTCCGGGTTGGTGCCGTTGCTGAGCGGAGAGTCCCTGTAGCTCGGCGCCGGTCCGCCGTCCACGTCCTCCTCTTCCTCGTTGCACAGGAACTCTGCATCCTGACCGTCCAATGAGAGGCCGTCGTCCTGTAAGTGCTCTTCCTCGTCGTGTGGGGATGCCTTGACTTCATCATCCTCAGGTGCATAGGCTGGGAGAGAGAGAGAGAGAGAGAGAGAGAGAATGGGGGACAAATAAAGAAGAGAAAAAGAGGTCAGCTTGGTGAAATAAAAGATTTACAGGACACTAACAGGACCACTGTCGAAAAGGATGCGGAATGAATACTCAATGGCAGGAAATATGGGCTTCTATTCGGATTGGGAGTGTGTGTGTGTGGATGTGTGTTTATGCATGCCTGTGCATTTGCACATATGCACTCCTGTGTGCGCCTGATACCTTAGTGTGTGTGTGTGTGTGTGTGTGTGTGTGTGTGTGTGTGTGTGTGTGTGTGTGTGTGTGTGTGTGTGTGTGTGTGTGTGTGTGTGGTTATAATGTGTGCATTATAAGGGCTAGACTAAAAGCCACTGATGAAAAAAACGCCTCTGAGGGATAAAAATAAATCACTGATTCAGACAGTTGTCCTTTTCCATCCACCTCCCCTCATTCCTTCACATGCTTCATGTTCGCAGGGATTTTTTTTTTTCCCTTTTCCCTTTCTTTTTTTCTGGGTCTTTGGCCTTGTTAGCCAGCTGCGCCTCCTGTGCCTTGATTTCTAGTTTTGTCTTTTGTGCAGTTTACTCACATGTCGAGGTTATGCAATTGATCAGCAGAGAGAGAGAGAGAGAGAGAGAGAGAGAGAGAGAGACAGAGAGAGACAGAGATAGTCAGCCGAGACAAAGGCAAAACCAAACATCTCATTTCAGAGTTATCAGTTCATTTTCCCGGCTCACTTTGACAAGTCGAAGGTCACCCCGTTTGAGTTGATAAACACAAGACCGGGAGTAAAACAATGGAGCAAGGCTGCTTCAGTCACTCATGAAGACAGGTGGGAGTACTGGGAGAGAGAGAATGGCAGAGCGAGAGGGACAGAGAGAGAGAGAGAGAGAGAGAGAGAGAGAGAGAGAAAGAAAGAGAGATTATTAGAGAGATGGTGAGTGAGAGAGAGTACGGCAGATCTCCGCTTTTGGTGTTCAGTGAAATACACTGCTGGGTGATACAAAGCGACGCAGACAATGACACTGACGAGAAGCTAGATTAAAGAGGCAAACGGAGCACATGATCAAAAGATCAGAGGAGCCGAGATGTAACAGGTTTACGGCTACGGAGTACACAGAGGCAAAACTAACAGAGGAGGACATGGGAGGGCTACTCTCCTCCTACACAGCTCTTGCATGTGCGGATATGTGTGTGCGAGTGTGTGTGCGTGTGTGTGTGTGTGTGTATTTTTGTGTGTGTGTGCGTGTGTGTCTGTCTGCCTGTCTGTCTGTCTGTCTGTCTGTCTGTCTGTCTGGTGTGTGTGTAGATGCAGAAGAAATTAGGGTTGATGGGGGTGGGGCAGGAAGGAACCCCTCCACCCCCCCCATCTCCTCTTGCGCCTGGTTCCTTTATCTCCTTCCTCCACGTTGAGATGTGTGTCTGAGATGCCAGCATCACTCTCTCCTGACGAAACAGATGGGCTGTCAGCTTCAAACAGCACGCTACCCTGTCATATCCTAATCTAAGTGGACGTAATACCTGATACAGACACACGATGGGTGTGTGGGTGTGTATGTCTCTGTGTGCGTGTGTGTGTCTGCTTGTGCGTATTTTGTAAGTGTGCGTGTTTGGAGCGATACCAATTGACCGTCTCTCTGGCCCTTGCCGTAGACATGCCAGACTCATGCCAAACGACACTTCATGGAGTTTATACACCACAACCATGAGGCTGCATGAAAGTATGCGCAAATTATACACCAAACACACACACATACACACACACACACACAGCCCCTTTCCCCCTATTCAACACCCCCATCCCCCCCCCACACCCCTCTTCTCCCAAGACACCTGACAGGATTTCAGTGAAATGAGAGCGCTACAGGAGGAACCTGGCTGCGCTTCAATCCCGCTGACAGACTGAGCTCGAGACAGTTCCTAAAACTCCTGAAAATCCCTAACACAGCAGATTACACACACACACACACACACACACACACACACAACCAAGCGCACGCACACACAGGCACATGCACACGCGAGCGCTAGCTCAAGTGTCGTCTGTTAGCGTGCCTTGCGAACAGAACACCATCGCCGCCTTGTATCAACCCTACAAACACGCCAGGTGCTGTGCAGGCTGGCGAGCTCAGTCCTCCCTGGGACCAAGGTGAGGAACAGCCAGCTCCCCCCCCCGCCCCAGGCACACACACACACACACACACACACACAGGATATACCAGTGCGAGTTACCCCCCCCCACTAAGCATGGGTCTCTGCAGCCAATAAACGCAGCTAAACATGAAGAGCTGGCGGGGCATGCACATGCAAGCACACACACATATACACACACACGTGTATAGATACAGATGGAACAATATGAGGGGGAACATCAGAAAGATCCCTGAGTGACAATAAAAGCCCCCCCCCCCCCCCAAACTAAAAACACGCTGGCAGCAGGGGGGAGGGGCTTGGCACACAGAGTGGTGCGCCCGGGAACCCTTTGACGATCCTTGTCAATCAGTGCCTGTCCTGCCATGTTGTCATGGCAACAACAAAAAAAAGAGAGCAAGGAGGGTGGGTGTGTGTGTGTGGGGGGGGGGAGAGAGGAGTCGGGGAAATCAAAAGCGTGCAGACAAAAGAACGGCGGGGAGATGAAAAAAGAGAAAGAAAAACGAAAGGAGAAGGTGGGATCAGAGAAGGCAAAACGGACGGTTTTATATCCGTGAATGCGTGATGCGGTGACGCCTCACAAAATATTGATCCCTCCGTGTCTATTTTGAAATACGCCTTCGGCTACATCCTGAGTGGGATGCTGAAATGTTCTCCGAAAAACGCTGTTCTGTTCTCCAAAGCCTGGCCCAATGCACGCCGCAACACAGGGGAACACGCCCCCCCCTCCCAACCCCATCAGGGACGCGGGACGTGGCTGCCGCCTACACCCACAACCACCACCCCCCTGGTCCACCATCTCTTCCTCCTCCTTCCACAGACGTGCCCGCGACACACCCTCATGGCGGTGACCTCATCGGTGGGGGGGGCAGGATGTGGCGTGGGGAGTGGGAGGGACAAGCGCTGGCGGCGCCATCTCTGGTTGTTTGAATTACTGGACGGGCTGTGAGTTAGGCCATCTGTGGTGTGTGGTTGTGTGTGTGTGTGTGTGTGTGTGTGTGTGTTTTGTCTGTGTGTGTGTGTGTGTGTGTGTGTGTGCTGTGGCTCAGGATAGGAATGCAAAATAGTCACGGCAAATGGCAGTCATAATGTCCCAGGCCCTTGGAGTACACGGCGAGTCGCTGATGATACAAACACACGAACAACAGAACACACACACAAACACTCATGCACTCGTGCCCATCATCGTGCCGCATCATCCATCTTAGATATGCAGGGTGTCAGGCTGTTTTAAATCCGGATCACTGCACTCTGTAATCTTATAGTCTGTAAACTGTGCGTGTCAATTGCATTCTACCACATTATTATTCAAATGCCTGTGCTGTATATTATTTATACGTCCTGCATTAGAGACAATACAGATCGCTCGTTCCAAAGCGATTCTATAATCATGGCAGAACCGCACAGGCCTGGCGTGATGCATTAACTAACTTACAGCCCACGCCCAACTTGCACCGTGCAATTACCATCCTTCTTGCACTTGATACCAGATGAAAACATAATGGCAAACATAGTCGGCCATTTTGGCCAAAAAAGATTAAAATCTCTAAAATAAAAAGGTACTCGAATGTGATACTGGTATCTGCGTCCGCCCAAACTGCTTTTCTTCGTCTGGCTGCTAAATCAATATAACTCTCTGTCAGCCTCCCAGAGCTTTACCATTTGGCCGCTGTCAAAGCCAAACAAGCCCCCCCATAAGAAAGGCAAGGTAGCAAACATAAAAAAAATAGGAAAGTGGTGGTGGTGGTGGTGTTGGGGGTGGTAGTAGGAGTAAGGGTGAGCGAGGGATCAGAGGGAGATGGAGAGGAAAGAGTTGAGGAAAGTAACTGTCACTCACTATCCCCCCCAATCCCCCCACCCTCCACACACCTGTCTCTGCAACACCCCTATCCCATATATTTATTCACACGCACACATTTCTTTATTTATCTGATGCGAGTTTGGGAAGAGCAGGACAATCACAGCAGTCATTTGGACCACTAATGTCCAATCGCCGGGCCCTTCACTCATGTGATTTAAGGGGATATGGGCGTATGGGTGGGGGTTTAGAAGTAGGGTGGTTGGGTGGGGACGTTTGGAGGTATTCGTGGGGCCATTTAGGCCGGCCCCTTGCTTAAATGGAAAAGCGGCGATCTTATTCCTTTCCCCCCCGGATTGTGTTTGTCACCAGGGGTCTACATTACGAGCTGCTCAGCGCTGATGGCTTCTGACAGGAGCTGATCAAAAAGCCATCACTTGACCTGTGTGCCGCGGTAGAACGAGGCCCGCGCCCGGCACAGAGAAAGAGAGAGAGAGAGAGAGAGAGAGAGAGAGAGAAAGAGAGGGCGAGAGAGAGAGAGAAGGGAGAGAGACAGAGGGAAAAGGCAGAGTGAAATGAGATAGAAAGGACAGTGAAAGCGCGCGAGACGATAGTGTGGGCGTGCGTGTGCGGTTGCACGTGCGTGTGTGTAAGTGTGCTGGAGGGCGGCGTACGGGACAGTCGCCGTGGTGATGTGGGGGGAGCTGGGTTGGGGGTAGGGGGAGGGGAGGATGGGGGGGGTGATAGCTCTCGGACCCGGACAAGAGGGCTGTAAATAAAATGACATTATTATTTCCTCTGTCCCGTCATGTAGAAAAGCCAATTATGGTAATGCGGCTGGCGGAGTGTCACAGGGAACGCTGGGATGTGTTCCCCACCGAGCGACTAACGTGAGAGCCGTGCCCTGCTCAGGCAGCACCGCCTCCCCCCCCCCTCCCACCCCGTCCCCTTCACCTCCCCCTCTCTTCCTCTCCGTCTCACCCCCCCCCCCCCCCCCCCCTTCCCTCTCGCCAACCACCACCACCAGATCCCTCGCCCACCCTCCCTCCCTCCCTCCCTCCCTCCCCACCAACCCTTCTTCCTGTCTGGCCGAGACTATGGAGATCGGGCAGACAGAAATAGAGACGGGGAGGGGGGCGAGAGAGGGAGAGAGAGAGATCCAGACCCAGACAGATAAGTGTGAGCGAGGGGGAACACAGGAAGACTCCGCCAGCCCTTTATGTTGCAGGACCTAGACTCGTTCGGAGCGTCCCCTCTCTGTTTACAGCCAACAGCTGTCCAGTAAGACCCTCTCCACCTTGGACTGCAGCGGGGGGGTTGGGAGGGGGTTGGCAGGGGCGGTGGGTGTGCGGTGGTGAGGGGGCGGTGGTCATTGTGAGTTGTTATCCACCAGGGTTTTATCTCACCCGACATCACGGTATAAAGAAGGGGAAAAAAGGAAAAAAGAAAGTGACAAGATGAATTATGCAGAAGAGGGCCGCCAGAGAGCCGGATATGAGGAATCAAAGGAGGGCATGATTTACCTCAAGAGCTCCCTTTCCTATCCCTCACCACCTCACAGTCCTCTCTGTGTTGTCCACTCCTTTACGTCTCCTCTCTGGGTCCGGCAGGGGCCAAGGCGATAGGGTGGGCCGGCTCGCCTCAAAAATGATTCCTACTCAATTACGGCTCTTCTTCTTCCCTTCCGCGTCGACCCAGCTCCCCTTTACCCTTCTCTCCCTCTCCTTCTCTCTCTTTCTCTCTCTCTCTCTCTCACGCCCCGCTGTAGAGCTCTCTCTCTCTCTCTCTCTCTCTCTCTCTCTCTCTCTCTCTCTCTCTCACGCCCCGCTGTAGAGCTCTCTCTCTCTCTCTCTCTCTCTCTCTCTCTCTCTCTCTCTCTCTCTCTCTCTCTCTCTCTCCGCCCCGCTGTAGAGTTCTCTCTCCCTCCCACACCCTCCACCACTCGCCCCTCCCATATGGGATAACGGAACATATGGCTCGGCAGCACCTAAAGGACCTTAAATAACTCCTGCACCGTTCCAGCAGGGTGTACCAATTTGCCTACCCAGTGTACATATAAACCCCCTCCTCTATCCGACACACACACACACACACACACACCACACACAAACATACACACTCACCTTACAAAACCTGTCCCTCTCCCCGCGTCAACTCCCCTATTACTCTCTTAGAAAGATTGTCCCATCAGCATTCAGTCTTTCCATTCAATTCTCTCTCTTTTCAGTTTTTTATATATCTGGCCCAACTGAGGTAAACAAACATATTTTGCAGCCAAATACAGCAGTTGTTATGTGTGTTTAAAATGCAATCCTAGTCAGCAGACATTATTTGGACAAAAATATGGAAAATAGCTTATAACTACAAGGATAGGCAGACAGAGACAGACGGATAGCTACCATGTCTTCAGCCGCACGTCTGAGGCATTACTCTCAACAACGGCCCAAGGCGCTGAGGTCAAAGGTGAAACATGTGCCACGGAGGCCCAGTATGCTTGATGTAAACACGTACGTGAGCTACACAATGAGGACACATCAAAGGAGAGAAGGCTATTTCCTATTCCATATGTATGGAGGATGTGTGGTGAAGTCTTTGTGTTTCCTGTGCGTGTGTATGCGTGTGTGTGTGTGTGTATTTGTGGGGGGAGGGGGGGGGGGGGGGGGTGGGGGGGTGTGTAGAGAGGGAGAAAGGGTACAAATGGGGAGGGAGGAACAGGACTGTGTTAGCGTAAAAGGTGTGTGTCTTTTATTTATAGAGCCACCGCTATTTATACCCGACGAAAAGATCAGTTCAGAGGAGTGACTGGTGGGCTGCGGCCAACATCACTCTCGGTTACTATATGCAAGCAAACAAAAACACACACACACACACACACACACACACAGAACAAACAAACAAGACACACACGCAAGAAGACAGATTGAATTGGTGTGGCTCTGACACGATCACAGCACATTTAAAATACGCATTATAAATACGCAGGATCCCTTCTGTATAATAAAAATAATAAAGCAATACTATTCTATATAAAGTCAATCTAAACAGGTCTATAGTATATGCTGCATGTATGTGTTGTAAACAGCAATATTTAGATATAAGACGTTGCTTTTACTGTCTTACGGCCGCTGTGTTGCAGGCATCTGATATGCCAACACACACACACACACACACATACATACACGCACGCACGCACACGCGCACACACACGACACCTACGCGGTCAAGCTAGAGAGAGAGCCGTGACTAACCCTGCCCTATATGCACATATAGGGTTCGATATTAAACAAGCGAGCCAGTTTAGAATTTATTTATTTTTATTGAGCATATCAGCGTATCCTGCCCCCCTCTGCATAACAAGGCCTGTGTAATTAAACCATAAATTTCCACGTTCTCCTTTAATTACCACAGACAATGTCAGCAGGCACCGGCCCAAACAAATTGCTTTGAAGTGAAGTGAGTGAGGAGGAAAAAAAAGAAAGACAGAAAGTGCCTTGCTATGGAGAAGGAGGAGATGGGGGCCGGGGGTTGATTATATACAATGTATTTTCCAGAAGAAAAGTAATTATTGCAGATGTTGTGTGAGAGTGGATGGGTGTGAGTGTGTTATTGATTGAAAAAATGTGCGGCGCTTGTCTGTCTTGACCGTGACAAAGGACATTGCCATGACCACAGAAAGGGAGGGGCTATTTTATGCGTGTGTGTGTACACAAATGCATGGGTACACATATGCTTGTGTGAATCTATATTTAAGTCTGTGCGTGCATGTGTAAGTGTGTGTGTGCGGATGCGTGTATGCCTTTGTGTGGGTGTGTGTGCGTGTGTCAGTGTTTTAGTGTGAGTGTGTGTCTGTTTGTGTGTGTTTCTGTTTGTGTGTGTGTGCTTGAGTGTAAACCCATGCATGTGTGTGTGTGTGTGTGTGTGTGTGTGTGTGTGTGTGTATGTGTTTATATCCATACGTATGTGTGTATATGCATGTGTGTGTGCACACTGGCAGATATGTGTGAACGTGCGACTCAGGTCAATGTCAACATGTCGGTGTGGTTCCGGCAGCTTAGCTAATTACACAAGAGCCCTTTAGGCCACTTAGAACAGGTAAGCTAATTAACAAACAGCTGATTGCAGATTAATTGAGAGGTGTTCCTAATCTTAACCCCCGAAACGCAATGACAAATACTTACTGGTGTTAATTAGCCGGGTATAGAGGGCTCCTGTTTGTACGCTGTGTTTACACTTAACACGTACGTGGTTCTGGTTCTTATCGTGCTCCAAGTTGACGCAAAACCTAGAATATTATACGCCTGCATACGACATCATGATCATGTATGTGATCATGATACGGTAAGCCAGGACTTCCCCCTAGGTGCCTCCCCCTGTAGGTACGACAGCAGCATAGCACGGTGCTGTATGCTAGTCCTTTGGGTGGGGGAGGGGGTCTCCTAAACTGAAACGAGTTTGGAAGTCCGGTGACACATTGCAGGGTTAAGGGGCGGTGCTGAACGGAGCGATAACCGCAGCGACTAAAGACCATGTTGGACGGCAACCGCGCTGACCTCCCCCGCCGCCTTCCTCACCCCGACGTTCGCACGGACCCAGACACACGGATACACACACACACACACACACACACACACAAACACACACAGGAAACGTATACAATCGACACAAATGCACCACTCAATATCTATCTCCCCCATTTAACACAAACGCACACATACACACACACACACAAACAAACACACACACTCTACGCTACACCACACACACACCCTATGTCCCTGACAAGTCAACAGCAAAGCCCAGACAACAGCCAGCAGCAGCTGCCTCCATTGCCTAGCAACGGCCAGCCTGATAGATGACCCCACCGATGGATAATTACCGTAAATCACAAGAGCTCAGACACTGAGAGAGAGAGAGAGAGAGAGAGAGAGAGAGAGGGAGAGAGAGAGAGAGAGAGAGAGAGAGAGAGAGAGAGAGGCGAGAGCGGAAGAGAGAGAAAGCGGGATAGAGTGAGAGAGAGAGAGAGGAAGGGATTGAGAATGAGCGTGAGCAAAAAAGAGAGAGTGTAGGAGAGAGAGAAAGAGACTGAAAGGGCTCAGGAATAGAGTGTTGGGGCTGGTCATGCATGCACTAATGCACCTTGATGAGCTAACACTCACCCTTTTACTAAAGGCAAGTGCACACACACACACATGCTTATGTAACAAGGCAATAAAGTGTAGAAATGTTAATCTACATTTGCACATATTTGTTCTGGGAAATATGTCCAGTGTGCAATTGCAAATGGAAATGCGAGCAGCACACTCACACACACAAACACAGGCAGGAGGCTTCTCGCTGTAATCTGAAACTGCGGACCCCGCCTCCATGCAGTGGCGCTTGTCTGTCAGAGATTCACCTCTCTTCACAGAGGCGCCAATCAAAGACCAGACGGAGCAGCCCAACACAGTCTGCCAGGCAGGGGAGGCCGGGCCGGTCCATTACCACTGGACGGGGAGTGGCGGTGAATACGCAATTGCCCAAATAAAGGGAAGCAAAACAAAGGGATAAAGGACTTTAAGTCTCAAAAAATTTAAGTACGGAAGACATAGAAGGTAGTTTACTATTAAACAGGATCAGTGTCAGCCTACTGGCACACACAGAGACGCACATACACCCTACACATTTCTGAGTTCTCTTTCTCTCTCTCTCGCTCTCTCCCTCGCTCACTACCACTCACTGGCTGCAGCATTTGATCTCGCGGTCTCTTTGATAGATTGACAGGTAATGAGGAGGTTGACAGGGTGGGTGGGGGGTGGAGAGGAGGAGGCGGGGGGGGACAGGAGCAGGTGTTCAACGCAGACTTCTTGGCTGCCGCTAAGCTGCCATGTCCTTCGCAAACCGCACTGTTTCACCCTCCCTCCTCCTCCCTCCTCCCATCTCCCTCGCGCTCCTTCTCTGATATATTGGTCATTTTCTTGACTCTGTCCTCTTCTGTGTCTTTCGTCGGTTTACAGTGACGAGATGAGTTAGCATCGGTCAATGTGACAGGCCAGTTAATTTTAACAACAAGAAGGGAAAAAGAGCTAAAAGAAAATGGTATAGTGGGAGGAAATAGTTATGCTAGGAGGCCAACCAGTGCCTCATAGTGAATAGTATCGCTATGTTCCTCTCCCCTCTAGCCGAGCCACCTTGGTTTTACTCCCAGCGGGACGAGAGGGAGGGGAGTGAAGATGAGGTCAAACCAACCATCCAATCTACAAAAAAAGAAAGGAAAAATAAAGTGCAGTGCAGCTTTAACTGGCTGGTGTCACGTAAACCCAACGTTGGAAGCATAGGAGTGTGTGTGTGTGTGTGTGTGTGTGTGTGTGTGTGTGTGTGTGTTTGTGCGCATGTCTCCATGGGCATGTTTGTTTGTGTGTATATGTCTGTATGTGTGTGTGTATATGTGTGTGTGTGTGTGTGTGTGTGTGTTTGTGCGTATGTCTCTATGGGCGTGTGTGTGTGTGTGTGTGTGAGTGTGTGTGTGTGTGTGTGTGTACGCATAAATTTCCCTGCAGTTTACTGCCTAACATTAAAAGATGTGTCACCCTCCTAAATCAGTCGGGGCCACAACGGGGGGCGCTTGGGCTAAAACCGGGAGCATTTACATGTACCCTCCAGCATTTCTGAGAGGTGAGCCAACTCCCCCGCCTCCACCCCCGCTCCACCCGCCCAGGCATCCCCCTGCGTAGAATCAAACACCTCACACAGAGATAAGCACCCACCGCGATGCTAACAGAGATGCTAAGTAACCCAAAGCCGGCGCCGTGGGCAAAGAAGAAGCGAGTGGGCACAGGGACGTTTGGTTTAGCGTAGCGGAGGGGCTGAGAGAGGATGGAGGAGAATGATATGTATTACCCTTCTTTCGCTTTTTCATGTTTCATGTTTATTTTCACGGTTCAATTCTTGTCGTTTGAGTAGTTTTCCCCTAAGGCCGGGTAGAAACTGTTGCCCTGGACGGTCCAAAGTGGAAACACGTTAATTATAGGAAAGCAAGGTGTGTTTAGATGAGTTAGAGTTTGAAAAGGAAGTCTTTAAAAAGGAAGGGCTTAAAATTTTTCCATTTCTCCGATTGTCAACACAAAAAGAACCTCAGCGTTCTTTTTGTTTTTTTTTCTTAAAAGAAAGTCATTCACGCACAATCATGTTCAAACAGGCTCGCCTATCGCTTTATTAGCTATCCCTCCCTTGAGCAAGTACTGACAGACAGACAGACACACACATACAAACATACTTGACATGCAGACCACCTGCCTCATACACACACACACACACACACACACACACACACACACACTTTCTAAGCCCTCGCCGGGCATCAGCTGTCACACAAACTGTCTGGGAGAACTAAGCAGAGACAGACGCTGTCAACTTAGAGTGCCTGGGATGCCCACATCCAGCCCTGCAGAGGGACAAATCACGCTAATCCTTCATGGGGAGATAGCAGAAGTCTACGGCATATCTGCACTAATAGCATCAGTCACTGGAAGGTTCTAATCGCATATTTAGACCCATTTCCATCACGCGGCGCCAGCGACAAAAGCAGCAGCAGCGCAAAAGTGCGATTATTTCCTCCTTTATTATTAGCTTATATTTTGTGCTTTTTTACACTGTTTGCTTTTTTTATTTCTGCATGACTTGACTCCTGGATATGACTGATTTCGGAGCGGGCGGAGGAAGGGGGAGAGAGAGAGAGAGAGAGAGGGTGGATGATGAGGGGGAGAGAGGATGGAGGGAGAGAGGGAGGTGACTCAAAAAATAAAAGAATAACAATTTGAGGTTGGTTTCTTGCGGAGTCATCTCAGGTAAACCACAGCCGGGGTAAAAGAAATATGTCAAAAGGAAAAAGTGGAGCTACACAATCTAAATTGAGACAGCTCCACGGTGTGTACAGTCCTACCAAGACCATCAGAGATACTAAACAGAACAACACTTACACACATCTTGTGGAGGCATTAAACAACTGCTCCTCTTGCTCATTTGAAGTGCTTCCATCTATTTCAGAAAACGCTTATAAAAGAAAACACACACACACACACACACACACACACATGCACAATGAGGGATTCGTTTTAAAAAGCTGTGTCGGTGGGGGACTAAGGAGCACCCGGGAAATAGCCAGAAAAGAAGGAACGCACCCACACACACATACACACACAAACACACACACAGGGCCTATTGGCAGTGTGGGGGGGGGGGGGGGCGCAGCAGCAGGAAGTGAGGCGTCTTGGTGAACGACGAGAGATTATTTACCATGATGACAGATAGCCAAACGTCCACCACCACACAAACTGTTTGGAAGCAGAGTCCTTGAGTTTATTCACGGCTCGCTTCCCCACAGAAAGCCGGTGTATGTGGGTGGGTGGGTGTGTATGTCTGAGTGGTTGTGTGTGTGTGGTTGTGTGTGTGTGTGTTTGTGTATCCCAGAGTAACCTGGCGGTGGTTGCAGGGGGAAAGGGAGTACCAAAAATAAAGGACAGCACGGGCATCCTAATGAAGCTGTAAATCAAATGTCCGATGAGTTCAAAAAGTAAAAATAGGAAAATAAATAAAAACTTGATGGACAGCCGTTGCTGACGATCAATAAATGCATCAAAGCATGGGGACGGATGCACTCACACACAGACACCCTTACACACAAACACACACACACACACACACACACACACACACACACACACACACACACACACACATATCTGTATTACCACAATACAGACAGAGAAAGATGCGCTCTGCTTGCACACACACAAATGAAAACACATTCGCTGCGCAGACCATGTACACAATCATTGAAACATATTTACTCACTACTTTTCCTTTCTTTTTGTAAAGCTTTGTCCATGCTGTCCCTCGGGACCCAAGGCAGCAGGGTCTTTGAGGGGGAGGGGAGGGGACATCTACTTCCTGTCCCTCTCTCCTATATAATAGACTGTGATGAATGGCGCCATAACTCTGATATCCACAATCAATCTCAGCCTTCAAAGACACATCCATTTTGGGTGATTTGAAGGTGGCTGGGGAGGGTGGGAGGGTGGGGGGGAAGGAATGGAGGAATGGTGGGTAGGGGGCGGTGGAGGTGCCCCCGGGGGACTGGCTGCTGGGGTCGAGGTGTGTGGGTGGGTGAGTTGGGTGAGAGAGAGAGAGAGAGAGAGAGAGAGAGAGAGGGAGAGAGAGACGGGCGGGTGGTGGGGGTTGGGGGGAGGAGTGATGTCTTCCGGCTTACATCTGGCCATGGAGGAAGATACGGATAAAGAAGAGGACTTAAAATGGAAAAATGTAGAGAATAACGCTAAGGAGATAGTTGTCACGCCCTCGATGTATAAAAGATGTATTGAGTGTATGAATGTATGAAAATTTAACCGAGAGACGCAGAGACGGGGAGAGAGAGAGCGTTGTTGTGTGATGTGTGTGTGTGTGCGTGTGGGAGTCGGAAGATAAAAGCAGGAAGGGGGGAGGGATTTAGGGCAAAACTTCCTGAGTGAGCGGGTGAACTGTGTGTGACCTGCTCGGGGAGGTTGTCCCTTGATGACACCACAGTGAGAATGTGCCACACCTCTTTAGACAAAGCAAAGGAAAAAAGAAAAAAAGTTTGAAGAAGGGGGTTTTCTAATCTGGCTCTGGCAGCCGAAGACATCAACACAAACAAACACAAAGAATCTGAAGTCATTGTCACACCAGCCAAAAGACTGTGTTGCTCGCTTTGGGTTAACAAATGTAAAAAAAAAATAAGGACAACTGGAAACACGACTTTATGATTCGATACTCGTAACTCTTTTGTGCTCTTGTGGTTCAGCTGCTCTGCTCAAGTTACATCAAGTTACCAAAATCATTGAACCTTTTTAACAGAGTATTAGCTGAGGCTGCTACTTCATAGTTAGCTGACACATGCACAGTTGGTATTGGAAACTATCGTTAGCGACAGAGCTCATCTAACATGTGTCTTTTTCATCTAAGCAACCACATCATGTCTGCTAAGCAAACCTTTGGTAGCGTTTTTACTGCAGAACTAAGGAGAGCAAAAATAAAATCATGCTGGAAACATGTTTTTGGAAATGAATGTGTTGTTCATAGCAGGTTCCTGTTGACACATGCATGCTACCGTTAACATTCATAAATTGTTTACGGTTTCATAAAATGGAAAGAATTGCATTGTTTCATGTGTGGAATAAAGGGAGACCATATGATCTGGCATCATTGGGGCTTTAATTGACTAACCACTGAAATTTGGCAACAGCCACAGCTTAGCAAGAAAAGCCAACGCCCACTCAGCCCCTCCACAATGAATCACAGTACAAAAGGTCTGAAATCAACCTGCATCTTATTGCATTTGCAGATTTAATGAAAGCTCAAATTGTGGAAAAGGATGTAGGTGGTACACAACAGCGATTCTTAAATAAAAAAAGGGCTAAAATAAATTGGGGTTAGAAAGTAGGAGTGATTGATTAAATGAATGCTTAAACCAGAGCATTATCTCAAACTGAGAAAAAGAAAGATTCTACATTGACTCTGGGATAAGAGAAAAAATAATGAAGAAAAAACAGCAAAGCCTTAATCAAGACACGATAGTGTCAAAGCAATGATTCAAAAGAGAGAAGGAGAAAGACACATTTGAGTCTTGTTGAATTTCACGTTACAGAGCCGGATGTTCACATTCTCCTCCCTCTACGAGGACTGACTTTGGGGCAAACAAGGAGATGGGCTGTGCATCATCTAGACAAAACATCTGACAAGCCGAGGACTGAGGACTGTTTAGGGAGAGGAGAGTGGTTGCCGGACTCTAACCTATAGCTTGCCCTTCCCTGTTCGAAAGAGACTCGGGAACCACGGCCCAGGCTTACTGTACGTCATCAAGCATGGCTCCTGTGCATCGGGTGAGTTTGTAACCTGTGCGGTGGGTGGCAATGCCAGTGGAGGGGAGTATCCGGGCTGCCAGTGGAGCTTCGCTGTGTGTGTGAGTCACAAACGAGCCGCAACACTGTTGGTATCTACGCTTATTGTGCCGGGAGGTGTTCAACGCGTGGGGGGGGGGGGGGGGGCTTACGATGGCAAGGGACTCGAGCGCGTCCGCGATCGGAAGACGGTGAAAAGTCACGAGAAAAACGTGAGCAGCAGCGTGGTTACCATAGCTACCCCCCGTCTTCACGACTGCTGCCATTCACCACCTACCTCAAACTCTTAAGTGTGTGGGCGGGACGAGAGAGAGAGAGAGAGAGAGAGAGAGAGAGAGAGAGAGAGAGAAAAGGAGAGGGAGGGATATGGAGAGAGAGATTGAGCAAAGAAGGGATAGCGAGGGAGAGAGAGAGAGAGGGAGGGAGAGAGAGAGAGAGAGAGCGAGAGAGAGAGAGAGAGAGAGAGAGAGAGATGGTGGGAGAAGTTCACTTACAGCCACTTTAACGCTGGCAGCGGCAAACAAAAACATCCAAGACAACACAACAGCGAGCCTCCTAAAAACACAACACGGATGACCTCTGACCCCTTGGGGAGTGGGTTAGGGCGACACACGCGCACACATAAACACACCGTAGAGCGGGCGGTGTCTCCATGCGTGAAGGAGCAGCTCTACTCTCTTTACATGCGAGCAGGCCTTCTCCGGCACCGGGGGAAGGGAGTAGACATTGGGAAGGCAGAGAAGCGGGGGAGGGAGGGGGGACGGGGTCGGGTCGGGTGGGAGGGGGGGAGGAAAGGAGGAGGCGGTTGAGAGCCAGAGTGAGGAAAATGAGGAGCTGAGTGAGAGGAGTGGAGAGGAGATGGGAGGAGAGTGGCTGACGGGGAGGGGGGAGGAGGGGCTGAGGGGTTGAGGGGTTGGGGGGGGGGGGGGGGGGGGGGGGGCGCGCGCTGGAATGAACTCTCTCAGGCTTTGTGGTGCACGTTCCTCCCAAGGCCCCCGCCTGGCCCCTTTGATAAATGACACATGTCATTCTGTCAGCCTGTGACACTGCAGCTGGGAGGCCCTGTGATGTATGGCTCTGCTGAAGAAGGAAATCAACTTTTTTCCTCCCTCTCTCTTTCGTTCTTTCTCCCAAGTCTCCCTCTGTTTATCCCTCTCCCTCTTTCTCTCTCTCTCTCTCTCTCGTTCTCTCTCTCTCTCTCTCTCTCTCTCTCTCTCCCTCCGTCCCTCCCCCTCCCCCTCCCTCCCTCCCTCTCTCTCTCTCTCCCTCTCTGAGGATTTAGGTTTCATCTGGTCCAGTAAGGCCCCACCTCCCCTCTGTAACCCACCCTCCCCCCTTCCCCCTTTCATTCTCTGCCACCCTCCCAGCCTCCACCTCCTCATCCTCGTCCTCCTCCTCCTCGTCGTCCTCCTCCTCCTCCACCACCTTGTCCTCCTCAGACGGCCCACCCCCGGAGCTAAAGGCGTGTCCGCATGCGGCCAGGATGTGGCTGCCTGGTGCTGCACACTGTGCCCGGGCATGTGGGGGTGTGTGGGACGACGCAGACGCTACCCGGACGAAGGGGTTGGCGAAGGATCCAACCGTCGGAAAATATGTAGGACAGCTCAAGCGAAAGGGAAGATTTATGGGACGGAGACGAGGGCTGAGGTAAACAAAAAAAGTATGAACTTTTAGCCGTGGATTCCGGACGGCGGGCAGGATGGCTGTCTCCTCTCCCCTAGGTTCATCTGTCATCAATGTGTCTGATGAGGGGGATAAGTATACGCAGACCTGGCAACGTCACACACACACACACACACACACACACACACACACACACACACACACACACACACACACACACACGCGCGCGCGCATATTTGTGTTTATGGTCACAGGAAGTGGAAGGAACAAAAGCTACTTCAAGTCAGAAGAGCATAATGTGTACACCCTTCTGCTACTAAACACACACACACACACACACATAGACAAACCACAATTTATTCAGACACAAAAGATCAATCTCCACACAAAAAAATAGAGACCAAAGGGTGTGAATAACTATCTGTTATACAATATTTGTGTGGTACTTTTTCGAGAGATACCCGGTCCAGCCAACGGCTCTCCCGCGGGGTATTCTGTGCCCTCCCCTCCCCAGCAGATTAGCCTATCACGGTGTCCCATTGACCCTGCGACTGCACACTGCCGCCCACACAGGGAAGAAAACTGTGCACCAGAGGAATCTCTCTCTCCCCCTCCCTGTCTCTCTCTTTCACGCGGTGTTCTCTCTCTCTCTTTCACTCCTCGTTCTCCCCCCACAGCCCCCTCCTCTTTCTTTTCTCTCATGTGCGACCAACATAAGGACTTGCCCTCTCTCTTTTCCCTCGCCCTTTCATCCCATCCTGGTTCTCTTTCTCACTGGGTTGCCCATCCCCCCCTCCCCCTCCACCCAGAGTGTCTTTTTTTAACTCCTACTACTCTGTACTCCCTCACTCTCTCGCTGTCTTGCCCTATTGCTCTCTCGCTCGACGGCTGAGCTTTTATCAGCCCTGCGGGGATAGACCTCAGCTGAGAGGCGGCGGTAAGGTGAGGGAAATGTAGCGTGTTGGTTACAGGTGCGTCTGTGAAACGAGGAACCAGGTGAGCCGATTGGTCAAATCAGTCGCCGAGGGCAACACAAAAGCAGAACCGTTCAGCCGGGGGTGGGGGGGCCGCATTCACAGACTAACGATCCAGAGCCAGAGCCAGGTCTCATGCATACGACGTCGAGTTAGCCATGCGTTGCTATGGGGACCGCGGCTACTTTAGCATGCTAAAGTTAACCGAACACAGAGAGACTCAAGCGTGAGATGGTCTTCAGAGAGCCGAAAGAGAGACGGACGGACAGATAAAGAAGGTAGAGGAGTTTTAAATGGAGAGTAAATGATTAAAGCTTGCCCAACAGAGAGAAAAAGAGGGAAGGGGAAGAGAGAGAGAGAGAGAGAGAGAGAGAGAGAGAGAGAGAGAGAGAGAGAGAGAGAGACCAAGGAAGGAATTGGGTAGAGTGGGTCGGGGGGGAGGGTGACTCCAGGGTTGTGACCGGCTAGCGACCCGGTCACATGCCAACTCAGGCACTGGTGGTAATTGTGGTACTGGTGGTGGTGGTAATGGTTGTGGTGGTGATAGTCATGGTGATTTTTGTCGTTGTTTTGGCGGAAGCAGTGGTGGTGGTAGCGATGTAGATGGTGGTTGAGGTAGGGGGTGGTTGAGGTAGATGGTGGTTGAGGTAGGGGGTGGTTGAGGTAGGGGGTGGTCGGGGGCATCGCTAGCGCTGATGGATGAGCAGCAAGGAGGCTGAGCGGTCAGGGTGGGGACGGACAGGTCGCCACCACGTCCACTGTCTGGAAGACACTGGGTGGGTGGAGGAAGATGTTGGGGCGGGGCAGTGACTCAACACACACACACACACACACACACACACACACACACACACACACACACACACACACACACACACAAAACCATAAAAACAACCTGTTAACAAGCGGACTCCTTAACACTCGCCTGCGATTGAACCTCAAAAGATACACACAACTTGAGTGTCAGTACGCCATTTAACCCAGTGCGTGTACCGAGTTACACGACAAACAACAAACACACACACGCGCGTTGATGCTAATGCTAACACCCAGGGTAACATTCCGGCGGCTGACGTGTTTCTGCCGCCGTTACAGGGCAGTGCATTGTGGACCTTTTTTATTTGCGTTGTGCCGCCTCTCAAATCCCCCACCCAGGCCCCCCCTACCTTTAATCAGCGAGGAGGAAGTGGTGGTGTGTGTGTGTGCGTGTGCGCGTGTGTGTGCGTGTGTGTGTGTGTTTATGTAGTGCTGGGGGAAATGACGGAATAATAATAATACAACAAGCGGGCCAGTGTGTGCATGTGTTAGCAACACTAATGCTATGTGGAGAGAGAGAACGCGCATAGTGCTGGTTTAGTGCGGGGGTCAGCAGCCACCTCGGGTGGGGTGGGGTGGGGTGTCGCTGGGTGGGGGATTGGGGGGTTGGAGGAGGAGGGTTGGGCAGGCACCGACACCCTCGCGCCATCCGCTTCAATTAATCACTTGGAAGTGTTAGACGGCGGTAATACCCCAAAACAATCTCCATGATCACACGCACAAACAAAATCTCAAATTGCTATCATCCATCTAACCTGCCCCTTTAAGAGCAGAGAGGGGCTTGGTAGGAGGTGGGCCGAACATTCATTGTCCTCCTCCTCCTCCTCCTCCTCCTCCTCTGCACCCTCCCGCTCTCTCGCTCTCTCTCTCACTGTGTGTGTGTTTGTGTATGCGTGTGTGTGTGTGTGTGTGTGTGTGTGTGTGTGAAGTCTTGGATGATGAGATGATGGTGAAAAATTAAAAAGGCAGCCGAAGCAGACGGGTAAACACGCAGTGCGAGCAGGGGGATCAATAGCACTGCATTCGCGGCCGGGGACCCGCAGTGTAAAAACATGGTTTTAAGTCAGCCGTATACTGTTCACATCCCCCCCCCCCCATCCATCTCCCGAAACGAGAGCGCTACCCTTTTGCTTAAGCTGCCGGTTTGCCTCTGATTACACACATGTGTGTGTGTGTGTGTGTGTGTGTGTGTGTGTGTGTGTGTGTATGTATGTGTGTGTGTGTGTGTGTGTGTGTGTGTATAAAGAAAGCTTATTTGCATGGGAAGGGAATATTCTCAGGTTTGATAAACCAAGTGGTCTCGTCCCAGGGCAGCGACACAACAGAGGGGGGAGTTTAGAATAAGAAAAGAGAGAAGAAATCTATGTGTGTATGTGTGTGGGTGTCTGTGTGTGTGTGTGTGTGTGTGTGTGTGTGTGTGTATGTGTGTGTGTGTGTGTGTGTGTGTGTGTATGAGGCAGAGATAAAAAGAAAAAGACTGAACTAACAGAAATTCATTCCTAGGTTTTCTTTATTTAATGCAATGAGATATGCAAATAGAGTTAAGTAAAAAGAGAAAAAAAGGAGAAAAACCAACAGAGATAAACTAACATAACACTGATGTTATCTTTCGTGCCTTATTTTCAGTGGCAAATTATTTCCAAAAAACGACAACTCCCAAGTAATTGCGTAAATCGGTCCAAATGGCAAACTGGGTTTGCCAAAAATGTTATGTGTAAATATGAATATATTATAGATATGTGAGATATAGAAGCTCCACTGTTTCTTAATATAATGTTGAATTACTGAGGACATAATGTTGATGTTTGTCCTTTGACTTAAAACCTACAAAGATTTAGAAAACCATTAAAGCGCTGACCTCATAATCGACAAATCAATCCTTCTTCTTCCCTCTTGTTTATCGTCTAAATTCAGCGGCCAAAAATGTAAATCCAGAAGATTGCAATTGTTATCTAGCCAGAGCGGTTCAGAGGAAGCAAGTCTTCATGGTTCAACGGTGGCAACTGTTGATTTTCTCACTCAATGACCTCGTCTCCCCACTTTGCGATGAGGAATACTGGTGGGCCCTCAATTAGCCCGAAGCCAGAGCAGTGAGCTTACGGCAGCTGGGCTTGGCTCAAACGATTAGCCTCCGCCTAGCCCATAGTCTCTGCTCTTCTGGGCTAAACCGTTTCCATTCTAAAGACCGCCAATGCAAACACAGGAATGATGTGGATATAAATATTTGCGGTTCGGAACACTGTACAAACATCTGGGAACACAATTTTGGGTGTGAGGTAAACTTGAGTAAATGGGCAATTGGGACTCAGAGCTAACTTTTGTGTTGCTAATTGCTAGCTCCTAACCCTCACACACACACGCACACACACACACACCACAAACGAAGACGAGATCTCGAGGCCATACACTATTGACCTGGGGGGCGCTGTTGCCGGTGTTTAGGGGGGGGGACAATGGGGGGGTGAAGACTACTGACAAGAGTAAAGTGTTATTTCTCTCAAACACAGACAGCTGGGCGAGGAGGCGGCAGGGGGGTGTGGGTGTTGTGGGGGCTAGATTCAGGCGGAGGGCACACACCCACCGCGCCACCAGGCAGTAATTCTTAATTGACACCTGTCAGGATAATGGCGGGAGTCACAGCTGTTCCGATGGGAGAATTTGTCCATCGCCTCGTTCATCTGTCCTCTCTAATACCCATCCTAAATGCCTTAAAACCACCCTACTACCAACCCCTGTTGCTGCCGCTGGACTGAACACAGATGCCCAACACACACACACACACACACACACACACACACACACACACACACACACACACACTTGCTTCCCCATTCTCTCTCCCTCATTGTCCTCTCGTTCGACCTGATGAGAAGAACCAGTTGAAATAGTACGAAAAATAAAAGGGATATTTCCTTAGAATTGCCTATTTCAGTCTTAACCAAGCGTAAAAAAAGACAACCAAAATAAATGAATAAACATAATTGCTCGACTCAACTATTAAAGTGAAATGTTATATTTTACGTGAAGACAGACAGAGAGAGTGAGGGTGAACAGGAGACAGAGAGAGCGAGGCTAAACAGGAGACAGAGAGAGTGAGGGTGAACAGGAGACAGAGAGAGTGAGGGTGAACAGGAGACAGAGAGAGTGAGGGTGAACAGGAGACAGAGACAGTAAGACGGACAGGGGACCGAGGAGGAACAGGGATAAGCGAGGAGTGATGGAGTGAGGAAAGACCAGAGGAGATGGATGAGGAGGTGGAGGAGGAGCTGGGGTCGGGGGTTGTCCCAGAGTAGAGGGGTAAGGGGCTCAGCGCCCCCCACTCCCTGCATCCCAACACACTCCTCGTTTGGTTGTTTGTCAGCTTCAAAGCCCCATCTCTCCGTCTCCTCTCGCCTCCTGTCCCCCCGCCAACTGATGTAACGAGTGGGTAAGCAACATGGCCCACTACACACACACACACACACACACACACACACACACACACACACACAACCCCACACAAGAAACATTCATGAAAAAACACACACACATTCACACACACACAGAGGAATTCTAAATTTTATAAAACAAAATACTCTGTAATTGGTAATCTTTTATTGATACAGGGAATGTGTTAAACGTCGGCGTGGGTGGATCCCTATCCAACGCCCCCCCCCCCCCTGCCTAGCCCTCTAAGGAGCAGGCACGCCACTGATCAAGAGAATTTTATTTTTTTCTTAACCACACACACACACACACACACACACACAGACTCACACACTCACACACAGCATGTGCAACACTTAAGAAAATTAGAGGTCTCCATTTTTTCCTGTGTAAATGTTTCGAGACTCGATCTCTCTAGTCTAACGCATCCTCTCTCTCATCTCCTCAGATCTCAAAATTACATGGCGAAAAAAAAAGAGAAAGAAAAAAACCTATCAACAATTTTACATTAATGAGCTGTTAAGCCTTACATCCCCCACTGAAGTGCCTTGACAAAATGTAATTACTCAGCACAACACGGCTATCACATAGTAATTAACGTGTGCGTTAAATTACAGCGGATAACGGCAACTGTGCAGCATTTCTTTTTTCATTCCTTTGACATTTTATCCGCGGTTAATTCCAGATGCAAAAACAACGGAAGGATCAAATAAAATAAAATAAAAATTCCCAAAACATTCTGTCATGCCGGGGAGAACCGTAGAACAGTTATGAAAGTAGAGACTACCGCGCTTGTGGATGCATACAGAAGAACTGGTCTCCATCCATAACTATTTTTTTCCGCAACCCATGACTTGCTCTCGTTTCTGGGTGCTGCAGGCAGGCCACTGAAAGTAGACACTGCTTTTAATGATATGATTTGCCATTGTGCTTAACTACCAGTTTTGACCTACTACAGAGATATGCTTTTGGCGCTTTAGCACAAAATGGTGGTGTGTGTGCCAATGTGCGAATGTGTGCGCTTATATGTGTTTTCTGTATTCATGGCTGTTGAGTGTGTGTGTGTGTGTGTGTGTGTGTGTGTGTGTGTGTGTGTATGTGTCTACATCCCCCGATGGGCAGAAACAATTTGATTGAGAGTGAGACAAAGAGAGGCATACACACTGTTATGTGAAAATATTCAAATAAGCACACACACTCGAACATACTGTACAGCTAATAATACTTTGAGTAACTGTAACAGTAACTTTCCTGTCTTAGATCAGACACGCAGCAAACACAGCTGCACTGACACACATACATGCGTTTCTATATTTAAAATAATATATCTATATTTGTACAAAATAAATGGAGTGGATAACCCTACACACACACACACACACACACACACACACACACACACACACACACACACACATGCACACACACACAAAACAATGTATGTGAATGTAACACAAAGCAGGTTGTTGTGACCCATGGTGTCAAAGAGATAACGTTTGACCTTTGACTGAATAAATTCTGACATGTAAATTGAACCCTTACATTTACAATGTGGCATCAAAAACAAACTGGGCTATAGTCGCTATCGATGGCGGTGATCGATCCCACCTGCCAACGACACAAACGTTCCAATTAGCGTAACCTCTAACGCCACGAGAAGGGAAGCAAGAAGAAGGGAAAAAAGGCAAAGAACACAAATCATAGAACAAAATCTAAAAACTTAAAATCAGGGAAAACCAACATACACAAGTTATTGGGGTTTTTACACCTCTCCAGCAGATTCATAGAACGAGGAGAACAGTGGATAGACTAATACTGAGCGGGGGAAAAAGTGCATGGTCATGAATTTGTTTTTTTTATGCTCCTGCGGAGGGATAGAGCGTGGGCCACCGTGTACTAAAAGCCAGGCATGGATTTAATAGCAAGCCCTAATAAAGTGCAGTTACACCAGCACACATTGTATAGTTATTTATTCGAGGGATACGACTGTGTTTTACAGAAACACACCCACACACACTAAACTAACCAACCCTTGAACAATACGCTGGAATTGCTAAACTTTTAGCCCTTTTAATCTCAAAAGGGGAGATTTTTAATTAATGGAATAGAGGTAGTCATGCAGCTAAGGAAGTGAGCAAAGAATACCTTGAATACAAACTGTGCTTGATAGGCCTATATCATGTCGACAAAGGTGTGTGTGTGTGCGTGTGTGTGTGTGTGTGTGTATGTGTGTGCGTGTATGAATCCTAGCTTTTTGATTATTTGAAAAGGGGGGCAGGAATATCATGTAACGGCATCGTCGAGTAAAAAGCAAAGAGGTCGCTGTGTAATGTTAGCCAAGCCCGGGGGCCACGCTAAACCATTAATCTCATGGCAGCGTGATTCTATATCAGCATACCTGAGGAGAACCTCTGTGGCACCAATGGTCACCCGTACACACTGATTTTTTTAATCAACGATATAATCTCCAACGTTTATTGATAAGAAATACAAAAAAAAAGTTCAACGTTTGGATAAAAAAATCATATAAATTATAACAATAATAATAGTAAAAACTAGACGAACTCGCCTCATCGTTCCGGGTTCATAGGACAAATGAAAACACAAGCGGCGGTAATTATATTCCAGCGGGGATGAGCTATCGGGGATTAAAGAGAGATGCTCCTGCCCGTAGGTCTCGCCTTAGTTACAGTAGTTAAGACCAGGGGGAGGGGGGGGGGGGGCTCCGGCAAGGTCATTAACCGCATTGTCTCCCCCTCCCCCCCCAACATGATTAGTCAGGTAGCAAAGTCCATTTGTCACCTGCGCAGGCAAATTGAGTTGGTTGCTGCACTAGGGGGCTATGGGGACTGAATAATATCAACTTGATTACATCAAGGCGGCCGCGGACCTGACACCTTACTGGATTTGTCAGCATTAATCGTTAGGGCCCTGTCACAAATCCATCAGCCCCGTGGATAATTAGGCCACTCTCTAATGAAGCCGACGGGAAGAAACTTTACCTTTA
>NC_136934.1:41542569-41552569 GCF_949987615.1 Pollachius pollachius
CGTGTGTGTGTGTGTGTGTGTGTGTGTGTGTGTGTTCTGCTTCCTGCCCCTTGGTCTATTTCAACACAACTGAAATGTCACAGGGCTAGGAGTCTAGCAGTAACAGTCTAATAACACACAGAGACATTCATCTGGGGACACACACTACGATGGAGGCAGAAAAATATTTCACACACACACACACACACACACACACACACAGACACATACACACACAAAAACACTTTTTGCTTGTATTTTTATATTCAAATATTTAAACAAAATAAAGGTCAATTCTAATAAATTGTTTCATTTTTGCTGAATCTTATGAATGTCATATTTTTGTCTTCTATAATTATAGATATAATTATTGTAGTTAGTTAGAAATATAAAATGTTACTTCAATTGCACATATTTGTAACCCATTTAATGCATTTAATACATGAATAGAAATGTATGCACGAAACTCAAGTAGTTTGCAGCAATTTGGGGATTATCACCTGTCCACTCTTAGGTCCCTGTGTGTGTGTCTGTGTGTGTGTGTGTGTGTGTGTGTGTGTGTGTGTGTGTGTGTGTGTGGGTGTGTGTCGTTCCCTCCATGGAACGGGGGATGATGGTCAATGTTGGATTTCATTACCACTAAAAATAACACAAGACGCGGGGAAAACATAAAAAAGAAACACGATACATTTACAAAAAAGGCAGCCCTATGTTTCGGCCAAAACCCTTCCTCCCGGGATGCGATCCCAACGCGGGCCGGGGAGCATCCCACAGGTCACTAACGGCTCCCTCTAGAACAGCAGGCGGTACTCTGTGTAGGTGTGTGTGTGTGTGTGTGTGTTCCTGTTATTGGTGGTTAATACGCTGACCGTTGACCAGCTGTTGGTGGGCGAGTAGAAGACCTTCTAGCTGCCGAGTCCTGAATGGCCAACACGACCCCCCCGCCGTCCAGCACATCGTATAACCCCGCACGATTCAGATTGTGTGCGTGTATTTGTGCGCATATGTGTGTGTTACAGTCAGAGTCTGGTGGTGGTAGTTTGATCTGTTGGTTGGAGGGGATGGGTATGTGATGTGTTTGGTTTGTGTGTGTGGGGAGAGGGGGTCATGTTTTCGCCCTAGCTTACATCTGTGCATGAGGCAGGGCGTACAGATAGATTGTACCTCACCCGCCCATCACGTTTCGCCTTCATTTTCGTTACAAAGTGTGTGTTACCGACTGAACAGGAGATGATAGCCAAATGGAGGAAGAAAATTAGAAAAAGATGGCAAGAAGGAGAGAGAGAGAGAGAGAGAGAGAGAGAGAGAGAGAGCTATCTGAGCACTAAGCCTTTCTTCACAGTGTGTGTGTGCCGGGATCATGTGAGCCTGCTGTGGTACTAGCAGAGAAACACAACCAACGAGATAGAGAGAGATAGAGGGACAGAGAAGGAGAGAGAGGGAGAGATACAAAACTGGTTATGAACACTCTTCCCAGTCATCCCACACACAGCTCCCCGTGGCTGGGTTCCCTTCGGCTCCTAATGATAAACCTGCAGAGTTCAAAGTCTCTCCCCACACCACGGCCCTGCATTTACACCTCATATTTCAGACGAGGAGGGGGGGAAAAAAAGAAATTTTCTCTTTAAAATTCTACAACTGTCTTTTGTTCACTGCAGTTGTTAATGCCCCAACTTCAAAGGCTTGGCCTCATTAGCAATAGCTGAAGACCCCCCTTTCCTACACACACTCTCTCACTCACACTCTCACACACACACACACACACACACACACACACACACACACACACACACACACACACACACACACACACTTGCATTTGTCAAGGTCTAGGAAAAAGGAAGTCAAGAAATTCCTAATCACCTCAAGTTAATAACCCCAGTTCTTAATTACCCCATTTTGCCATTACCCGTTATCCATCAGCTTCTCTAAAGGTAAATATTGGAAACACAGCAGGTGTGGATGTTGTTCTAAGCAGGGCGCATGTGTGCGGAATTTGAAAGTTATAACAACGTTTACTATTTCTTAAATAAATAAATTTAGTCAATGTTTTTAAATATGACAATTGTGGACTGTAAGTAGACAGTATAACAACTGTTTCTTGTTTTTTTTATAGCCCAGCCGAAAGGCAATTTTCCCAAAACAAAACGAGGAGATCCGGGATTTACCCATAGTTTGAGAAACTTTTATGGGGTTGGGGGGGGTGGGGGACTTCTTATTGAGAACATAGGGGGGTTGTGCGTTGAATGGCGAAATCTGTCAGAGGCATGCGCGTCTCCATAGAGAGATTTATTGATGTTTATCAGGGATGAATAGATCAAAGACTGCCACGTGACAGGCGATCAATCACGCATCAAATCAAGGCTGGCAATCCTCTAATAAAACAGAAAGAAAGAAAAACCGGCTCTCGCCAGTTTTCTCTACCCTCTTTCTGACTCAATTATCCATCATTACACACTCTTGAACCTCAAAAGTAGGCTTTTATCCCCCAGAACACACGTTTCGTTGTACTTAACCAGTCTTAGAACTTTCTACGTAAATCATAAAATATTACTGTGGTGAGACACATGCCCTCTGTGCCTTTACTCAAGTTTTGCTTAGCATTCAAATAATATAAAAATCATGTGGTCCAATTCTCAAACACAGGCTTCCTTTTTGCACTATATTTGCGTATATGGATAAATATGTTGCATTGTTATTGAGTAATTGTAGATTATAACGTGTTTATAATTTAAAAAGCGGGCATGGAAAAAGTACAAACCTAAAATTTATATTATGTGTGTGCCCATTCACAAATCACACCACAAATGAATTTAGAAAATGATTGAGCAAAGAGAGCAAATGAGAGGGAATGGGGATTGGGGAAGAAACAAGGCGTGCAACCGGGCTGTACCTGCTGATCGACGCGGCTCTTGCTGCTTTCTCCTCGGCATAGTGACCGTCGGTTCCCACGGTACTTCTCATGCAGGAATTACAACAACAAGAAAGTCTGTCAGTAGAAAAAAATCATCCCGCGTCTTGATCTCGGAGCGAGAGCTGTCTGTGTCGTCTCTTCAAAACCCGAGAGGGACGGGCTGGTTGATCTGCACACCTAACCAACAGTGGGATTTCAGCATCCACACAAAAGTCCACACCTGAAGCTGTTACGTTGTAACAGCGCTGGTTACTATTGTCCTTCTTGAAATGTAGCAGGCCTACTGAGAGCGAGTAGAGGCGACACGTGAAGCCAGAGGAGAAGAAAAGAAAATAAGTTTCTATGTTACAAATAGGAGAGAATTCTGCCAGCTCGTGACATGTCCATCAAAGATCATCTTCCTTCACCATCTCTCTCATGGCAGAGAAGAAGCAGACCTCGCAGCCAAGTTTGAGTCACTCCCCTGCTGCCACCAGGGAGGCGGAGTGGGGGGGGGGGGAGATGGGGGGGGGGGGGGGGGGGGGTCACTATCTCACGGTGTAGGGGGGCTACTTTGTTGCCTTCGCCACCCAATAAATAAAAAAAGTCGGACGACAACCCAACAATAAGTCCCGTGTGAGCGAACACCTTTGATATTTATTCCCTTGCCGGTGTTTCCTTCCTCCTTTGCCACAGATCTGAAACGAGAGAAAGGGGTGGGGGGGAATAAGACAGGCATGAGATGGTTAATGTCAGCCCGTCACCACGCCACCTCGGCCGGATCAAGCCTCGCCGTCACTGGATACTTTTCCTCCCTCCGACCGCTGTGGTCGGACGGCAACAAATCTACTTACGTTTATTATTATTTTTCTTCCGAGACACGCAAAAAAAATATGTGTATTTTCACCGGCCGTCGCTCATCTCATCTAGTCAGATGCGGGGTTTTGGTTGGATGTGGTGGTGGTTGCAGCGCCCGCTACTAAAACAGAAACAAACAGGACATCCACCACAAGGCATCCACCTTCTTCGCGAGGAGATCGACATGAACTAATTTCCTCCCCCTCTCTCTTTCTGTAAACTCCAGGGAGCGAGCCAGCGCCGGGGTCTCGTCTGCTCCCGAGAAAAAGAATGAAACGCAGTGTGTGAGTGTATGTGTGGTTGTGTATGTATGTGTGTGTGAGAGTGTGTGTATGCAGAAGCGTTTCAGGCAGTCTCAACTGATAGACAGACGCATCGAGTGGCTTTTCCTGCTCCAGTTTTACTCCTCCCCTCTCCTATGAGCGTCACTCTGACAGTAGAGCCTACCTGTCAATCTTTTTAATTGTCTTGTTTTTCCCCCCTGCTTTAAAAAAAACCAAAGACTGACAAAGGAGGAACCGAACAAGGCAGAGCGCCTTTAAATTGTTTTATGTTTGTTGTTTCAAACATCGATAAATCAACTTATGGTCAACTTGGTGGTGGTGGTGTTGGTTGTGGTGGCGTTCATAACCTAAAACAATCGCAGCTCCTACAAGTAGTGATCCAGGGTTATAATTCACAGTAGGACCATCGCTGGTCATTCATCGCGTAAAAAGAGGAAATAATGAATGAAATAGAACAAGTCTGCAAATCGCTTGTACCGATTGTAAGGAAACACACTATTTCCCCCGGCAGACAGGAGCGGTTAGTCCACTATTTTGGTGTGCAGCTCCGGGAGAACTGCAGGTGTAGTGTGGCAGCACGGTCGTGTTTTGGCAACAGCGCTGCTGCTGCACATGCACGTGCAAACGCGAAATAAAGCGTGACCATAACTGGGGGCTATTTAATCCATTTGTTTTTAAAAGTAGGCTACGTGCTTCAGATCATGTTTTTGTCGAGGATTGCAAAGGCGAAGATTGATTTGTTTCACCTTACTAGGAAGTGAGTGAGTGTCGTGTCCGGGAAGGGGAGGGACTCCCGAGATTGTCAAGTCGGGTCTGCTGCAAGGCTGCACCGTGCAACCTTTTTAATGCTCAATTCTCGATTCCTGGCTCTGTATTTATATTGGTTTTGCATCGTAGCATAGCGTTGCAATTGCACCGTCGCGGGGTATGTATATAATTATAAAGTAGGGCTATAGGCTTTTCACGTCGTACGTGGCCTAGCCAAGCTGTTACATGCTGCTAAATAAAACCTAGTGCAAGCTTCTGGCATTACGTCGGCTGGGCTCTTGCTAGGAAGAGAAGAAAAAAAACGTAGGACCAAGTGTCCGTGAACTTTGTCACAATTGTTTGGTTGCTCCTTGGTGCAATGTCCGTGTCGTCCCTGCTGAGAATAAGCGGTAGGAGGGCGTTCGGTGTGATCGGTGGGGGGCGCAGATCGGGCTCCGACTTACTTTCTGGAGTTCACGTTGTTCCGCGACGGTCCATTATAGATCTGTCATACTCCACACACTTCATGGATTTTAAAGGATCCTCGATACCCAGCTCTATGCAAAAGCTGACCGTGACGAGGCTAAGTCAACATTTCAAAGAGGCCGTCTGTCTGAACACAGTTCCAGTCCCGACGCCAGGCGATGGGGATTTACTGGTTCGAAATCGGTAAGTTTTTTTGGGAGACGGTTGGAAATCGAGGCGATATGACAACACGTCGTTCTCTGGTCCCGTGTGTGTGTGTGTGTGTGTGTGTGTTGTGATCACAGCTATATGGGCTTGTTCTCTATAACCACACGCGATATCGCTCAGAAGTGAGGAAGGCTTCACTTACCGGTGGTCTTGTCGTCCGACATTTTTATGACAGCACGTCTGCGATCGGCAAAAGACCGGGGGGGGATACAAATTAAGTGAGGGATAGCTATAGCCTACTGTATTTCAAGTTCCGCCCCTCCATTTGTCCATCAATCCATCTTGGCTCTGTCATGTTGCCGTGACGTCACCGACCTGCAAACATACTGACTATTCATTTTAAATGGCTTGGGTAAACCATTCAATGGGTGGCTCCGGTGGGCATCATTATAAGACACACCTAAAAACTAATATCGTTTTTTTTTTTTACATTACAACCCTACAATCAATCCTCCTTTTTGTACATGCCCTTTAAGTTACTCCTTTGCGTATCGCGGACATTGTATCTTGTTAAATGTGGGGAAATATGCCCACGTAAAATGAACAATTACAGTCGCCCCTCTCGCCTAAGGCAGTTAAACTACTTTTGACCCCTAAACCTATTAGTTTACAACCGGATTGTCTCAGACATTTGGACCTTCACTGGCTGCTGGTGTTTAGTGACGCTTTCCAATCTCCAACAGACGAGATGTTATTAGTTATTAGGCTACGTTGGTTTGTAAGTGTAACTTGTCAAACACCTTTTGTATCCAGGCATACCTCTGAAAAATGCTCATAGGCAGATTTAGGCGAACGAAACTCACACGATCAAATATACAAAACAATAAAAATGAATGGGAAATGGAATTTTACTTGCGTTGTCACATTTTCTATGACTAAATATGAAGTAGGCTACTCTCGTTATGTCGACAGTGAAATCACCACATACTTTGGAAAGATAATGTAATTGTCTGGTTACACGTTCCCCGTCAATTATGTGTTGATCCACCTTTTATCACACAGAACATGCGTTTTTATTTCAAGACGCACACAAAGGCTATGTAAGCAAAATACAAAGTGACGTTGTCATCCAACGTTTCACTGCCGTTTTTATCTTCCGGATCAAAATGTAAAACAAATCACATTTTATTCAGCCACGATCCCAACCTTTTCACACAATCGTTGGAAGTCAATAGGCCTCTGTAGTCTATGAGGAAGTGTGTGTGTGTGTGTGTGTGTGTGTGTGTGTGTGTGTGTGTGTGTGTGTGTGTGTCATTCAAGTGCAACATTCTGAAACAGCAATAGGCGTATGTTAAAAGTTGTTAGAACTGCTCTTGTGTTTTAATGTACAGAAGCTTTTTTTTGTTATTCAATTGCATACTATTACAACTTGGTAGTATACAATTACAGTATAATAACACAGTAATTATACCTGGTAGGATATTTTGTGTATTACAACTATTCAGTTTACAGTGCATTTGGAATCTAATTGAAGAGGCAGTACATTAAGTGTTTTCCTTTTTAATCAAACAATCCTACACTATTATAATTGAACGTTTTTAGTTATGGGTTCTACCAACATGGGACATTAGCACCGATGACACAGTGACACGGTGCGGTTCCATAAAACACTATTTTTATATTACCTTTCTCCTATATTTGGCTTGTTCAGGTTAGCTGCTTAAACCCACTGTCTTCATTTTGAGGCTGCGGCCAACCGTCTTTTTTTTCCTTTACTGCATTTTATTCTTTGTGTCTCTGAGGACAATTAATCATGACATCATGCAATGTGTTTTATAAAACAGGCCTTTGCCTGTCAGGATTGGATTTTCATTCTTTATTTATTTTTGTACGCTGTTCAAGAGAGATAGAAGTCATGGCCAAAACAAACCATATTATTTGTACTTTGGTGGTCGCAGATCTGCACAGAGCTTGAAGACCAAATTTTGACCTTCACATACTGTGGAAATTAGGGTATTTGCCCTTAAATCTTTTCCTAAGCGCATGAAAGAGGGCAATATGGTGTGCTGTGCTTTTGAATCTCATCTTTGCACAACGTTCCCCGTTCTCTATGCATCTAGCTTTGTAGGAATCAACGCCTCGGACATCAACTACTCGGCCGGGCGCTACGACCCCTCGTTGAAGCCCCCCTTCGACTGTGGCTTCGAGGGTGTGGGCGAGGTGGTGGGCCTGGGCCTCAGCGCCAGCGCTCGCCACACCATCGGAGAGACGGTGGCCTACTTCAGCGACGGCGCCTTCGCCGAGTACACTGTGGTGCCGGCCAAGAAAGCCATGGCCGTGCCCTCGGCGAAGCCAGAGTTCCTCACCCTGCTGGTGAGCGGGGCCACGGCCTACATCGCCCTGAAGCGCCTGGGGGAGCTGACGGAGGGCGCGACGGTGCTGGTCACAGCCGCCGCAGGCGGGACCGGGCAGTTTGCGGTGCAGTTCGCCAAGCGGGCGGGCTGCCACGTGGTCGGGACCTGCTCCACGGACGAGAAGGCGGGCTTCCTGAAGAGCATCGGCTGCGACCGGCCAGTGAACTACGCCACCGAGGACCTGGGCCAGGTGCTGCGGAAGGAGTACCCCAAAGGGGTGGACGTGGTGTACGAGTCGGTGGGCGGCGGCGTCTTTGACCTGGCCGTCAACTCGCTGGCCACCGGGGGGCGGCTGATCGTGATCGGGTTCATCTCGGGGTACCAGTCGGCGTCGGGCGTGGCCACGGTGAAGGGGGGCACCCTGCCCATCAAGCTGCTGCAGAAGTCGGCCAGCGTGCGCGGCTTCTTCCTGCCCCACTTCCTCCGAGACTACAAGGAGGCCCTGGGCAGCATGATGCAGATGGTGGCGCAGGGGAAGCTGGTGTGCGAGGTGGACTGCGGGGACCAGGCGCCGGAGGGGAGGTTCGTGGGCCTGGAGTCCGTCTTCAGGGCGGTGGATCACTTGTACGCCGGGAAGAACCTGGGGAAGATCGTGGTGGAGGTGGCCCCGGCCCCGCTCGCCAGCAGTAAGTTGTGATGCTCCACCCGGCGAGCGATAATGATAAGTGGCACGTTAGCGGGGCCCCTACTGCACCCAGCCCACTGTGAAGCTCTGAAGTCATACATTAACATTATATCGTCTTTGAGGACATGAAATGCTTGGATGTTGATTGCACTGTAATACCTGAAAGATAAACAGAGATAATTTATTTTTTTTGAAGATTATTTGTATGAATTCAATAAAGTTAATGATATTTTAAATTGTCGTCGTGAAGTAAATGCTTATTTATCTGGCCTGTCCGCACAGCTTACGTAGAATGTGTATGTGTTCTATAGAAAATCTACGGCTCAAACTATTACTTGTTTTGATAAATTAAACAGTGGATTCACATGTCTCTATTGCATAGATAGGGATTATAAAACATTAGACACGTTGCAATTATTACAGACATATACTGTATAATGCAATTATAAGGGCATTCAAAAATGCTCTTTTATTATTCATCCCCACTATACCTCCAAAGTGCATGTGTGTGTGTGCGCACGCACACACACACCAACAAGTACACACAACTGTATCTGTGAGATGTTTATTTACTCGTTTTCACATTCACAGACCTGGCACACTTAATTTTGGGACGCGTGTTCTGTTCTAAAATTATTCTGTTAAACAGGGGTTCAGCTATAGTGTTAATAACTCTACTGTATAGGAGATCATATAATTGCTTTAGCACATTCTGCACTTTATCTACCCATACATATTTTATGATAGACTCCATTGTTATTTTTTCTTTTTTTCTAATAGGGCTTAACACTGGTCTTTGCTTGTCAGAAGTGAAAGCAGCGCGAGGTGTGCTTGGTATTTTATTGCCTGTTTGTAGCTGACAGAAACTGCATTCACATAATCAATCTTCGCATTCACATGCCCCAAGCTGCACATAATAAAAAACAAACATTAGTTCAGCTTTACTAGAACTTGGATTTGAAAATACCATTAAGTTTTTCCCACAACAAGGGGAAAACAGTGTTGTTCTTAATGTATTTTGGAACACCGATTGACGCCTTTTTTTTATTTCTATGTTCACTCATGTTTAATTTATTCATGGCAATGGAAGTAAAATAGGATTTTTTTCAAATTCTTGTTAATCATATGATTGTGGGTAATTTTCCGATACATAATAGCATTGTTTATACTGCTCTGAGAATAACTGGCCTTTACACAAAAGCCTTGTAAAAATAAAAGTAATACAAAAAAGATGGATACAAAACACAAAGCGCAGGGCGAAGGAATGGTCAACCTGCTTTCACACAAAACCTGCTTCAGTGAGGACAGGCACATACAAGATAATCAGGTTTTAACGCCTAAAAGTCATACGTACATGCGCTTTTCAATAAAAAGCAGACACCTGTTCCCAACGCGAGGAAGAAGGGCCGTGGCGTTGCAGTGTTGTGAACAAGCTCTTTCCTCGTCCAGGTGGCCACTCAGAAAATAGCCCAGTGTGAAATATGTCACGGCTGCGACCCCAGCATGCATAGCTGCCGACTCAGTGCCAGACCGCACAGGACATCGAAAACATAACCAAGCAAAAAGA
>NC_136934.1:41557569-41565069 GCF_949987615.1 Pollachius pollachius
GATGAAAGTTGAGGAATAATTATGAAGGTGATAGTGATGACAGAACGCAGGAAAACAGGTTGCGCGAAAATGAGGTGAGCCAAGGGTGTCGATGGCTGTCACAGAGTGAGCGAAGGAAAAAAACGTGTCATCGGTCCCCGAAGAGAGAAGACAATTGTTGTGTTAGCAACACCTTCGTCTCACCTTGGGACACCTACTTTGTCTTGCCTCGTTTGCAGGTAAAACAACCAGAGTCTCGCTCGTAGAGTACTCTGTGTTTCGCCCCCTCCCCCCCAGCCACCAACACCTTGTTTCCAACAGCCCTTCATAAAACAGCTACAGGCCCCCTGCTGAGTCTTATTTAGGCGCGTTTGAGCGAGCGTAAAGAAGAAACAGTAAAAGGGAAACAGCAGTGTTCGTCCATTATTCGACACCCATCCATCCTGTGCACCTGTATATAAAAGGGGAAATTAGAATATCCATCACTTCAGCACAACGTCACCTTGATTGATGGGTTACTCACAATATCACTCCTTTGTTCAGCCCAAGCCCATATTTCAGAAGTGAGAAAGTGAACATTATCTCTGCCATGATCAGATTTGGACTGTAGATATTTCCATCTCTTCCAGCGTTTTGAGTATATGATACACAATCCCGAGGCGGTCGCAAGCAAAAGGTTTATGGAAATCTCATATCTCAAGGCTTTTGGTTTGTTAGACTTGTTATTCACGGAGTAGGCTGGTGGCACCTCTGATGTAACCGCCTGAGACAATGTAACGAGGCAGAATCTCATTTTCTTGAAGTGTTTCTGTCAAACGGTGGTCTGAAGGATGACAAGGAAAATCTGTGCAAACAGATTTGGAGAAGGACGCGCTAAGACCTAAAATACCAAACCCGCTCTCACAGAAAATCCTTCATAAGTAACAGCAAACCTCGGCACGATTAAGTACATTTGAATGCCATCCGGACACTGGTAGATGGCTGCTACATTTGGCATGAAGCATTTCAAGGACAGAACATGTCTCGACTCGAGCAGACGATTACTCAAACATGGTAAAGAGCATCTCTCCTTAAACATCGTTCTTATGGCCACACTGCAGTTTGTTATTCTCCAGCTGACTCACACACCTTTTATACTCCCTTTCTCTCTCTCTTCCTCTATTTCTATATCTCTCCCTCTGTCTCACCTTGTGCTGTGTATATGTGTGGTTGATATGTGCGGCCGTGTGTGTTTTGTTTGTGTGTATGTTTGGTACAAGTGTGTTTTGCGTGTGTTTGTGTCTGTGTGCGTGTGTGTGTGTGTGTGTGTGTGTGTTGATGTATTGATGTGTGTGTGTGTGTGTGCGTGTGTGTGTGTGAGTATCCACGTGTGTCCGTGAAAGGGGGGTGGGGGGTGCGTTGGGGCCTGACGTGGAGAGAGACGGTAGCCCCAACGCCGCAGGATGGAGAAAGGTGAGCAGGAAACAGAAGGCGCCCATGGAGGTGGTAGATGACATCTGTCAGAATGCAGGGTGGTTGTGGGGGGGGGGGGCAGGGGATGGGGCCCGGCCCGCCGGCCGAGGGTCACATAGCCCAATGCGGGCGCTGAAGTTGTCACGGCGACGTGACACTTCCTTGGCAACGGTGGCGAGATAACCAAGACAGCTACGGACATTTAAGACACACTTTTATTTTTTTTATGGGGGGTAAACATGTCTGTTGAGGGAGGGGGAGGGGGGTGGGTGGGGGCCGCTGCACCGTTCGTCTGGTCTTCTTTTCCCTCCGTTTCTCAAGGATGTAACAGAAATGTCAAGGTTCTGTTTTTTTTCCTCTCTCTCTCTATCTATTGATACATCTTTTTTTGGTGTGTCCCCCCCCCCCCCCCTCTCCGTCCCCCTCAGGGTCGGGGGCGCGGACGCAAGCGGAAAGGTCACGCGGCTCGCCAAGGTCGACACACAGACAGACAAACGAACAAACACACAAACAGAGGGAATTAAAATGGAGAAAAGCAGAACGGGTGAAACGCGGAGGTGTTTACTGGCGGCGGCGTTGGCATGTCGCCGCCAATACTCTCCTCTGTGTCCTCTGCCCCCCATTGGTCCTGACACACACCGCCTGGCAGCGCCCTCGACACTACACACCACCACGACAACATCTCCCTGGAATATATACGCTTTTATTCACACAATAAGGCTCATTAACCAACGCACCCGGAGAAATATTTAAATATCAATATGAAGATGTATTCCTTTTGGTGGTGTGTTTCAACATTCTTGGCTTTTTATTCCCTTTTATTTCATTCTTGGCACCAAATGTGTTGGAAGACGCTAACTGGTGAAAACATCAAAAATAGACCACGAGAATAAATGTATGTGCGTGTATGCTAAGACTGTGGGAGAAACTTTTGGTCAAGCGTTTAGTTTCCCGGAGACTTTGAATGCACTTGAGGGTTCCGCGGGGCCACTGCTGCAGGTCTCCCCGCTGGCTCCGTGGTGCATCTGTATGCAGACGCTGCCTCCACAAATGAAAAAGGAAAAAAAGAAACGCATGTTTCTTTTGTTTATGCTTTGCCGATGTCTTTTCCTCCATGTGCAGGATTTTGACATTGGAGATGACAGGTGTCTGCAGGGTGGGGCCGTGTGGGGGGGGAAGTGGAGTGGAGTTGGAGGAGGGGGGGTGGGGATTGTGTGTCTATGGGTGGGGAGGTGAGGTCGGGTGGTGGGGGGTTGAAGGGGAGCAGAGAAGGGTGGTGGCGTTGAGAGTTGGATGAGGGGGAGGGGATGGGGGGGGGGGGGCTAGCGCCTCCAAGAAAACAATCTTTGACTGCCTGTGGCTGGAAGGCAGACTCCTCCAGGCGAGGCGGCCTTCAGCGTTTAGCTGGGGGCGCAGCTCCAGAATCACAGCCACCGCTGTACCCCTAAGGCGCTAATCGCAACCAGTTACCGTCAAGCGCGCCTCCTTCTTTATATAATCCTTCATTTCTACACAGGCAAGCGCCATCTCCTCTCCCAAGGACCCACACACGCACACAGACACACACACACAAACACACACAAAGACGGACAGACACACACATACACACACACACATACACATACACAGAAATACAGGGACACAGACACACACACACACATACACAGAAACACACACGCACACACACACACACACAGACAGACATGTATACAGACAGACAGACACAGAAACACACAGACACAGATGAACAGACACACACACACAGACAGACACAGACACGCACACACACTTTCCTTCCCTGCCATTTGGTGTGGTGCTCGAGGCGTAGTCTGTGATCCACTGCTACAGGAAGGTGGTGTAAAAGACAGCGTGCCACGGTAAGGAAGAGCCACCGGTATCTGAAAGCCAACATGTTGTTAACTTGTTCATCCTGCGGCAAACCGAGAAAGGACGTATGCAAAATATATAAAGGGATTCATTTACACATCTATTCTGTAACTACTCAGCGTCTCATCATCGAAGACTAGTCCACTGGAGCGATTATGGAGGGGGCGTGGCCCGTCACTCAGACTGAGGAGACGCAGAAGAGGTTTTGTTGTTTGATCACTGGACGACGTCTGATTTAATAAGTGTTAAGTATGGCGTGAGGTGAAAGGGAATTAGGGAAATGTTTGTGTGGGCTGTGGGGAGGTGTAGGTGGAGAAAGCAGAAACATTAACTGATGACATGTTCAACTATGCGCATAATGTGTGGCTTAGTTAAGCACACGCATGCTGTTTGTCAATTATTTCCAAAACCCCAGGAAATGAGTGCAGGTAATCGTGTGAAGTGTAAATAACACCCTTCTTCACGGCAGCCTAATTTAATTCCTATGATGCCATTGAAAAAATATCAAGAAAAAATACATTCTACTTTGAATATAATATAACAGTGGACTCAAAAAAAGGTATGCGGAGAGTACAAAAAAGGGATAGATAGAGATTGAACAACAAAGAGAGACAAAAAAAAGAAGATTGCCTTTTCACTAAATCTAAAAAGTTTGTTACCAAATAAATCAAAAATAATGTATAATAATCACGGGTGGAAACTGAGCCTCCCTTGCACCCAAACGTGAGGTGTCAGATGAATGCCAACGCGAGGAAGCTAACGGCTATTGTTATGTGGGAAACAGATGCACAGCAAACCTGCTCCCCTTTATCCTGCCCGGCCAAATAGACAACTGTGATGCTATTTGGCCAGCAACCAGAACATTTAGACAGACAGACAAAAAGACCCACTCACTCTCTCTCTCACACACACACACATACACATACACACACACACACACACACACACACACACACACACACACACACACACTCACACACACACACACACTCACACTCACACACACACACACAGACTGAGATAGGCCATGCACGCAGAAGGGATGGCTGGCTTTGACACAGAGTCAAGGTGAGGGCTGATTTATCCTCGTGTCTTGTCTTGTGAGTTTGCAGCCAAAGAGAGACGGACAGGGGTGAGGGGGTTGTGGGGGTGGGGGGAAGGGAGAGAGAGGGGGGAGAGTTGGAAATGGAAGGATTATATGAAACCTCTCGGTGCGTGTCATCATCTCCGGTATTTTTGTAGGGCTTGACCTTAACGAGCGGGATCATGTCAGTGAAGGGGGGGTGTAGGGTGGGGGTAGGGGGGTAGGGTGGGGGTAGGGGGGTAGGGGGAGGGGGATGGGTGGTCTTATCAACGGCAAGGAACACAGACAAGCCTTCAGAGATCACCTCAGCCTTTGACGTCGACAGGCCAGACACACAGCACTCACCTACCTACGCACACACACACACACACACACACACACACACACACACCAGAATGATAGCGTATATCTCAACACACACACACACAGACACACACACATCAGACACACATGCATTCGCGTAACACACACATACATGTGCATTCACCCCAATGCCACATTTAGAACTCTCCTAAACCTACACACGAAGACGCAATCACCAACAGACAACAGACTAACATCATTCACATTAAACACACACACACAGGCACCAGATAGAAACAGCAAGACAAACACAGGCGCGCACACACACACGCACACAAGTCAATGCACTCTGTGAGGAATTCAAGCACACAGAGAGCAACCAGGAAACACAGAGCTTAGGCGTCCGCCCACAGCGCCGCTAATACTTGATAGCACTTTACCTTAGCCTTTCCGATAAAGCACCGCACCATAGCGTTGTGTCCCTCGCCGCCTCCCTATTAAAGAGTGTTGTAATGACATCACACATGGGCACCAGGACTCTATCTCATGCACCTTTCACAAGGGGAGGCTTCGTCTCCCACAGACAGATTTAGCGCTGGCCATAGGGCCGCTATTATAAAAATATGGTTGACCTTTGAGGTACTAGGGATGTTTTAGAGCAGGGGCGCTCCTCTCCACCACTGTTTGGACAGTCCACTCCTCTCCCTCTTATTAACATATGCCAGTCTTCCTAAATGTTCTCAGTCACTTTATTAAAAAATTTAAGTACAACAGTATAATTTTTATTATCCCCCATAAAGGAAGCGCTAGCTAGCATTAATTTCTTCATGAACAGTGAACTTTCCAAGCGTACTGCAATGGGTTACATAATTAATTACTGCATTCTGTTAACCCAGAGCTATATATCCTAATCTCCGGCTCTTATAGTCTAAGTTTCCACCCTGTCTTTAAACTGACACTTTAAATTTAGAAATATTGCCAAGGAAACGGTGAGCCGTTGCACTCACACGGGGTCATTCCCACATAAGTCAATCGAATGTTCATCAATCCGTCCATCTATCTACCTACCTACCTCCCCGTCCATCTGTCCATCCATCAATCTGCCCATCCTTCAAACTGGGCACACAACTTCTATCCATCATCTATTTATACCCATCCATCAATCCATCCGTTTATTTATCTGTCCATATCTATAAAAAAAATATATATATACATTCATCTATCTTTATATACCTATATTTATCCATCTATCTGTCTATTTGTCTGCTATGTCTCACAGAGAGAGCTGCTAAAACTTTCAGCAGCACTGCAGCACTGTGTTCCTGACCTTATCCTTTGCTATCTGTTCTAATGATGCTCAGGCCTCCATCAAAGTGGGGACCCCCTACAGCTCCTGGGGGCCCCTGGGCTGAGGCAAAGCTGCTCTGGTGGAGTTTTCCCTTCACTCGCTCGGGGCTCAGTGCAGTAATGAGAGAACTGAATTTACAGCAAAGCAAAAACAAAACAAAATAAAACAAAATCAAAAAAAAAAGATATATATATATAGACAACCTCCATCTTCAGCTGACAGGCTGTCTGCGTTCAGTCAGCTTAGCCATGTCTTTGTTTCCTTCTCCCATCTCTCTCTCTCTCTCTCTCTCTCTCTCTCTCTCTCTCTCTCTCTGTCTCTCTCTCTCTCTCTCTTTCTCTCTCTCTCTCTGTCTCTCTCTCTCTCTCTCTCTTCATCTCTCACTCGTTTTCTGACTCTTTCTTTCCCTCTGTCGCTCGTTCACTTTCGGTCTAAGACAAAGATTGTTTTAATGGAGCAGTTCAAAAAAAATCGCTTGGCAGCTTTGGTTCACTGCAGCATTGCGGCCGCCGTGCTCCCACTGTGTATCCACATGTGCAAAGGGGGTAGGATTAGAGGGTGGAGCGCATGCATATATAGATTGACACGTTACAGTCTACTGGCCCGGCGCGAGACAGGGGAGGACATCGATTGATCTCTTGCCAATACGGTTGCTGATCTGAGGGCAACATTCATCTTCCTCCCCTCGAAAAAACGTACAAAGAAATAAATAAAATAAAATAAATAAAAAAGAGGTGGGATGTGTTCTGTTCTCCATGGCAACAGGAATCATTTGGAGTCAGGGGAGGCCAGCTGTGGCGCTGTGTGTGGGGAGAATCTGGGTGTACGGAAAACATCAACGTTAACACATGAATTTCTATCAAACGCTGTGCCTGTGTCTCTGTCTCTCTGTGTCTCTCTCGCTCTCTCCCTCTCCATTTGTTTCGCCCTCTTCTAACCATCTTTTCTCTCTCTGCTATCTCTCTCCTGTTCTCCCCAGCTCAGCATGCCCTGGAGCAAGCAACACACACGTTGGTCGCATGTCTACTCATTCATTCACCACCAGGTGTGATGTTGATCAGCCATAACAACCCATTTCAAGATCCATCCATTAGTGACATCACAACTGGGAGTGTCCCCCCATATGTATGATTGATCTTGGGCTCTAGGTTGGTCGAGGTCCAGAGTTAATCTACCAATCATACACCTGTCAGGACTATACTGGTGTTTATATGTATGTTTCATCCGGCTTCTCTTCATCATGCCCATGATAATGAAAGCCCATCTGCAACTTCTGAAGAGCAAAGGGATACACGGACGTACCAAACCTGTCTCTCTTCTGATAATATCTGACTACTGACGCAACATTCAAACCCTGGTAACAAATCTCCACGACAACGTGTGAGTGTGTGTGTGGGTGGGTGTGTGTTGGTATGCGCGTGTGCTCACATCTGTGTGTTCACTTACG